>NW_006292334.1:315822-360966 GCF_000327345.1 Myotis davidii | reverse complement strand
AACATTTGATTACTAATTTTAAACATTTCAAAAACAGTTAATTTATAAAGAGTTGATGTACCTTAGAATATATGCCTAAAAAATTCTAGGCAGGTGTAAGGTAAATTCCCTATGCTGAGGGTATAAGAAATTGCTGCAATTTCAAATTGCCGGAATATATTCAAAAAATATATAGAAGATCCCCTCAAAAATAAATGCCTTTCAGGCAATATAATCACCACCAGCACCACTGTAGGATGATCTACTCTAAATACTGATTCATGCCCGCCTAGCCAGTTGCGCTCAGTGGATAGAGCGTTGGCCTGTGAACTGAAAGGTCCCAGGTTCGATTCTGGTCAAGGGCATGTACGTTGGTTGTGGGCACGTCCCCAGTAGGGGGTGTGCAAGAGGCAGCTGATCAATGTTTCTCTCTCATCGATGTTTCTAACTCTCTATCCCTCTCCCTTCCTCTCTGTAAATAATCAATAAAATATATTAAAAAGAAAAAAGAAAAGAAAAGCCTAGAAGGAATACCAAAGTGAAGGGAGAAAGAGTCCCTTACTGCAGGCTTAATGCACCAATAACTTTGCTTTTACATTATTTGTGTCATTAATGCTCTTCATTACTAGAAAAAGTTTTATAGATGACAAAAATGGGACTCAAATAACTTGTCCAAGGCCATGCTAATGAGGGGTGTGAAAGAGGACACATTTTTAAAAGTTGGATGAACTCACTAAGTCCAGAGCAGCAGAACTCTGACAAGTTCTTATCAAAGGGTTCTCAAAGGAGAGGAGGGTGCATGCAAAACTGGGGTGCCTTTACCTTTCTTAACTGTTATTGTCTGAACAGGGCCCCTGGCCTAAGGAACCAGAATGTCTGTGTTCCTTAGCACACAGGACTAGACACCTGTACTTTTTTTAAGTTCCAAGTGCTTCTGATGTGCCCTCCTCGTTAAGCATCCCTGACTTTATCCAACTTTCTCATTATTTTATGAATAACAAAACTGTGAGCAGAGAGGTGAAAGATCCAAAAATTAGCTGTAAACCTCGGGTCAAGACAAAGGGCTGTACTACCACACCTCCCGCTGTATGATGCACCAGTGAAGTATGTGGTCACTTCTACTTTCAAGTCTTTAAAATTATCATTTAAACCCAATCTGACATTCAAAAACAAATGTATTTATATTTATATAAGTTAACCAAGACTTTTAATGATTTAGAAAGCTACCAGAATTTGGAGTTTATTGCTCCATTATAGCTCTGGTTGGTATATTATGTGCAGTGAGAGGCCTTTGACACACTGGAGTGTATTCATATGTGAGAAACATAAAAAGGGAGTTGTTTAATTGAAGAAGACAAGTCATACAAAATCTCCAGACAACAACACTGAGACCCATGAGTAGGCATCAAAGTGAAGCAGGTTTAAGCTTGATAAGTAGAAGACTATTGTAACATTTCAATGCAGTGATATACTAGGCTTGTTCTCCCTGGGGTGTCAATGAAGTTCCAGAAGGAATTTTAGAAAACAGAATTCCTGTCCTGGGTCAGGCTGAAGTAGATGATCTGGGATCACATAGAATCCAAGAGTCTATGTCTGTATTGCAGAATGAGGGTTTTGGACTTGGATTTCTTGGTAAAATCCTGTATGAACTAAACTGCCCCAAAAGACTTAGATAAATTCATGGGCTGGTATGTAAGGTTTCTAGAAATAGCTTTGGAAAATCATCACAGTTGTCCAACTGCAAGTCATCTGTCAAAGTATAGCTCAAATATCACTCTGGGAATCCTTTCCTGATATTCATAACCTTCTGGAATGTCTAAGGGAAAAGTTGATGCTTCTTCATCTGTCTCCAACAATTGCACATGCAGTCATCTTCAAGTACCACATTATGGTATATATTTATAAATATGTATGCATGATCTTTCTACCTGCCTTTCTGCCTCCCCAGCCCAGGTCTGAGCTCTTATTTTAACACTGCCTATAAGAATAGACTCATTCAGTTCCCAGAAGTGGCTCATGTTAGCTAAACAGATCACAGATTCTGGAGACCAACATCATCTGAACTGATCAGATACATATTATCTCGGGGGTTCTTATTTCATTTTCCTTTGTAAAAGGAAATTATTATCATTGTGTCAAGACCAGAAGAAAAAGGTAAAGAATCACTACGTTAAAATGGCTTCAGAGCCCCCAGATAGTAAGGGGTCTTCCCAGCCACATGCTTAAGGGATTTCCAGGGCCCTCTTGCCCTTGAGGACTCACCCTGGCGGTGTCGGAGCTCATGCTGTCCTGGCTGCGCAGGCGTGAGTACTCCTCTGCGATGTAGGTGGCTGACTCCTGCGTTAGGATGGGCTTGATGATTTTGGCCACGTGGATGTACTTCTTCATGAAAGCCGCACTCACCATCTTCTCCCTAGACCCACACACAGTGAACTCCCCGCCCTGCCACACCTCAGCACGTGCCTGAGACAATGGCTCTCCCTCTCCTCACAGAAGTCAAGGTCAAGTGGCAAAGCAGAGACAGCCTAGAACCCATTATCATAAATCTCATATGGAGCACGTCCGAGGCCCTTTCACATATTTTTATTTAATTCTACAGGTATCACTTAGGTATTAATTGTGAGTTAAGAAGTTTAGGTATTATTTGCCCTATTTCATACATGGGGAAAGTATGGCGCAGAGAAGCATAGGTAGGCTCAAATTCAGTTTCCTGACTTGAAATTTTATGTTCTTAAACCAACAGGTTTGAAGATGATGTTATGTTTCCTACTGCACCGTGGCCAAAAATAAAGGAGTAAGAGCTCACATTTCATGCTTTGAGCATCTGGTCGCAAGTTTCCTTTATCCAAATTGACTTGCAAAGCCTCCAGTGCTTGCCATCTCCTGACCCTTCACCACGAACTCAACATAAATAGCTACCTGACGCGCAATCCTTCACAAGATGACATCACACCCACAATCAGTTAGGCATGTCATCAATCTTCTATTTTAGGAAAAGATCAGAACCTAAGCTTAATCACCCACAAACATTTACAAGGCAACTGGCCAGGAAAAGGGGAGTCTCTGTGGATCCAGAAGAAAACAGGTCCACATGGTTATGATTCCAGCATACTCTTAGCCTGGACAGCATAAATATATACACACGCCCTAATATGATACAATATTAAATATACAAATGTTCTAATGACACAAATCTCTGGTTCCCTCAAGGGACAGGTCTGAGAAATGCTCACTTTTTCTTCCTATGCCCATGCAGAAGGTTGTCATGCTTCTCATAAATCTGGGTGTCCTGCTGATCGTCTTGGCTAAAGTTGGGATCATCTGTGGCCAACATTTCCACGGCACTACCCAAAGGCATAGCTAGAAAACCCAAGGGGAGAGAAAGGAGAGTAAGAAAGAGCTTAACCAGGGGAACTGCACAGTAAGGAAGAGAAGGACTCCCAAGGAAACAGACATGCGGAGGCCAAAAGTAAGGAAGGTGGAACCACCTCGCCCACAGAAGATGCTCAGAGGTGTTCCCAGGCCCAGAAATGGGCAAAAGACACACCTCGGGATAACCTCCAGTGAGCAGTAAGGGGAGGTGGCCAGGCCAGGAATGGCATCTTTGACATCAACCCAGACACACACCACCACCTGGACTGGGCATCAGATAAGGAGATCAATCTAGGCACCCTTCTCTCCCTTACTCTTCTCGTGGTCTCACCATCTCCATCCTGCTCCCCTGGTGTCCTGTAACGGTGCATCCTAAGGACATGGTCAGAGATCTCCCGATCCTGCTCAGGGTCCATCTGGTCCAGCATGATGAAGAGTAAGTCAAATCGGGATAGCAGTGAGTCCTGCAGCCCGATGTTCTCCATAGGGGTCTTGTACTGATCATACTGGGAACACAAGAGAAAAGGAAAGTGGAGGCAATAATCAAAAGAAAGGACAAGGAGGCTGGATTGATTCTGGGAGTGAGAATGAAAGACTAGGCCTTAGAGAAAAAGACCAGAAGCAGTGAAATAGAAAATTTTAACACTATTAAAATAGTAATTCATCTCCACCCATAGCCCTTCTCTAACTGAAGCTCAGCTGACCTGAGTGACTCCAGGCCCCACCTCCTAGCGTAGGTGTCTCCATCAGGCTGTGTGTGGATCCCAAAACCAGCCTCCTCCTCCCCAAGCTTTATTCTGCTTGTCTCGTTCCCAAGGCAGCACCAACTCTGAAGACAAGCTGGCTAAACCAGAGAAACTGAGAAACTTTGGAGTCCCTTACTCAGAAAGCAATGAGTGTGGGGCGCAGTTACGGTGTTTTGGCCAGGTTCAAGCCTCGGACTAATGAAAGCCTCTCATTGCCACGTGCAAGTCCCAGCTGGAGGGCAGGGCCCTCCCAGCACAATTATAGCTAATGGCTGTGGTTGTAAGCTTGAACCTATGGTCCAAACACGTAGCCCCACGTGCTTTGTGATAGAGAGGCGCCCTGGGGTTGAGTATGCCATGGCCGTGCCGGCTCCCCACAAATGAGTAAAATGAAAATTATCAATAATCTAAATTATGTTTTAAGAATCATAGGAGCCCGGCTGGCATGGAGTGAGGTTGAAACTCACGAGAATGCTGTAAACGTGATCACGCACCTACTTTGTCTCGTGGCATCTGCTATAAAATAAAGACACGGCTTGTGGGCGCTGGCACTGTCTCCTCATCAGGGAGCAGCATCCCACCGAGACCCAGCTTTCATTCTCTTGTCTGTCTTTTCTCAATCCTTTCACCCCCGCCACTCAGGGTCACTGAACCAAGTTGAGCTGGCATGGCACATAAGGCGCCCTGGGGTTGAGTATGCCATGGCCGTGCCGGCTCCCCACAAATGAGTAAAATGAAAATTATCAATAATCTAAATTATGTTTTAAGAATCATAGGAGCCCGGCTGGCATGGCTCAGTAGTTGAGCGTCGACCTATGAACCAGGAGGTCATGGTTCGATTCCCGGTCAGGGCACATTCCTGGGTTGCAGGCTCCCGCCCCAGGGTGGGGCGTGCAGGAGGCAGCTAATCAATGATTCTGCCTCAATGATAAGAAGCATCTTATCATTGATGTTTCTAGCTCTCTCTCCCTCTCTGAAATCAATTTTTAAAAAAAGAAGAAAAAAGAATCATAGTTTTCACCTGGGAGTCAAGAATCCCTGTATTCTTATCTTTCAATTCAGGACCCACCAGGCTGATGCCAACCCTCCCACATATACTTCAGAAAGCCTAACAATCTTGGGGGTAAGATTAATAACCATTCTGATGACCATGTTCACATTTCAGGACTTGCCATTTCCCCCTATATTTCAATTCTTCAGAATAATGTAAACACACATTAGCATTCATCTAAAAACCTATGGTTTCAATGCACACTATGAATTAGAACCAACCTGTGGAACCTTTTCTAAACCACAGTTACCAAAAGCCCTAACTCAGAGATTTGGATTCAGAAACGCTAAGCTAGAAATCAGGCACCTGTATGTTTAAAAAACACCACCAAAACATGTATTCCCACACACTGAGATAAACTGCCAGAGCACAGCATAGGCTCTGCTTCAAATGCCGGCTTTGCCATTTTCTAGTTTGTGACTCTTGAGCAAGTTACTTAAACTTTTATGCCTCCATTCTCTCATCTGTAAAATAAGGACACTACCTACACCTCACAGGGGTTATTGTGAGGATGAAAGGAGTTGATGAATATAAAGCATTTATAAGTATTAGTTAATAATATTATTATGACACAATCTTTAAGGAGGGCAATTTGGCAATCTCTACCAAAATAAAAATGCATTTAACTCAATCTAGTAATTCCATTACTAGGTATTTATCGTACAAGCATACTCCCAAATGTATAACAAAACGCACATGAAGGGATTTTGTTGCAGCTTCATTCACAAAGAGATAGCAGCAAATGCCCATCAAATGGAGACCAGTGAAAAAAATTTACTGTAAATCTATACAATGAAATGCTAGACCAGCGGTTCTCAACCTGGGGGTCGCGACCCCTTTGGGGGTGGAACGACCCTTTCACAGGGGTTGCCTAAGACCATTGGAAAGCACATATATAATTACATATTGTTTTTGTGACTAATCACTATGCTTTAATTATGTTCAATTTGTAACAATGAAATTGGGGGTCACCACAACATGAGGAACTGTATTAAAGGGTCACAGCATTAGGAAGGTTGAACACCACTGTGCTAGACTATTTAAAAAAAAAAAAAAAAAGGCGAACTCAGCAAACCCCAAACAGAATAAATATAAGATTACATCTAAAACTCAAAGATAGATTAATCTTTAAGATGGAGATAGTGCATTGTTGGTACATGCTTAATTTTTGTTTCCTGAAAATACTCGGGAGCTGTTAGTGGCTATCTCTTGGGAAAGAAATTTCCATGTTGTACCTCTCTGTTACCACATGTACATAGTACTTTCATTTTAATGTCAATACAGGTTACCTGGGAGGTGAGACTGCAGGTCATTTTTGTTTTCGTCTTTATATTTCTGAAAAGTTACTTTAAGTAAGTCACTTTCCAGGGGATTCTGATGTGTATGAGTGGGTGAGGAACCATGGCCCTAAACCAAGGACAGCAACAAGAGGGCCTAAAGATGATAAGCTTACTTTGGTCTTTGGCCTGTTGTCTCCCTGGGTTACCTAAACTAAACTTCTCAGTCCAGTTATCCAGCAAAACTAAATGAAGGTGAGGACAATGGTTAAGTGCCTGATTCCACTGACCCTGCCATAGACGGGGTTGGCTGCTGCCAAAACACTGCAGCGGGCATTCAGTCGAGCGTGGATGCCAGCCTTGGCGATAGTGACTCGACCCTGCTCCATCACTTCGTGGATGGCCGTGCGGTCCATATCAGACATCTTGTCAAATTCATCAATGCAAACCACACCACGGTCAGCCAGGACCATGGCCCCCGCTTCCAGACGGCGTTCCCCTGGGAAGTAGGGAGACAAATATACATGCTATAATCCAGGTTGTAGGGGACAGAGGGAGAGATTTCAACCCCCTCCTGGGACTCTCTCACTGTCCCATATGAGAATATAGTAACGTCAGCACCTAGAGACTTAAGGAATCCCTGGTGGGTAATTCCTTGTCACACGCTGACCCCTAAGCAGCAAGACTCCAACCAACTTCCTTTATAGATTCTTCTCTTTTCACCCTCATCCTCAAGTAATTTCCCAACTAGATCTGTTCTCTTTTCACTAGTCTTCAAACCCCTTCCTCTAGTATAGGAAACAGTACATCTTCATTCTCATTTCCCTTCCAATTTGCTTTCTCCTCAAAAACTCTTTTAAATAGCTTTCTAGGAGACATTCTTGTCAACAGAGGGCCACCCAAACTTAAATAACTCACCCACTGTTGTCCGACACTCAGTTCTCTACATGTTGGGTCTCACTGCCAGACATCTGCCAAGGACCCTTACCTGTTTCCTGGTCTGTGGTGACAGCAGCCGTCAGACCCACGCCAGAGGAGCCCCGGCCAGTGGTAGGGATCGCCCGGGGCGCAGTGCAGAGCACATACCGCAGCAGCTGAGACTTGGCAACCGATGGGTCTCCTGTAATTGGATAGAGGCAGTGGTGACTCTCTAAGAAAGTCTCCACAACCCCAAGTTCTGAGTTTTAGAACAGCTCTTAATATAACAAATATACAGTCATAGGTTATTAACGTTATTTCCTTTACTTTCCCTTTATCATTTGCAGAAAATATATTTTATATATATAAGCCAGACCTTTTACGGGACTGAAATACAGCCAGGTAAAGGTTATAGAGTCCTCAACCACACTCCACTAGGGAAACCAGGCGTCTAGAACAAATCCCCAGCACCATACCTATAAGCAGAATATTGATGTCCCCACGGATGTGGCTGCCATTTTCCAGGTCACGCTCCACCCCTCCCAAAAGCAGGCAGAGGATTGCTTTCTTGACATAGTCATGCCCATGGATACTGGGGGCCAACGACTTGGCCAGCTGGTCAAAGATATCCTACGGGTGTGAAAGTCTAATGAGATTCCATGGGATAGTGCTGAGCTCCACTTTACAATGTAGTCTATTGAAAATGCTTGAAGATATACACAAACACAAATACAAATACTGTTTCTGATAGTAAAATCTTCCTAAGACAAATCTCATTGATCAGATCATTTTCAAGCAGTTACAGAGGAAGCCTAGGTTCCAAATCTTGCTTAGAGGTTTAATCTTTAAGAAAAAAGTGATCCCTCATCAATACTGAAATATGCTTATCTTTATACTCTCCATTCATACTAATCATAAATGATCATAATTTTTAAGCCAGAAAAAGTGTTTCCAGTTTCAAAACATTTTAGGTTCAATAAAAATATGTATTGTCTTTCAGCAGTAACCTATGTCACACATGCATTATATTTTGTTTAATTCTAAATGTTAACATATTCTTTAAAAAGAAAAATGTTTTTGAGAACTAAAACAAATAAAACCACTATTTTAAATTTAGGTAGCAATGTATCACTAATGTCTTCAGTAAATACTCATTGGCACACTGATATTCTAAATCCTATTCTTTATTTATATTAGGTTCACTTAGCAGCCCAGCAGGTAGCACAACAGAAATATTAAAGAACAAACAGCAAAAACACACTGTTGCTCACTGATTGGGTCAAAACTAGAAGCTAGCACCAAATACTTCAGAGGAAAAACCTCAACCTTCCTCCTGATCCAGTACAAAGATGGCCATGCCCAAACACAACCCGTACCGTTCCATCCCCACCCTCCAAGCCCTGAAGGACACCCAGACCTTGGAGCGGGTTTTGCTGAACTTCTTGATCTTGGCTATATCCTCAGCAGAGAATGAAGGCTGAATGTCCTTGCTCATTTGCTTCACATTGCAGGCAATCAGAACGGTCCTAGGACAAAGAGGAGAATTAAGAGAAAGCCTGCTATTTTCAATTCCTCACATCAGAGCCTTTTTAAGTTAATAATCTAGAATATCAAATTTTTTAAAAAAAGAAAGCTGTTCTGAATTAAATAATTGATTCTCTCTTCATCTATGACCTAAACATCTGGCAATGCCTCAACTCGGGAATGCATCTCCTGCTAACCCACAGAGTTTCAAGTAGAAGTGTATATAGGAAGGAGGTGAGGTAGGAAAATGTGAGATACTCGCAGGTAAGCCCTGAGGCTATAATCATATTACCAGTAACTCCCACATTTAGCATGAGATAGTATTACCAGTTTTATATTATAGAAAACAGGTATCCCATCTCCCAGGCAGATAGTGTGCTCCACCTGTTATAACTCTCTGGAACATGGCAAACTGGAGAAAGAATACTACCAAATATGGAAGCTACCAGCAGCATTCCAAACACTTCATGACTGACCCTTTACCTGAAGGTCCCAGAGGTGTAGCCTCCCTTCTTTCCGGGAAGGCAACGGTAGGTCCCCACCACCTGGATTCTGTCACCAGGCTTCACTTTATCCACCAGGTCATTATCCAGAATGACATCCACAGAGCGAGGAAGCTGGCCAGCTGGGGCCTTCTCTGGCATTTCCTGGATAGTGATGGTTTGGTGGTCCTTGTAGACAGAAAGGCCATATTCTGTCTCAAGGGGATTGTTCTCCTCATCCTGGAAAAGGCACACAGAAAAGCACAGTTATCTCAGCTCTGTCTTAGAAATACCACACTAATTTGTGGTGGGAAACAAGTATAATTTAATGACTTCATGATTTTAACATTCAGGAGTAAAAAAGCCAAATATCTTCTCCAGCTTTTCCAACCTTATCTAATAACAAACCATCTAGATGAAAGAGGCAATCTCTAGTCTGAATGGACCACAGCCACATAACATCTAAATTAAGATCCTTCCCCTACTAAAGCTGAATATATACTTTCACCATGATGTAGTATTTCCACTCCTATGTAATACCCAACAAAAGCCTTGTTCTACAAAGTTAACAGCAGCACTATTTCTGATGACCAAGTTAGACAATATCCAAATGCCAGCAACACAATGATTAAATAAATGTGGTTTACTCACACAAGTCAACTATACAGTGAAATACACCTACACACAAGGATAAATCTCACAAACGGAAGCCAACACAAGAGTATTTATTTAGATAAAATATAAAAACAGGCAAAAATAATTTATACTGCTGGACATGAGGATAGACTAACAGGGCAGTGTGGGCCCTCAAGAGGGACTTTTGCCGAAACCGGTTTGGCTCAGTGGATAGAGCGTCGGCCTGCGGACTGAAAGGTCCCGGGTTCGATTCCGGTCAAGGGCATGTACCTGGGTTGCGGGCACTTCCCCAGTGGGGAGTGTGCAGGAGGCAGCTGATCGATGTTTCTCTCTCATCGATGTTTCTAACTCTCTGGTCTGAATGGACCACAGCCACATAACATCTAAATTAAGATCCTTCCCCTACTAAAGCTGAATATATACTTTCACCATGATGTAGTATTTCCACTCCTATGTAATACCCAACAAAAGCCTTGTTCTACAAAGTTAACAGCAGCACTATTTCTGATGACCAAGTTAGACAATATCCAAATGCCAGCAACACAATGATTAAATAAATGTGGTTTACTCACACAAGTCAACTATACAGTGAAATACACCTACACACAAGGATAAATCTCACAAACGGAAGCCAACACAAGAGTATTTATTTAGATAAAATATAAAAACAGGCAAAAATAATTTGTACTGCTGGACATGAGGATAGACTAACAGGGCAGTGTGGGCCCTCAAGAGGGACTTTTGATTTCTGGTAAGGTTGTTTCCTGTTTTGGATGCTGATTTTATAGGTATTCATCAAGTTGTATGCTGCTGTATGTATATTAAACTTTAGTAAAGACATTTTTAAAGTTGTACTTACTTGCCATTTGAGTTTTCAAAAAAACACACAACACTTACTAAATGTTTACAATCTGCAAAACACTGCTATTATTTCATGGAATTATCTCATGTAATCATCATAACTCAGTAAAGCAGGCATTTTTCACATTTTATAACAGATTATAAAAACTGAGGCTGGGAGCAGTTAAATAAGTTCCTTACGATCACACCATAAGTACTGGAGCCACGACTCAAGGCAGACATAACTACAAAATCCAAGCTCTAGGCACTATAGTAGACACACCTCCAAAGGCCTGGTCTGGTGTATTTCACAGCTCAAGCAAAGAAGCTTGGCCACAGTGATTGGTAGGAGAGTACTCCTTGAATACTTCCTGCAGAAGAAAGTCTAGAAAGGGGGATTCTAGAGAGCAGGATTACTTAGACAATGCAAGTGGCCTAAAAGTAAAAAGACATGGGTCCCATCGTTAGAATCATCACTAAGACATAAGCAAGTCACTTAACCTCTCCAAACTTCAATATATCATCTGGAGATAGACTAAATGACTCTAAAGCAAGTTGCAGTAACAATTCTAAGATATTGTTGTTTTAGTTGTTTATATAGTAAGAGGAATGCTAAGATTCCTCTACCAGTTAATAATATTGAAGACAAGAACTGGGTCTTATTTATATGTGTGTCCTCCACAGTGCCTAACAATTCTTTGGATACAGTAGCTCTCAATTAAAATTAATGGTGGGGACAGCTCTTCTTTGATAGAATGAGTTCAAACATCAAGTAATCAACAGTAATAATCTTCTTTTGTCTCATTAAGTAAAGCTTCACGTCATTCTCAATTCAGATCAACCTGCACACTAAGAATAAAGTCATTGCTTATGCCAACCTTCTCTCAAACCTGTAGTAAAATGCTCGCAAAGAGCACATAGTAACGTTGTAGCGTAGGTATTTCCCATATTAGTCTATAAAAGTATATCCTTCTTTCAACCCTTCCATAATTTTCTACAGTGAATATTTATTCTTATAAAAAAATTGTGAACTTTCCATATTAAGTTCTGGCTAACAATCAATCTTTCCTTTAGATTAATCCTCAGTCCTAACTTTCACCCTATTTTCTTTTAGAAGACTTCAGATGTTACCCAATTACTTGCATTAAAAGACATATTTGACTACAACCTCCAAAGAGGTTCAATCAATTCATTCCCCTCACCTTGGTGGGGTAGACAGAGCTGGAAGGAAAGGCCACTAGGGTGGTTAGATCAGAGTAATGTCGCTCTATGGTCTTCTTTGTAGCAGGACAGTAGTGGACACTGCGGACAACTTTGGGACGAACTAGAGAGCCTGGGAATGAAAAACATGCATATGAAGTCATCCAACTAGACCAGTGATGGCGAACCTATGACACGTGTCAGAGGTGACACGCGAACTCATTTTTTTGGTTGATTTTTCTTTGTTAAAAGGCATTTAAACATATAAAAAAATATTTTAAAAATATGTCTTTGTTTTACTATGGTTGCAAATATCAAAAAATTTCTATATGTGACACGGCACCAGAGTTAAGTTAGGGTTTTTCAAAATGCTGACACACCGAGCTCAAAAGGTTCGCCATCACTGAACTAGACAGTCATAAAGGTGGGACCTAACCCAGGCAAGCCTATGATGACTCCAAATACTAATGTCCCAACTAGTTTAAGCTGTTTCAGTAACATGTGTCATGTATTCATCTTTACATTTCCATACAGAACAACACCATACCCATGTAAAGCTTTAAGTACAACCGATCCCAAATGAGATAGCAGGAGTTCAGGGATAGAAAGAGGAGACTGCCAAGAGCCAAGACTCCTCCCCTCTCAGCAGAATTCAGCATCTTGCGAACACAGGTGGCCACTCAAGGTCCTCCTAATCACTAGGAGCTCCTCCAACTTTCAGCTGGTAACCTAAATGCTCCACCTTTCTGGTACCACAAGCTACCAGCTTTCCTCCACCTCTCCTGCTTTCCCAGGCCCTGTCAGTCCATCCCACCTCCATTCCCTCAGACCTTTACTTTAACACACTCACACTTGGTGACAATGCCCTCCACACAGACGACACAGCTGAGGAAGACGGAGGTGAGAGTCCGGGGGGAGACATGCTTGGAGCCAAAGCTGCCCTCCAATCCTATGTAGAACTCCTCATACTGCTTGGCGTAGGTAGCATCAATGGAGGCTACAAAATCCTTTAAGGCCCGCTGGAAGGCAACCAGCTCCTCAAAGGCATTGTTCAGGAGGCTGCATATGGACAAGAGAAAGAATAATTAGGCAGACAGCAGAACTCAAAAAAAGCTGACCTTCAAAACAGAAGTGGACGTTCTGAAACGATGAAGGCCAAGGAGGAAAATCTGGCTCCTACTTTCTCCTCCCACCCTACAAGACTCAGGATACTCGACTAAACATGGAAGGGGGGGCTCTTAAGAGGAAAATGCCTACCACCTAATTTTGGAAGAGAAAGATAGGAGCAGGGCCCCGGCCGGTGTGGCTCAGTTGGCTGGAGCGTACACCAGAGGTTGTGGGTTCGATTCCAGGTCAGTCACATACCTAAGTTGCAGTTTTGATTCCTGGTCGGGGTGTGTATGGGAAGGCAACTGATCAATGTTTCTCTCTTCCTCCCCCTCCCTCTAAAAATCAGTAAGCATGTCCTCCCGTGAGGATTTAAAAAACAACAACATAGTAGCAGGTGAGGCAAAGAGGGCTTCAAGGTAAAAAAGTATCTCACCCAGGTCCTCTCCTGGGAAGCCAGTTCCAATGTGGGGAAGAGAGAAGGGAGCCATTCTCACCCAGAGCCAGGATATCTATCCCCTTGGAAAGGCTTGCCACTCACCGATTAGCCCTCTTCTCGTTTTTTCTGCGCAGATCATTCACGTTAACAATCAGCCGGTATTGGTTGTCACTGATCAGCTCCCGAACTTTGCTCTGATAAATTCCCTGGTCTTCCTGCAAAAGAGCCACCACCGTATATAACAAGAGCCACAATTCAAACATGTTTTTCAATAGAGGCAGCTCTCACAGCCAGATAAATGCCCATCTCTGCAGCAGAGCCGAAGGCCCATTCCTCCCATATCTTCGCTCGCTAGCCTCCGATTCCACCTTCACCCAAAGCAGCCGGTGTGGGTTATTACTTCCTCACAGTCCCTGCTGTTATTCCTATGAACAACAGCTTTCCGTACGCAGTCACTTCTCAACCTTTCAAGTGCAATAAATACAAACCTTGTCAAAAAGGTAAATGAAACGGGCTCTTAATACTCATATTAAAATGAATGTTCATTTTAAAGTCACATACAGGATTAAAATGTTTTCTTTCCCGACCATCTGTATAATACAGAAAGAGTTCTCAGACCCGGACCTAAAGGAGTTGGGAGCCTTAGCTATGTGTTTACAGGCCCAGCATCAGCCGCCCTTCGAGATGCTTTACCAACATTCTACAGCTTCCGACCTCGAGTTGCACACGGGACCCTTTACCTGAATAACAACCACCTTCCCTTGGCATCTCACTCAGTACTGAAAAAGAATACTGCCGAATTAGGGAGTCTCCCTCCCAACAGGAAGTCACTCTCTAAGCCTGGGGACCCTAAACGCTGCGATCACTACCTTACGGTAGCGATGCTTCCCCCCCCACACACCTCCCCAAATCAAGAGAGCCAGGAGTGACTCCCAAAAAGTCCATGTGGCCTTTGCCATCTTCTTTGTCCCCGAAGGAAGCCTGTCAAATTTCGCGCGACCCAGCCATCACTTGTACTTAGGAGAAAGTTACAGGGCCGCTCGCTAAGATTCACCAGGAGAGAACCACCTGAGGGCTGACTCCACCGCGAGAATATGTGGAAGGCTCCTGCGCCCGCCGGCTCGGCCGCGGCATCTGCAGGCCTGGCGGGCCTCTAGGTCCCGGCCCCGGCGCTGCTCGGCGTGGCCTCCCACAGCCCGTCCGCCTCCCCAGGCTCCACGCTCAAGAACCTCGCGACCCGAGCCTCTCTCACCTCGTCATCCAAGAAGTCCAGGTAATCTCTCTGCGCCTCCCGCAGCTCCACATCGTCCAGTACCACGGTCCCCGCCATGCTTGTCAGTTCTACCCGAGCCCCGCGTAGGTTCTAGGATGACCCCGCCCCGGCGCGAAACTTCCGAAGTTTTCCCGCCACCAAAAGTTACCACGAGGAAGGGGCGGGGTCTCTGGGAGGATGGGCACATTCTGATTGGCTGATTCCTCTTACCCAGACTAAATGCTATCCAATAGAGAGCTGTTTCTTCTTCGCGTTTACTAGCGGCGCCTCGCCGCGGCGGGAAATGGATCATCCGGGCTTTATCCCCGCCTTGTACCGCCCTCACTGACGGGAAAACTGACCAATGGGGCCGAATGGAGTCTTGTAGGTCCTGGTCATTGGGCAGCCAAAGACGGAAGACCTGAAAGCGATGCATTCTGGGAGTAGTAGTCTTCCCCCAGTTCCCGGATGTTTCCAGGGCTTTTTTTTTTTTTTTTCCAATCAGCTGTATCCTCACTTGCTTAAAGGGGAACAAACCGAGCCTGGCGGTTGGATTCAAACACTAAACATCAGCGAATAGGGGTTTATAACGCAAGGAGGTGAAACATAAAAGCAAATAGTTTTTAAGTATATATTCAAGTCAGGTGTGCTGGATATCTTGCGTAAGAAGCATCCAGAAGAAATAAAGTGAATTTTGAGAATCTGGGATTAAAAATAAAATCATAGCATCTTTGGGAAAAGTCATTTAATTCAGCGACCCACTCGCTATCTGAATACCGTTGCCTGAAGTAACCCATAAAAAGGAGGCGGCGGAGGAGTGTGAAGAAAAATTTTCGATACGTATCCCGCAGCCCCAGAGATAGCCTCGTGTGTTATACAAAATGTTGGACATAATTACTACACCATCTTGCAAACGGGTAAGTTGAGGCTTTCTCGCCTTTATAACATCACAGGACTTTTTAAAGTAACAATTTATTGAAAGATAAACACAAGGAGAAACAAAAAAAATTGTGCCAAGTCACTCTTAAGTACCAATCAGTAATTAAAGCAAATCTGAAATTAAATTAAAAAGATCAAATGCATTTCCAAGTTTTGTTTTTAGTCTTTTGCAGTTTCTTTATAGTCTTCTGTTTTATTTCTGAGTTATAATTTATATACAGTAAAATGCATAAATCTTAAGTGTACAACTCAATGAATTTTTAGTATGCATACACCCATGTAACCACCAGTGCACAATAAAGAACAGTCTCATTGCCCCAGCATGTTTTTAATTTTATGGAACAGGAAACAAAAATACCAGATTGGCCGAGTCCGGTTTGGCTCAGTGGATGGAGCGTCGGCCTGCGGACTGAAGGGTCCCGGGTTCGATTCCGGTCCGGGGCATGTGCCTGGGTTGCGGGCACATCCCCAGTGGGAGATGTGCGGGGGGCAACTGATCGATGTGTCTCTCTCATCGATGTTTCTGACTCTCTATCTCTCTCCTCTCTGTGAAAGATCAATAAAATATATTTTAAAAAAAAAATACCAGATTGCCCAATACTAGACACCTGGTCATTCTATATCTGAAATTTTGGCCAAGCTACTTATTAGCTTCTTTGAAGGTCTCCAAGGTAGATGGTATCCTGACAAGGATTCTAAGTATAATCTGCCTAAACAACAACAAAAAAATATGCCATCTATTTGTATGTGTATATGTATTTTTAGTTATTATACAGTTTATAGTTTTGTGTCATCCTAGTGGACAGGTAAATTGATTCTTAGAGAAAAAAGACCAGCTTCTCATGATTGCCTGCTTTTCTTTAACAAGCAAAATAAAATAAAAAATAAAATTCTAGAATGAGGATTCTGCATTTAACCTATAATAATAAAAGCGTAATATGCTAATTAGACCGGAGGACCTTCCGGACGACCCTCTGGACAAAGTCTCGGCTGCGAGGGCCAAGCCCCTTGCACCAATTTTGTGCATCGGGCCTCTAGTTATAACATAAGGGATAATTAATTATAACTTAAGAGTGTCTTTATCACTTGATCATAACTCATATTGTGGATATATTAAAAGCAATATTGACAATATTCTCTGGTCTGGAAACAACTTGAAATTAACACTGAAAGAATCAGGAAGCTTAATTCAAAGAAAACTCAAGTAAACTTGCAATAGAAAGTGGATTGGGAGTATGAAAACCAAATATTTGTCTCTAACACACTTCAGTTTCCTCATATAAAATATGAGAAAATTAGAATATTCCTAATAATCTATCCCATTCAAACATTCCATGAGCCTTTGGCAAATTTGAAAACTGTAATGACAATTCTATTTACGAAGTCCTTAATATCATCATCTTTAACCATAAAGGACATGCAGATATTTAATTGGTGCTTCTCTCTTCTTTTCTCAGGGGCATGAGATGTTTGAGTACAGAAAGTATGTTTTCCTTGTTATCTCCTGCTCCTTCAAACTGCGGGGAGAATAATCAATCAGATTGTTGCTTTTTAAAAGTTAGAGCCATTTGTTCATATCTCATACAAAGTCCAGCTGAGTTTAACCAATGGCTCTTTTCTGCTTCTTATTCACAATGAAGAAGCACATGTAATCCGATAAAGTGGTGTATCAATGGTTTTCTTTTTTGTTCACATTCTTGCTTTCCCCCATTTTCTCTCCCTAGGCCTTGACAGACCTAAGGCAGTCTCCAAAGCTGAATAAACACTAGGGGGCTCCCTGGAGGGCAGAAGTTTGCAGGAAAGGAACTGCAAAATGTATGTAATACTTCCACTTTTCTGTGTCCTTGAACAAAAAGTACCCAAAAGCACAATATAATTTAAAAATATTTCATAAATGTTATTTATACTCACTAATATATACATATATATTACATATATAATACATATACATATATATATAATATACCAATGAATAGTATTATATGTTACAAAACTTTTCAAACAATATCCTAAATAGCCTATGATTCATAACTAGCTTTCAGCACTCAGGAAAGCACCATAATCCATTATAGTGCTTTGACACTCAAAGGCCACAACATATACGACTTCAAAAAATCTATCTCTAGTTCCAGAGCAGTTTAAGGCATAACCTGCAGGTCCAGGCTTGCCCTGACCATGCAGATCTGTTCTCTCCTGTGATGTGGACTAGTCAGAATATTCTCCTGATGCTGTAGTCTGGGGTCATGAGCACCAAGACAAGCAGACTTCCTCTCTTTCTGGCTGCTCTAGTTACTAGCTGTATGACTGGAACAACTTACTTAATCATTCTGGACCTCAGTTTCCTCACCTTTAAAATGAAGCTAGAAGTAGAATTTAGTTCAAAGAATGGTTTGAGTATTCAGTGAGGTAATAATAGATATAAAATATTGAGAAAAGTTCCTGGCATCTAGTAAGCACTAAATAAATGGCAGTGGTGGTGGTAGTATTAGTGATTGGAGAGGGGTCACAAGATATTAGGGAGAAAAAAGAGAAGCACCCTGGTGCATTACTGAATAATTCAGACAATCAAATTCAAGTCCTTCCCACTCCTTTTCAAAAGTTGATAATAGAACCAATCCAAGCACTTTTTTGAGAGACCTTGTTTGCTACAAATCCATCTGGCTAAAGGAATAATACATTCGTGGGTTGTCTGGCTCCAAATCTGCCAGTATTGAATATAATCAGAGGCATTTGATAGGTGTTTAATGGAAAGTCAGATGGTCCCTGGAGTTAACCAGTGTGTCTTATTAGGATGGAATAGTCCCATAGCTTCTGCCCTGTCTTTTGCTTCCTAGAAGCTTTTGGGTTAGTTATGCTACAAAAGGTAGGAAAATCCAGAAGCCAGAGAGCATTGGTAACACTGTTTTGTCCATGAAATTTGACAACACAGTTGGGCCTACCAACTACTTGTGATTCATTGTCATTTGCCAAGGTTAATTTCAGCAATCTAGTTTCTTACTCACTGAAAAGTCATCCCCATTCTTAGTTGCACAATTTCACTGAGGCTCTGATTGAAGAACTCTGTTTCAGTGCTTAGAGCCACAGATTTGCAGGAGGAAGTTTCCAAAACCGTAATGAGTGTATATGAATGCAGTATATGAGATTTTCTAATAACTTCATTCTCTAAATCTGTCTAGATGTGAGTGTGCATTTTAAAAAGTATAGTCCCTTAATTCTTTATATTGTGCCTATGTCATGAAATGAAAAGATTTAGCCATATCAGTCAATCAATCAAGCATTAATTGACCATCTGTATACCTAATTCTGTCTTTGACCAGAGACTCTAGATCAGTAATGGTGAACCTATGACACGCGAACTCATTTTTTTGGTTGATTTTTCTTTGTTAAATGGCATTTAAATATATAAAATAAATATCAAAAATATAAATCTTTGTTTTACTATGGTTGCAAATATCAAAAAATTTCTATATGTGACACAGCACCAGAGTTAAGTTAGAGTTTTTCAAAATGCTGACAAGCCAAGCTCAAAAGGTTCGCTATCACTGCTCTAGATCAATGCTGGCAATAGAAATAATACAGGTCACTTATATAATTTTCTAGTATCTACATTTTAAAAAGTAAAAAGAAACACATTAAATTCATTTAACAATATATTTTACTTTACCTAATATGTCCAAAATGTCATTTTTACATGTAACCAATATTTTATAAGTATTAATTAAATATTTACTTTTTTGTACTAAGTCTTAAAATTGTACTGTGTTTTTTATACTTACCCCATCTCAATTCAGATGAGGGAGAGAGGGGGATAAGAATTACATATTTGTATATAGGTTAAATACATGTGCCTCACACACAATGCCTCAAGGGTTTACAAAACACGTGTAGATGTTAATGATCTTTATTAAGGTCTTAATTTCAAATAAACAGTTGTTTTTTCAGTGATGACAACAGAGGAATAGAAATTTAAAAGATAACTCATTCTCTCAAAATACCAATAGTCGGGAGGATATAACTTTGACATTTAGTTCCAAAACTTTGTCCAGGACAGTATGGAAAAGAAAGGAAAATTTTATTTGCTCAACTTTAAAACAATATATATAAACTGTACCTCAATAAAGCAAAGTATTATTGCTGACGGTGGGAGGTGTCAGTTGGAGGCAATCAGTCCGGCAGGGGCGGGCAGTTAGGGGTGATAAGGCTGGAAGGCGGGGGAAGGTTGGGGTTGATCAGGCCGGCAGGCATATATAAATTATACGTCAATCAAGTTTATTCTAAAAATCTAAGCAAAAATAAATAAATAAATAAATCATAAAAGCATGATGGCTGTATCTGGTCAGCTGTCATTGTTGGAGGAGAGCCAGGTCTCTTTGAAGTAGACTGAATATTAATTTTAATTGGCTCTGTGCCATTTGACTAAGAAACTGCAGTTCCTGTCTACAGCATTCACAATTAGTTTGGTAGACCAGAAGATCAAGGTTTAGGAAGACGGAATCTCATTGCATCCTCTACCACTGAATATTTGACAAAGTGGGAGTTGAACTTCAAAGATGCTTGTGAGGCACCTTGGGATACGATACAAGCTCCAAAAATGGTTGCATTGATCACTTACTTGCCCTTTATAGGAATATACTGAGATCACCTCCTCCATCCCCCACTCCAGCTCATACCCACAGTTCACTTTAACACCTTTCTACATTCCTGTAGCTCAATTGTGGGAATCTTTAGATAAGAAGAAGTACAAGCTATATTCTTCTTCTTTCAGCACTCTAATATGTTGTTGGTTTTAGAGAGTGTAGAAAAGCTGTTAACACTCTAATTTTGTGTTTTAAGTGCTATAAAGATCAAAACAAAACTCTCTGACCCGCTGAGAGGTTTAGTCTTTACCCGTTCTCTCTACTCTTTCACTGGATTCTCTGATAAGGATCCAAAAAAATATCTCTGATCTGAAACCAAACCCAGATGGATATTTTTCCTGTCCTGTGTTCATCTGGTTAGCCACCTACTTCTCTGTGCTGATCCAGGAAGATCACACACACACACACACACACACACACGCACACACACACACACACAGAGAGAGAGAGAGAGAGAGAGAGAGAAGGTGTTGGCTCACAGCCCCAGAGGTCTGGGGATGATGGCTTTGAAAATAACCATTCTTTATGCACTGCCATGTTCTGATGCCACCTTCATTAATTAGAATTTCAAAGTCAGCCAGCAATGCTCATTAAAAAAATTAATATCAGGGTGCATACTGGAATTTTAGTGCTGGAAGTCACCTTAGAGGCCATTTCATATAAAGCCCCATTTCATAGTCTGGACAACTGAACTCCTGAGAAATTCAGTTAGATTCCAGCATCAATATACTCAACACACAAAAAAAGAAGTGTTTTTTTGTTTTTCTTTAAAAGGTAAAGAAATACTACACAAGATCCTGGAAAGAAAGGTAAATTTGAACAAATCAGACTTTTAGAATTGAAAAATACAGTTTTTGAAAGGATAAATTAATGAACTGGTTAAAAGCAGAATAGATACATTTGAAAAGAGAATTATTAAGATAGAAGAAGGAGCTGAAGAAAGTGTCATAATGCAGCAGAGTGGGGAAAATGTAAAAGAAGTTAAATGCAATGAATGATAGAATAAAAAGGTTCAAGTAAATATAATGGGAATTCCACGTGGATAAAAATAAAGGAAATAAGACAAATAATACTTAAGAATTTTTCAGAATTGATCAAAGACAAGAATTCTCAGGTTAAAGAATCCTAATGAACCTTGACCTTAATTACTTCCAAAGACACTATCTCCAAATACAGCCACATCGAAGGTTAGGGCATCAACATATAAGTTGGGGGGATATATAATTCAGTCCATAGCAGATTCCTGAAGTATACATTTCGGAAAAAGGAAATTAAATATAGAAGTAAGGAAAAAACAATGGTGAGCAAAGAAATTGATAAACACAGAAGACAAATCTAAACTGTTGACTCTAAAAATCAATACTACTAATAATGACTAATTTGGAGGGAAGTAAAAACTAACTGGAAATAACTAGCTTTGTCTAATAATACTTTCTACAATGATGGCAGTTTTCTATATCTGCTCTGGCCAGGATAGTAGCCATTAGCCACATGTGGCTATTAAGCGCTTAAAATGTAACCAATAAAATGAATTTTTAATTTTATTTAACATTAATTAAATTTAATTAGCCACTTTGTGGCTAATGATGACCGTATTAAACGGTTCAGCTTTAGACAATAATAACATGACAAATGGCTAAATTTGTCATGTCATGATCTACTTTGGCTAAAGTAGATCAAAGTTAAATATTCTAAGATCTTTGTTTATTCATAAGGAAAATGAGTATTTTGAAGGCAGTTATTCATGTTAAAAATTTAAGGATAACGACTAGAAAAATTGAAGTAGAAAGTATTATTCCTAAAGTAGTAGATGGAAAAGAAAAACAAAATACTATCACTACACAGAAGATAGGAAAAGAGATGGAAAAAATCAAAGGAAAACATGATAAATAGAAAGCATAAGAAATATGACAGAAAGAAATAAGAAATACACTGATTTATTCTTACAATGGAATACAGACATTGAATGTAGCCTCATATGTCAAGAGAATACTGAGTGAAAGAGAGAGAGAGAAAGAGAGAGAGAGAGAATACTGAGTGAAAAAGTGGGATAGCAAAAGATATGCACTTTTATATAAAGTTTCAAAAGGTGTTAATAGTAATTATTAATTTACTAGAGGCCTGGTGCACGAATTTGTGCACCAGTTAGGTCCCTCAGCCAGGCCTGCGCCCTCTCGTAATCCGGGACCCCTCCGGGGGATGTCAGAGATCCAGTTTCAGCCCAATCCCACAGTCCAGGTCAAGGGACCCCATTGGTGCACAAATTCTTGTACCGGGCCTCCAGTAAATTAATAAATTATTACTATTTATTAACACACAAAATATCAACTATAACAAGAAAGGTATTTAGAAAAGGCAAGGAACAAAGTCTCCCTTAGAGCCTTCAGAACGAACATAGCTCTGCCCACATCTTGACATTAACACACTGAAACGGATTTGAGACCTCCAAAACTTCAAGATAATAAATTTTTAAAATATGTTTTTATTGGTTTGAGAGAGAGAAGAAAGGAGAGGGAGAGAGAAACATCAATGATGAGAGGGAATCATTGATCAGCTGCCGCCTGCACAACTCAACTGGGGATTGAGTCTGCAATCCAGGCATGTACCCTGACCGGGAATCGAACTGTGACCTCCTGGTTCATGGGTCGCCACTCAATCACTGAGCCACATCATCCGGGCAAAGCCACTAATTTTGTGGCAATTTGTTACAGTAGCAATAGGAAACTAATACAGGTTATTAGTATTTGAACAGGGTTAGTTCAGAGAAGGACAGACGTGTGTGTGTGTGTTTGTGTACACAAGTGTAAATGTAGATGTTTATGAAAATGCATATGACTTTATGGGTGATAAAATCGGCACTCAAGATATTTAAAATAGAACTAAGATGTTTAGATCTGCTACTATAAAATGCTCGGATTGTAAAGCAGCCACACACCTGTAGTCCGTTTCTTACAGGCCTCTCTGACCATCCAGATCAGTGGTCAGCAAACTGCGCCTCGGCAAACTGCGGCTCGCGAGCCACATGTGGCTCTTTGGCCCCTTGAGTGTGGCTCTTCCACAAAATACCGACTTCTGTGTATGGGCCACGAAGTTTCAATCGCACTGTTCGTGCGCGCCCCCACGTGGTATTTTGTGGAAGAGCCACACTCAAGGGACCAAAGAGCCGCAGTTTGCGGACCACGGATCCAGACAATTTGTTCCCCTTCTGTTGGGGATGGCCAGTTTGTGTGCCCTTTTCAGACACTTTATACAGCAAGCTTAGAATGTTAGAAACATTAACCTCAGTGCTTTATTCTCTGGAGGGGAGAAGGAAGGGTTAACATGGAAAGAAGAAAGAACGCCTGAAGGAGAAATTCAAGTGAAAAAGCAGGATGGATAGTCATCACCCCCAGTTGGCTGGGCCTGGAATGACATGTGCCAACTGATGGCTTGGCCCACCCACAACCCCAGCTGCCTTCGTGCCTCCTGCCGCTCTGCAGGCTGGTTCTGCTCCATGCCACATTAAGGTTGGAAGCTCTGGTCCCACTCCAGGCAAAAGGCCTCACCTCAGCCGACACACCGTTAGTGGAGCAAGCAGCAGCCAGTGGCCACCTCACAGATGCGCTTTGCCCAACATAGTGGTTTGTCCTGGAGACACTGCTACTGGCCTCTCAGCTGCCTGAAGGCCTGCTCAGTGGTGCCTCCACTGAGCCTCTGGGTGAACTGCAGCTCCTCAGGGTGATGGGTTGGTGGACTGGGGCTGTCAGCCACTGATGGAGTGGGTGTGCTCCCTCACCAATGAGGACAGGGCCCCTATTGTGTTTTTTTTGGATGGGGGTGAGAGAGTGCTTGTATCTCCCCTATGGCCAAGCCGACTTGCCTCCAATTCATGTGGATTATGGCTGAGTCCTGGGAAGCTGACAAGCATTTGGATGAAATGAAGGTCAGGACCAGCCATGGCTTGAGGAATTACTGAAAAGTACTGACACCCATTTGGATAGTTCCTTTCCTGACTTTTAGGGCTGGGCACCTCAATGTGTGTGCCTCCAGGAGCCCCAGCACTCACTAGGCAGCCACATTTGGTCCAGAACCTCTTCATGACCCTCTCTTTGTCAGGCTGGTTTTCCTGGAGGGGCTGAAATATAGCACAGATGGCATCCATACCTCACGGAAGGCGGAGGCCGGCTGATCCAGTCCATTGGCCACTTTGTGAGGCACAGAGAACCAATTTCATGTGGGTGACTTTCCTTTGAAGTTGCGGGCCCAGCTTTTTGTAGATAGAGTAAAATGTCTCCTGAGACATCCAGAAAGCTTGCTTTCATCTGTGGGGTGAAGTCTACCCTCTCAGAGGGCCTGCCAAAGATGAGATGGTATAGGGAGAGCCCAGGTCCTGTAGGCAGACATTTGTGGCTGAATAAGCAGAAATTGGATGACCCTCTGGGTTCTCAGGTATGGAGGACAGATAGATTCATGTGCCCCCCACATGGCCCAGACCAGGGCAGCCACTTTCTCAGCTTGTGGCTCCCATTTGCACAGTGGTTTGTGCAAGAAGCTGCAGCTCCCCCACTTCCAAGCTGCATTGTGAGTCAAGGGTGCCATTAAGCAGAGTTGGGCAGAGTGATGTGTGGATGTATATGCCTTTCCCAGTGATGGTCAATGAAATACTTATCTCCCAGGCAGGTGCGAGCACCAGGAAGCTCGGGGTTGAGTTAGCTGATGAGTATCATGCCTACCATTATGAATTGGCCAAGGGTACGAATGTAATTACATCTGTGTAAACCACACATCAGCAACTTCTGCCCGTTTTCTTACAGATTCAGCCTACAGCACAAGAGTCAGGATGAAATGGCTCAGAGCAAACAAGACTAGGTTCTTAGTGTGGTATTAGTTTGCCTTCTTTTCTTCATGATTGCCTTCCTCTCCTTAATGACTCCTCCTAGAGGACTTCTAATTTCTCCTGGCTTTCTCTCCTCACCAAGCACACACATCGGTGAAATTCTACCGGAAGTCCCCTCCCACACACTAAAATCATGAAGTGCCCAGAGAAACCAAACTACTTCACCAGTCAATTTTACTTGCCATGATCATGTGCTGCCCTCACAAGGAAGCACGTGAAGTGATGGTTAGTTAGTGTTTTGTTTTGTTTTGTTTTGTTTTGTTGTTGACAAAAGACAAGATCCTTTTCAATTTCAGGCACCTGGCTTTCAGTTAAAAAATTCACTCTGGATTTCAACTTCTTTATTATGAAGAAGAACCTTCCTTACAAGAGTTAAAAAAAAAAAAAAAAGAAAGGAAAGATTAGTTGTTCCTTAGAGTTTTCAGAATGAACAACCATAAGGCAAAATAGATCCATCATTAGCACTGGATAGTTCTAGACCTCAGAGTTCGACATGGCCAAGTCACGTAGAATGCCCTTACAAGCTGCCTCATGCTAGAATTAAGAGGCTGCAGAGAACTTCTCCACACACCACTGCAATGCCTTTCCTGACTTTTTTTCCTTAATGAAAATCTACTTCTATAATTTCATGTGCCCTTTGGCTTCTCTTTCTTTAAGAGCTGGTGTGTATCCTAGGCAGGACTAGGAGTGTTCATATCCTGGCTGCATAGATCATGTAACCTTAGGAAAGTTACTGTCTTAAGAGAATTCTGTGTCTCAAGTGTTCTCCTTGTTAAACAAATAGATTGCACTGAGCCTAAAGGTCCCTTGCTGATCTAACTTCCTGAGGTTAATTTAGATGCCAAATCCCACAAGATGTTAGCCAAGATGGCTGAAACTGCATCCCAGAGCTTGTTTTTAAGGTGGGCTCATAAATTTAATGTGGTAAACATTATGAACTCACCAGTGCATTCCACCAATACTTACTGAGTCTTATGTGCTAGGAATTGTGATAGGCATGGGGGATAAAATGAGACAGCCCTGAGAGACACTGAATGCCGTGTGGGGTAGATCAGGATCTTGGAGAAAGAATAAGTGGTATTTAGTCACTCCTCCCTAGGTAGCTGTTTCTAACTGAAAAGTCTGTGCTTGCCATTGGTAGCTGATTCTTGACTTAGGCAGGACTAAACACTTTGGCACTTTAATGA
Source organism: Myotis davidii (assembly GCF_000327345.1). Classification (NCBI taxonomy): domain Eukaryota; kingdom Metazoa; phylum Chordata; class Mammalia; order Chiroptera; family Vespertilionidae; genus Myotis; species Myotis davidii. The sequence continues at coordinate 334,504 of NW_006292334.1, read as the reverse complement.
TTTAGATGATTCCTTTCATGTAGTAATTAAACGTATTTTCTAAAACTCTATCTGGGTTGGAAGGAGTTTATTAGTTACTGTCACACATTGGGGCTTACTGTAGCCTCATTATCCTATCTAATAAAGAGGGGATATGCTAATTGGCCCTCACACCATCGCAAACATGGTGGTGCCCACAGCCAATAAGGAGGGAATATGCTATTTGACTTCCCTGCCCTCAAATATGGCAGCGCTTACAGCCAATAAGGAGGGAATATGCTAATTGACTACCATGCCCTCAAAGATGGCGGCACCAACAGCCAATAAGAAGGGATATGCTAATTGACTGCCACGCCTTCAAAGATAGTGGTGCCCACAGCCACAAGATGGCGGTGCCCAGTCCCCTAAGCTGTGCCCCTGCCTCTGGAGGCCCCCAGTCCCCTCAGCCCTCCAGCCGCCCAGGGCCAGCCCGAGGCACAGGCAAGCCTCAGATGGTAGCTGCCCAGCCACCCAGGGCTGCCCAAGGCTCAGGTAACCAGGGCCAGCCAAGGCTTGGGTTGCCGGCAGTGGCAGCAGCAGAGGTGTGATAGGGGCGTCACCTTCCCCTGATTGCCAGGTAGTCTCCCGACCCTGAGGGCTCCCGGACTCTGTGAGAGGGGGCAGGCTGGGCTGAGGGGCCCCCCCCCCCCCCCCGCCCACCCTGCCACATTTGTGCACCAGGCCTCTAGTGTGTGTATATAAAAGTTTGATTGCAGAGTGTCCCCCTGGGAGTTCAACCGGGAGTCCAGGAGTTGGATGGCTCATTATGCTATACGCTGACCAGCAAGGGGCAGAGTGGAATGAAGGAAGGCTCATGCACCAATTTCGTGTATTGGGCATCTAGAATAAATAAATAAAAAGCATGTCTACACATTAATATTAAAAGGCAAATACTCATAACAGCGATGGGGAGGCATCAGTCTGAGCAGTATGCGCATTTCCCATTAGTCAGTGCATCTTTGAGGCTCCTTCCTTTCCAGGCTAGCAGCCCTTCTCCTGAAGGCTCCTGGACTCTGAGAGGGTGCAGGCCGGGCTGAGGGACCTTCCTTGAGTGCATGAATTTTCATGCACCAGGCCTATAGTAAGAGTATATTCCCCACCCATCTGTCTGGAAAAATCCTCTTACTGAACTATCCAGCATCTTTCACTTGGAAATGACAACTTAGCCAACCCCCACTGATCAAGAGAAACCATGAGTGTCTCTTCTGCTTTCTTTGCCTTATGGCTTCCTTTGACAGAAGACATCTTCATGATAACTCTTGAGCAATATGTCCTCCTAACATATTCAGAATTCATTGCCTAGGGAGTCCACTTCCTCCTTACTTATTAACTCAAGTTACCATCTGAAATGTCAGGTCTTTTCACAAATCATTTAAAGTTTTTCTAAGTGGTTACAGTCTGGTCACTTTGGACCCCATGAGGAGAGATGGAGGTAAAGGGAGTTTCCAGCTTTTTTTCTCCCCATCCCATTGCCTACCTATGAGAAAGTCCTTCTGATGAGTCACTTTCTATGAAAAATGAGGGCTCCTAGCTAACACCATCCTCCAACACACACCTTTAAAAAATGAAGAGAGACCTGCTGGTATGGCTCAGTGTTTGAGTGTGGACCCATGAATCAGGAGTTCACAGTTTGATTCCCAGTCAGGGCACATGCCTGGGTTGTGGGCTCGATTCCCAGTGGGGGGGCGTGCAGGAGGCAGCCAACAATGATTCTCTCTCATCATTGATGTTTCTATCTCTCTCTTCCTCTTTCTTCCTCTCTGAAATCAATAAAAATATTTTTTAAAAAGAAAAAGATTCATAGTTTCCATAAATACTGAACCTATATTTTCCACATATCAGCAAAAGACAGTTATTAGACACGGTACATAAAGTTTTTACTGAGCAAGATTCACACATTGCTTCCTGCCCATTCCCTGCAGGCATTTGTGTGAGGGCCTCTGCTACCCCAGGTCTAACCACCTGGGGGCACCACTTCCCAGCAGGTGTTCTTCATTTTCACCCTCATACTTAATAGGGACTCTGGGACCTTGATCTGCCTCTCCCAATCATGAGAAAATGTTTTGGGAAACCAAGATGAAGCCTTCAATTGATATAAAACCTATACAAATTGATTAACCAGAAAAATAAATGAATCTGGCCACAGAAAATTATATTACTTCTGTATGAATGAGAAGGACCTAATAAGAGAATATCAAAACACTTAGGAAAGAATATGGTTGTGATTAGCATTGGGATCCTGTGCTTCTTTCTCTCCCTCTTCCCTAGTCCCATAACTCTTAATAGTTTGTTAAAAATAATAACAGCCATATTTATTGAATACTTACTGTATACAAGGCAACCCTGCGAGATTAGTACAGTACTGTTCTTATCCCCAATTTATGGATGAGAAAGCTGAGAGAATAGAGAGGTTGAGTTGCTTTCACAGTTCACAAAGCTAATGAGCTGGTGGAACTGGGATTTGAACCCAGGGTCTGATTCCAGAGTGGGAGCTCTGGTGTCTGTACCTTAGAACACCTTGAGGTCAGGAAGGCGAATCTTCCCTTAGGTATCTCAAAAAAACTATTGAATTTCAGGAAGGAAAGGAGGGGTGGAGGGAAAAACTGCTGCGGAGAGGTATCTTCCAGAATATGTGAAGCTGCTCTGTGTTTTTCTAGTTCTGATTGATTACCTGGTGAATACCCACTCTTGTTTCCAGTCCCAATCTCAATGGTCTCTCCTCTATTAATCCCTTCCTGACCCAGATGTTAAATGGCTCTCAGAGTGGCACCCAGTCCATGCCTCCATCATGGTGCTTTTTGCACTTGCTATAATTTTGCATCCCTGTCTCCCACACTAAGCTCTGAGTTCTTTGAAGATAGGTCTCTTGATGGCTGCCTGATACTTAAGATGGGCACAAATCTTTAAATCAGTGAATGGTCTGATTTTCTTTGTTTGTTTGTTTGTTTTTTAGCCTGATCACATATTAACAAAGAATAACCTTCTATCCTTTCACTACTCAGCATCTGATTTTCGTATGGTTTGAAGTGAAATTCAGGAAACATACACAATAGTAATGATGAAATCTCCCCCATTTCATATTTGCTTGTTCTGAATCCACAAGGTAAGAGAGAATAGGAAGGAAAAATAGGAAGAAGAATGACAAGAATAAGGACGCTTCAAAAAACGGTATATGCCATAACTTCTGCAGGCAACCTGTTTCTTCATTCAACAATTAGTAAGCACCTACTGTGTGCTAGTGCTTTTCTCAGCAGAGGGATACAGCAGTAAGCAAAACAGTCAAGATCTCTTTTCTCATAAAATGTATGTGAGGGGAAAGAAACAATGAACGAGTAAACATAAGTTTAACAGAATAATAAGGGCTATGAAAGAAATAAAACAGGACCCGGGATAGAGAGAGCAGGGTGGGCACCCTAGGATGGGTGAGCAGGACAGGTTTCCCTGCGGAGGTGACCTTTAAGCTAGACTTGACTAATGAGATGGATCCAGACCTGAGTATCCAGAGAAGAGTTTTTAGGTGGAAAGAACAACAAGCACAAGACACGATGCCTCTTTGTACCACTGGGTGCAGGGATGACTTTCTGAGTGCCTTCTAAGAGTTAGGTGGTATACTATTTTTAATATGAGTGATAAGGTCCCCGATGGTCAAGGCCTTTTATAATATGGCTATACATCTTACCTACCTAAGCTAATTACCTCTTCTATAATTTAACAGTCCTTCCCTTTAATAGCACTGATGCCTCCCCACATCCAATATTCATTCATGTCGCTGATTCTCATTTTGCTCTTCTCTCACCTGAAATATTTCCCCCCTCCTTTGTCCTTCAAGGCTTAGTTAAACTTTTATCTCCTACATGAAAAATGATTTCTCAGTTGGAGCTGTTTAGTATCTTGATGTGGTGGATGAATAGGCGATTCTACTTAGTTGATAAAACCGTATGGAATTTAATTCACACACAATGAGTCCAAATAAAACTGAGGAAATCTGAATAAAATCAGTGGATTATATCAATATGGCTATCCTGATTGTACCATTATACTATAGTTTTGCAAAATATAACTAGTAAGGAAAGTTGGTCAAACTGGACAGAGGATTTCTCTCTCTTTTACTCCTTGCAACTGTATGTAAATCCACAATTGTCTCATTTTTAAAAAGTGAATAACCAAAAATTGATGCATTTATGGAAACAAAATTTAAAATTGTTAATTTAAAAAAATAAATGTTCAACTCGTTATGAACCCATCCGTCTATACACCTCCGGTCTACACATTTCTAACTTGCTCATCGTAATGAGCAAAATGCATCGTCCAAACAAAAACATGCCAGTCTTACACCGTATCAAAAAGGAGAGTGAGGTTGATCTGGAACAATTTCTTCTCAGTGAATATTTGTTAGAGCCTAATAACTTCTATTTCCTTCTCTTTTTTATGTTCACAAATTGCCCTTCAAGAACTCTGCCCAGGACTGGCATCAATGGTTTACAGAATCAACTTTCGTCCCCTTTTCACAAATTGGAACAGTGTGTACCATCTACAGTCTTCTGGCATCTCCCCCTGGCTCCATAGTCCCTGAAAAACTGCCAACAGTCTTCTCGTATATAAATTCTATTGATAGCCCAGCCAGGATCTGTCCAAGCTTGGAGACACAAGCTCATTCAAAGCCTAGTGTTCTCTTACCATCTTCCTCCTGGTATTTGTATGACCAACACGCAGCTCCACTGAAGTGGGAGCAGGGAAGCTGGTGTTCTGAGCTGGAAGCCAGGAAGTCCTGGATGCAAACCCAGATTCTGTCATTCTCTAGCAGTCTGACCTTAGACTACGTTATCCAATTCTTTGAGCTTCAGTTTGCACACCTATAAAATTGGGATAATAACAGCTATGATTATTATTATTTAGTTGTCAGAGTGTAGTGAAGATTAAAGGAGATAATGTTTGTAAGAGTACTGAGCAGGAGTTGATAGTAACAACAAAGCAGATGAGATTAATACAGCCGTGGGCAAACTACGGCCCGCGGGCCAGATCCGGCTCATTTGAAATGAATAAAACTAAAAAAAAAAATAAAAGACTGTACCCTTTTATGTAATGATGTTTACTTTGAATTTATATTAGTTCACACAAACACTCCATCCATGCTTTTGTTCTGTCCCTCTGGTCCAGTTTAAGAACCCATTGTGGCCCTCGAGTCAAAAAGTTTGCCCGCCCCTGGATAGATCTGGTTCCTCATAGATATATGGATTTACAGAAGCTGGAAGGTACTGGAGAAGTTACTGGGTTCCACCCCCCCACTCAGCGAGACCAGTACCCATGAAACAGTGCGTTCAGCATGCAACAGTTTTTTTCCATCACAAGTTACCATCACAACTTCTGCTCCTGAGCAACATATCTGTACCTTCCATGCTCCATCAAAACCTTTAAAGGTCTTTACTCTGTGCCAGCTACTTTAAACCCTCTATCCTGTTAAGTTTTACAACAACCCTAGAACAGAGCATTTCTGTCCGCATTTTACAGCGGTGGAAACTGAGGCTCAGAGATATTAAGTAGCATGTCCAAGGCTGGGATTCAGCCCAGCACTGTCTAGGAAGCTCCTGCTCTATTACAGCATCCTTTAAAAAAAAGAATTGTGTTTATTTTTCTCAATTCTTGGCCCAGTCCCTTGTTTCTCTTTGAGGTGTATCCTTTAGCTATAGACATGAATTATGTTCCCTCAAAATTCACATGTTGAAGCCCTAAACACCAATACGACAGTATTTGGGGATTGGGCCTTTGGGAGTTAAGGTTAGATGAGGTCTTGATAGTGGGTGCCTCATGCTGGGATGTGTGCCCTTAAAAGAAGATGTATCAGAGAGCTAGCATGTGCACTCTCCTTCTCTCTTTCTCTCCTGTGCCCACAAAGAGGTCATGTGAACACACAGTGAGATGACAGCCACCTACAAGCCAAGAAAAGAGACCTCAGAATGAAACCCACCTTGTCGGCACCTTGATCTTGGACTTCTCAGCCTCCAAAACTGTGAGAAGTAATGTCTGTTGTTTGAGCCACCCAGTCTGTGACATCTTGTTCTGGCAGTCTGAACAGACTAAGACTCTTTCTATCTATGCCCTCCGTTTCCCAGTGTGGCCTTTTCAACTCTGACCTCATTACTGAATTTGCTTTTCGACCTACTCAGCTGCCCACTTTCCCTTTGTCCATTGTCTCCTCAGTGTTGTGGTTGGATAGTTCTTTTCTTGTGCAGTGTCTCAGGCAGGTAAGCAGACCTATGCTTTTTTTCTGAATGGTTTGACATTTGCCTTCATAAAATCTGTCTGTTGTCGGGTACTGCATACTTTTAAAAGACATGGTTACTTCTTCCCAAGACCCCTAGCATGAGGCACCCACTATCAAATTGACCTACTAATCTCTGCTTTAGGGTCCAGGTTAGGCCCAGACTAACAGGGCCTCTTACTTCCTCTGTTTTCTAGGAGCTGCAGTTGTTGGCCAGGCAAATCAGATACACAGCATGTGAGCCTTCCTGCTCCTGTTAATGTCTCTCTTCCCTGACTCCTGTAGCATTTGTTGTTTGTTCTGCTGAATTCAGCCCTTGATTACAGGGCCTTTGCCCATTAGGCAAAGTGCTCAGGACCTATGGTTCTTTAAAGTCTAAAAGGGTGTTTGAGAGGTGAAAAAAAATAGACTTAAAACAAACTTTACAAAATAAAAGTTAATGTTTGTATCTTTAAATGTTCATAAACTTAATATTATGGAAAGCAATTAACTTCAACTCAACTCTATTCTGAGGTGATAACATACAATTAATGTTTGATCTAGGTTTATTTTTTTCTGTATTTTTTTGTTTGTTTTGTTTTTAATAATTCTTTATTGTTGAAAGTATTACATATATCCCCCTTGGCCTCCTCGGCCACCTCCAGTCCACCCTAGGTTCATTTTTTTAATCGTGTGGGAGTAGAAGGGCATCTGAGAGTGAGCGTGCCGAGCATCTTCCAGATTCTTCAGACAGCTTTGCTTGATTATGCATTATTTCATGTTTTATTCTAATTTCCTACGTCACTTTAGTTGTGACAAGTGGTCAAATCCTTCAACCTACTGATGTATTTACTGTATGCTAAGTACTATGCTCAGTCCTCAAACCATTTAAGTCTAATATAAAAAAGATAAAATGATACACAAATGATAAAATGGGAAAAACCCCAGGCATAAGGCGTCCAAGGTCTAGTTGGTTAGAAGGGGCTCATCTTTCCCAACTCTCCTTTGCCTCCCTGGTTTCTTTCAGTTCTTTCAGGCCCTCATATTCACTGAGCTCCTTCCTTCCTACCTCAGGGCTTTTATAGATGCTGTTCCTTGTAATGTTCTTCCTGCCATCTTATCCTGGCTACCTAACTCCCATCCACTTATCAAACAGACATTTATCTGTTTAAATGTCCCTTCCTCAGAGACTTTCCTTGAGTACACCCTGCCCCCACCCTCCACTCTATCTAATTTAGGTCCCTCTGTTGTTCTTTCATAGCTTTCTAATGTTTTTCAGTTTTTGTGTTTTGCCTCTGCAACACATCACTTGAAATTACTTTCTGTTTATTTTGTTTGTTTACTTATAGTCTATCTTGCCTTATTCAATTATACAGTCTAGGAGGGTACAAACCAGGTCTGTTTAGTTCACTGCTGTATATTCAGTATAAATCACATTAGTCTGGCAGACAGTAAGTATTCATTAAGTATCCTATATAATAAAAGGCTAATATGCAAATAGTCCTAACGGTGGAAAAACTGGAACAACCATACAACCAGTTGTTATGACGTGTGCTGACCACCAGGGAGCATGTGTGGAACATGGTAGGTATCAGATGGGGCAGGATGGTGGAGTGGGGACACCAGATCAAGGCGGGGTACCAGTCGCTGTCATTGGGATGAGCCTCTGGTGGTTACTGAAAATTCTTTGCTCCCGAACACCACAGTCCTGCCCGGTGCTCACACCTGCTGCCAGCACTGGCTCCGCTCGCACCCACTGCCAGTGCTGGAGCTGCTGCTCATACCCACTGCCAGTGCCAGCCCCGCTTGCACCCACAGCCAGCGCCAGAGTCACCGCTCGCACCCACTGCCAGTGTCTGGTGCCGGTCCCGATCGCTCAGCACCATCAGCGGGTATGAGTGGTGGCTGCTGGCCCCGATTTCCCCTGAGGGCTTCTCCACCTCGCCCTGCTCCTGAGGGGTGATCAGGGCAGCAGCCACCGCTCGCACCTACTGACGTCACCAGCCCTGTTTGCACCTGCTGCTGGCGCCTGCCCCTATCTCTCTTCACCGTCAGTGAGTGCAAGCAGAGCTGGCGCCCTTAGCATATGGGAGCAGCTGTGGTGAGAGCAGGGCTGCCGGCACACAGGGGACCAGGGGCCATGGTTGGAGGGGCCAGTTGGGGGCACGGAGGATGGGCCGAGACCCGCCCCTGTACCCTGTGGTGGGTACCACAGCCTCGCGGCCCACAGTTCCTTTCAAGGTGCATGAATTCATGCACTGGGCCCCTAGTATGTTTAATAAATGAGAGAGGAAGGACACACTCTTAGAGCAAGTAAGTAGCAATGCCTAGATTTAAAAGGAAATAATAATACTCTCTATGATACTGGAATGGTGGATATATGTCATTATACATTTGTCCAAATCCATAAAATAGCCACCAAGAGTGAACCCTAATATAAACTAAGGATTTGGGGTGATAATGATGTGTCAATGTAGGTTCATCAATTGTGACAAATACACCACTCTGGTGGGAGATGTTGATAATGGGGGAGATTATGCATGTGTGAGAAATCTTGTACCTTCCTCTCAATTTTGCTGTGAACCTAAAACTACTCTAAAAAAAAATGAAGTCTTCAAACAAAAACAAAAGGAAATCAGAAAAGAGACATAGATCTAAAAGGAAGGGGTTGAGAGCATTTCAAGGAAGACAAGTAATAGATAGATGGACAAGTGGGGCTGGGCTTTCTGAGTTGGGGGAGCAGCGTGAGGAGAAGCCAGGAGTAAACATAGGTTTGCTGGTCTCAGAAAGTTGAAACACTGGCCTGGCTGTCTGATTATCACTTGGAAATGGTGGAAGACTAAATTAGACGGGTAGGTTCAGACCATATCGTAGAGGGCCTTGAAAACTGTTCTGATAGTAATGGGGAGCCATTGACAGGGGTTGGTGAGACATGATGAAAGCAATGGGAGATGAACTGCAGGGTAGATGGTGAACTGGGGAAAACAGAGATGCTCTGTGAACCCTCACAGTCATCCACAGTTGAGATTCTAAGTGCTCTTCAAAAGCAGGATCCTATTTTTTATTCTCTTATGACCATCACTACACCTTATTAAATTTGAAGTATTCAAGGTTTTAACCATAGCTGGCATAGGTGAGAAAGCATAGATAATCTGACATGGATTCACTAAATAATCCTTGTTTTTTTTCCTGATATTTCCTTTTTTATTAAATTTATTGGGGTGACCTTGGTTAACATGCTTATATAGGTTGCAGGTGTGGGTTTCTATGTTACAAAATCTATGTATTGAGCCATGTGCTTACCACCCAAAGTCAGATCTTCTCCTGTCACCATATATTAGGACCCCCTTCTCCCCCCACCCCCTTCCCTATGGCCACCACCACACTGCTGTTTGTATTCACGAGTTTCAGTTTTATATCCCACATATGAGTGAAATCATATGGGTCTTAGCTTTTTCTGTCTGACTTATTTCAGTTAGCATATGTTCTCAAGGCCCATCCATGTTGTTGCAAGTGGCGCTATTTCATCCTTTCTTATGGTTGAGTAGTATACCATTGTGTATATGTACCACATCTTCTTTATCCAGTCCTCTATTGCAGGACACTTTGGTTGTTTCCAGTACAACCACTATGGGAAGCAGTCTGGTGATTCCTCAAAAAATCAAGAATAGAGCTACCATACAACCCAGCAATCCCTCTCTGAACACCTCAAAATCCTGTATTCACAAAGATATATGCACCCCTCTGTTCATTAAATAATCTTAAACTGGAAAAATAATGTGAAAACATAGGTATACATTTTTTTCAAAACTCCAGAACAATTGGAGCCATGAATTTACTTTGCATTATTTATCATTGAGAATCTGAGGTAATTAGACCATGAGTGTACATTTTTTTCTCTCTCTAAATCAAGACACAATTATTCAATCTCGATTGCAAGGATGGAAAATAGGGGCACAGAGGGAGAAAATTAGGACTGTGTTTTTGTCCCAAATATTGCTATCATTTTTCTCATGCTGCCTGATACAGCATCATCTGAGCATTAATCACTGGAGAGGCTCTCAGTGTTGCTGGGTGTACAGATGGCATTTCATTCCTTTTATGGCTGAACAATGTTCCATTGCAAATCTGTACCACCTTTTCTTTGTCCTGTCATCCATTGATTGACATATAGGTTGTTTCCATATCTTGGCTATTATAAATAATGTTGCAGTGAACATAGTACTTTTGAATTAGGGTTTGTTTTTCTTTGTATAAATACCTAGAAATGGAATTGCTGGGTGATATGGTAGTTTTATTTTTAATTTTTTAGGACCCTCCATACTGGTGTCCATAGCTGCTGCACCAGTTTATAACCCCACCAATAGTGCACAAGGGTTCCCTTTTCTTCACATCCTCTCCAACACTTATTACTGCTTCTCTTTTTTTAAAAAAAAAATATTTTTTATTGATTTTTTTACAGAGAGGAAGGGAGAGGGGTAGAGAGAGAGTCAGAAACATTGATAAGAGAGGAACTTCGATCAGCTGCCTCCTGCACACTCCCCACTATGTGCCCGCAACCAAGGTACATGCCCTTGACCGGAATTGAACCTGGGACCCTTGAGTCCACAGGCCGACGCTCCATCCACTGAGCCAAACCGGTTAGGGCACTGCTTGTCTTTTTTATGACTGCCATTTCTATAGGTGTGAGGTGATATCTCATTGTGGTTTTGATTTGCATTTCCCTGATGATTACTGATATCGAGCATTTTTTCAAGTACCTGTTGGCCATCAGTATGTCTTATTTAGAAAAATGTCTTCAGATCCTCTGGCCATTTTTAAATCAGATTGTTTTCTTGCTATTAAATTGTATGCATTCTTTATGTATTTTGGATATTAACCCCCTATCAGATATATAATTTGCAAATATTTTCTCCCATTCAGTAGGTTGCCTTTTTATTTTATTGATAGTTCACTGTGTTTCTTAGTTTGATGTAGTCCCACTTGTTTATTTTAGCTTTTGTTGCCTTTGCTTTTGGTATCAAATTAAAAAAATCATTTCCAAGATCTATGTCAAGGAGGTTTTTCCCATGTTTTCTTCTAGGGGTTTTATTGTTTCAGGTTTACATTCAAATCTTTACTTTATCTTGAATTAATTTTTGTATCTAATGTAAGATAGTGGTCAGTTTTATTCTTTGCATGTGGCCGTCTAGTTTCCCCAACACCATTTATTAAAGACATTGTCTTTTCCCCGTGTATATTCTTGGCTCCTTTGTTGTATATTAATTGGCCATATATATGTGGGTTTATTTCTGGGCTCTTTATTTTGTTCCATTAATCTATGTATCTGTTTTTATGCTGATACCATGCTATTTTTTTATTATTGTAGCTCTATACAGAGTTTGAAATCAATTTTGTAAGATTTATGAGATGGTGGATATGTGAGAAATAACATGAAAATGTAAGTATACATTTTTTTCAGAACTCCAGAGCAAAAAATAAAATAGCTCTTAGATATATAAAAATACATTCAAGTTCACTCATAAAGTGAACTTCCCCATATTTTTTTAATTGTGCTTTGGACCTTTTCCTTATTGCTTTGTAGATAAATTAATTCTTTGTTCTGATAGAAGTTTCATATATTTTGTTTCTTTTCACTTTGGTGGGTTTTGCCAAACAGAATTTTACTTATTTATTGCCCTAACCGGTTTGGCTCAGTGGATACAGCGTCGGCCTTTGGACTCAAGGGTCCCAGGTTCGATTCCGGTCAGGGGCATGTACCTTGGTTGCCGGCACATACCCAGTGGGGAGTGTGCGGGAGGCAGCTGATCAATGTTTCTCTCTCATCGATGTTTCTAACTCTCTATCCCTCTCCCTTCCTCTCTGTAAAAAATCAATAAAATATATTTTTTAAAAAAGAATTTTACCTATTTATTATTGAGGTAAAATATAAATAAAAATTATCATTTTAACCATTTGTAACTGTACAATTCAGTGATTAAGAACAGTCACTATATAGCCACCATCCCAGAGTTGATATCTCCAGCTTTGTTTTTCTTTTTCAAGATTGCTTTGGCTATTTGAGGTCTTTTGTAGTTCCATACAAATTAATTTAATTTAAAAATGTGAAATAATTTTCTTGGTAATATTAGCAAGAAAGGTATTTAGACCCGCTGTTTAACATAGTAAATGTAATTATCACTACTCACATTTCACTGATGTATGAGATATATATATCAATCCGGGTTCTCTGTAGTAAGCTACAGAAGCCAACTCTGGCTGATTTAAACACAAAGGGAATTTCTTTTTTTAATATTGTGAAGGTCATAGAGTTCTCCAGGGTATGAAAACTGGGCTTAGAGGCCACATTGCAGAACTGACATCCCTGATGAAATTTAGTTGTGATAGCCTTCCATGTGGAACCACCCAGTGGAAACAAAATGTCCTGGGTGATCTAAGTACAATTTGGTGCCCTTGGCATGATCTTGAAGGATAAAGGCATACTCTGCTATAAAAATGGAAAATTATGGCCTTAAAGTCTAAATTAAGTGTACATGATAGATGATGGCCACTGTTTTTAATTTAATTCAAGTGCAAACATATCCACCGTCTCATAAATCTTACAAAATTGAATTCACAGGACAATGTAAAAAATGCATATATCCTATCTATTGTATTACAGATACAGATCAGCATGCCCAATATTGAATAGCCATCTAATTTATTTGTGCATATTTAAGGCTCAAAAAGTTGCCCCCAAACTTTCACAGTCATTGAAGCTGCTATTAAGAATTTAAGAGAGGTCAGAATGGATTACTGGCCACAGTTCAGGTGCAAGGCAAAGAGCCATCTTGGCATCCTGACTGAGAAGTTAGCAATACAAAACAGCTCATTAATTCTTCCCCTGATCAGAGAAGAAAGCACCTTTGTCCCCTCTGCAGATGGTTGTTATGAATCACTAAGATGCCTTTACTTTGGCTGGTTTCAGAATTCGAGAGAGAAGGTGAGAAATAGATGATCTTTAGATATCCATGTCTAGGTTTTGGCCATGCACTTCAGGGCTAACTTGCCAGTTTCGCAGGATATCCAGGAGAAATGTGGACATCTTGTGTGGTTTGACTGTCATTTGCTGCTTGTGAAAGAGGAAATGCCCACTCATGTTTCCCATTCCACAATCCCACTACTTTTTTTTTTTTACTTAAAACAGTAAACATTTATTATCTTACAAACTTTTTGTTGTTGTTAATCCTCACCAGAGCATATTTTTCCCTTTGCTTTTCAGAGAGAATGGAAAGGAAGGGAAGAAAGGGGAGAGAGAGGGAGAAAGAGAAAAGGACATCGATGTGAGAGAGACACACCAACCAGGGGGTGGGGAGTGAACCTAAAATCCAGGTATGTACCCTTGATCAGGAATTGAACCCTTCACCCTTTGTTGTGCGGGCCTACACTCTAACCACTGAGAAACACCGGCCAGGACCATCTTACAAACTTTTTTTCTTTATCTCGTCTAACCTAATAGGTTTTTAAGGTGGTATCTCAATGTGATTTGAATTGTATATCTCTTTATGAATGAACTTGAATGTATTTTTATTTATCTAAGAACCATTTTATTTTTTGTGTGACTTCTCTGTTCATTTCCCCATTTTTCTATTGTGCTTTGGGCCTTTTCCTTATTGCTTTGTAGATAAATTCTTTGTTCTGATAGAACATTTCAAATATTTTGTTTCTTTTCACTTTGGTGGGTTTTGCCAAACAGAATTTTACTTATTTACTATGTTAAAATGGTTATCATTTTAACCATTTATAAGTATACAATTGAGTGATGAAGAACAGTCACTATATTGTGCAACCATTGCCACTATCCATTTCTAGGACAGGAATCCCAAACAGAAACTCTGTACCCATCTATACTAATAAAAGAGTAATATGCTAATTAGACTGGGAGACCTTCTGGAGACCTTCTGGACAAAGCCACGGTGACGGGGTCGAGGAGAGACGGTTAGGGGCAATCAGGCCGGCAGGGGAGAGCAGTTAGGGGGATCAGGCCAGCAAGAGAGGGCAGTTGGGGGCGATCAGGCTGGCAGAGGGGTTAGGGGCAATCAGGCAGGCAGGCAGGTGAGTGGTTAGGAGCCAGTGGTCTCAGAGTGCAACTGGAGAGAGTGCAGGCTGGGCTGAGGGAACCTTCCTCCCCACCCCCACCCCCCTGCACAAATTTTGTGCACCAGGCCACTAGTCTATCTATATATATAAAAGGCTAATATGCTAAGTGTCCCACTGTCTGACTAGTCGCTGTAACGAGCACTGACCACCAGGGGAAGATGCTCAATGCAGGAGCTGCCGAGCTGCAGTGACTTGGCAGCGGTGGTTCTCGGGTGATGCACCCTGAAACCAGAGAGGAGGGAGCCCCGATTCCTCGCGCAGGGCTGCACAATTCCACCTTCAGCTGTGGGTTATGTTGTTGCTGGGGCACTGTGGTCCCTGAATCTGGTTTACTGTACACTTGTGTTTGTGTTCCACACCCTGTACGACAGCAACTTTGCAGAGTGTCTTCTTGCATTCTGGGAATCCTTGGGGGATGTTGGAGAGCCAGTTTTAGCCCTATCCCCACAGGCCAGGCTGAGGGACCCTACCTGTTGGAGGGACCCCACTCACTCTGCAGACACCTTTCCAGCCATGGTGACACCTCATGTGTGGCTGGCCAGGGAGGGACCACGGGAAGTTGGCTACAGGGCATGTCCGGCCCCTCTCGCCCAGTCCCACCCTGCCAGCCACCTTCTAATTAATTTCCTTTCAAAGTGCATGAATTTGTGTACTGGGTCACTACTTAAATAATAATTTTCCATTTCTCCCTCTCCCTAGGTCCTGGTACCTTCCATTTCACTCTCTGTCTCCATGAATTTGACTCTCTAGGTATCTCATTCAAATGTAATCAGACAGCAGTTGCCCTTTGTCACTGGCTTATTTCATTTAACACCATGTCTTCAGGGTTCATCCATGTTGTAGCATGTGTCAGAATTTCCTTCCTTTTTAAAGCTGAATAATATTCCATTGTGCATATATATGTATATATATATATTTACTGTACAAACACAAGTGTACAGTAAACCATATATATGTACATATGCAACATTTTGTTTATTCATTCATCAGAATTTTATTTTAATGTGAAAAAGTCCATCTTTTTCTAAAAAAATGGGTTTTGATAGGTCAAACTCAAAAAGAGTCTGGAGGCTTTGCTAGAAGTAAATGGTAGAGAGAGACTTATTCAAGATCTTAGTGTTTATAAACTGGAAACAGCTATGCAAAAACCAGGAAGTGTTCCTAAGAAAAGTTAAAAGTTCTTATAGCAAAAAGTACATTCTTGAAAATTATCAGTCCTGCATTCTTAGGATGGATTGGTCCAGGATGGTTATCAGTCAGATGTCAGGCAGTCAGGATGATGGATGTCAGGTGGATGTATACGTGAGTCCTTCAGGCAAAAATCAGGTGACTGGATATGTGTGTATTTGGGGGCAATTAGAGGGTTATCTGGATGTATATCCAGGCTTTGACTCAGGATTGGAAAATTTTAAAAAGTTTAAGTTTCTAGGTGAGTTAGAACAGGAATGGAGTCTCTTCTCATGACTCAACCTTCATAATGTTCATACTTTTAGCAGCTTGGGTAGAGTGACTCCATTTTATATATTCGTATCTTTACTCTTAACTCAGATACTTAAACCAATTAACGGTATAAAAAATTCTCTAGTTTCTTCCACTACATGTATAGTTTAACTTTTAAAAATTTTACATTCAAAGCTTTGATTCAGCTAAAATTTATTCTAGTTGAATGTGTGAGGTTTTTTTGCCTCCGACAAAAGAAGAAATACCCTTTGACGATTGGGTTCCCCAAGAGACAGATTCTGAGACAGAAATTTGAGAGCAAGAAGTTTGCTGAAGAATCTCTCAGGAATCACACCTATAATGGAGTGAAGGAAACAAAATTGAATAGAGGGAGAAGTAGAAGTAAAATGCAGTCGCAACAAAGCTTCAGCCCATTCCATGAGTTCTGAACTGAACTGGTTTTTAGAGTTGTCTTATATTGAGAGAAGAGGGCCAAGCATTTGTAGTCCTGCATAAATCTGTCCTTGGATACCATTGACCCTCGGAGTATCACCTCCCATTGTCTGAGAACAATTTCTTAGGAGGAATTTAGCCAGGAGTCTTAAGTAAACAGCACTCCCAGCAGCTGGGGGAATGAATCAGTGTCTTGTCCTGATATGATGGCAGATAAGCTAGCATATGATGTTAATTCTAAAAAATGTCTTTAGTTTTCAGTCAGATAGTCCCATTTTCCGTTCTGTAATCATAGCGAACAGTTGTTTCAGATGCAATGTTGCGTTAGGCTCAGTTTAAAGGTTATTTTGCCTAGTTTTAACATTGCAAAGGTAAGATGCGCATGGGGTTTCCTCTGGGATGGCAGCTCCAACTCCACTGTGAAGTGGGTCTGTTTGTATTGTGTTTTACAACCCCAGCCCTCTGCTCACCCTCTATGAGCAACTTTGCTGTTCATGCCTTGGATGCTTTAGGACTTGTGAATAGTAAACTTTCCTTGCCTTCAAAGTTTCCTGATTGTGAGTACTGAAAGGCAACTTGGAATCATAATAAGCATTGCAAGCGTTGTTCCAACATTGGTTTGGAAACAGGGGAGACACCCGAGAGAAGCTTACCGGGCCCAGGGATTTCTAGCATTATTATTCACAGGCTGAGCCCTGCACAAAACACTCCTGAACAAGTCATTCCGTTGCTGTATCTGTGAAGTCTGGGAAAAGGCCAGTGGGTCCAATGGTTTTGCACTCACTCTCTCATTTGCTATAAAGTGTATTTCTTTTTCCAGTGTGATCTTTTGTAGGATCCCCTGTGAGTGATTAAACTCTCTGTAAGCCCTTGGAAAATGGTGCTCTCCAGGGCCCTGTAAACAGGAAAGGCAAACTCAGAGCTGGACTATTTATTGATTTTAGTCAACATGACAAGGCGAATTATTGCCCCTTCCAGGGTGGAAGGAGTTCAATGAAGTCAACTTGCCACTAATTGGCTGTTCAGCCTCCCTCAAGGGATGGTGCCATATTAGGGGCATAGAGTTAGTCCCTGTTGCCTGGCATTTTGGAAATTTGATAGTAGCAGTAGCTGGAGCAGTCTTGGTGAATGGGAGCCCATTCTTTTGGGCCCTTGCATAGCCTCCATCCCAGCCACCATGGCTTTTCGTTGTGTGGCAACACTGAGGCACAACACAGAGGCTGGCTGACGTCAACTGACTGAGTCATTCTGTCTGCCCAGTGCTTAGTGTCTTCTGTGGCTCAGTCAAGAGTTCTGGCTGTGAAAACTGACGCAGATCTAGAAACTGAGCAAAGGATCGAGTTTTTATTGGGGCAGCTGCCCTTGATCATTTTGATTGAGTACACTGAACAATGCTCTTATCGGTTGTCCACCTATATTGCCCACAAGGATGCTCTGTTCTTAACCACCTCCCTAGCTTCCTGTGGGTCAGGCCCCTCTCCAACCTTGCCTCTCACTACAAATAATTGAACCCACTATGCTTCTTTAATAGTTGAGCACTGCCACCTGACCTCTAATATTTCAGGCTATTATCATCCTCATTATTATATCAAAGAGCCCAGTTCTGTAATGACATCTCTTACCATGAGCTCTGGACTATACAGGACAGCCACCAGGCATTTATCAGTGAATCTGAGTCCCTCTCACTAGGTCCTTTCTAACTGCTTTGGTAAAGAGCGTGTTTTCTGAGCCCTCTCAGGGAAAATAGTCTTCTGGTGGGGTTTGCAGCCTCATATAATAAACCCATTTATGCATGCCCTCTTCTATGAAACATTTGCTTCTTTTTCCACCATCTGCAAAAGATGTCTGGCATTTACTCTTAACTGAGTGTGGACATCACGTTCTGTGAGTGTCTAATTTCCATCCTAGCAGTGTGTGCTGGGGTCCCAGCCAGAGCTTACGAATGCTGTAGTCCAGGAGAATGCTCCCATATCAATAAACAATTCCTTGGCCAAATTTATGTTTTACTTCCCCTTGATTCCACACCCTCAGAATCTAAGCCCATACATACTCTCTTAGCTCTGCTGGTAGAGTATTAGCCAGAAGCTGCGGCTCCTTCAGGGCACAGTTCCTTTTCCTCCTTTAGCAGACCCAGTGCTTCCCTGACTGGGTTTGTTGCAACTTAATGGGTTGTGTTATTACTTACAGCGGATTATAATGGGTCTACCTCCAGGAAGGGAAATGATTGTGGCAGATCTGAGGGTAGCACATGTCTTGCAAGGCAGAGGCGTAGGCACTGTCCTCAAATGACTGATGAGCACTGGCCGTTGACAGGGAGGAGTGGGCCCTTTCTGCAGGCCCTAGAGGCTTCTGGGGGATATGCAGATACAAAGTTTTCGTCGCATTAACCCAAAC
>NW_006292334.1:295513-315743 GCF_000327345.1 Myotis davidii | reverse complement strand
CCTCCTCTTTCCCAATTAGAGCTTAGATCTAGGTATAGCAGACCTGCCACTGGGGATTTAATCTTTTCTGGAGCTCTGCTACTTGATGCTTAAATCCAAATCTTCAGCTTTATCTACCCTCCAGCTATAAGAGATGAAATCCCATTGTAATCTGTCAAGACGGCCCTCTGGTTTTTATGTTTAGCCTTTAACTGCTGATTAATCACCCTCACCCAGCCTTTCCTTTTCTTCCTCCAGAATACTGTGTTCCCCAGCAACAGCCATCTGATACCATTGTCCTCCTAATCACTAAGTCCCCCATACTTCTCACATACTGCCTCCATTTCCCAGGCCAGTACATTCCCTCCCAAAGGTATGACAGCAGTCTCATTGCAGCTGTGTGCCCGGCTTTGTCCATGCTCTACCAACCTCCCCCAATGGGGTCTTTACTTCCAGTCAGCTAGTGGTGGCCCAGCTCTAGCATCTGGAGGCAGGTTTGGCAGTGGAGTTTAACAACAGAAGCCTTGTTGGAGGATGCTCTTGGATCAACACGTCTAGGAGTGTGAAGAAGCAGGATTGAGCAAGAGAAGTTTGGCTGTGATGCCGTCACAGTATCAGCCGCGGCAGGTTCCATGAGGGCCTCTGGAACGGAGAGGGCCCTGATAAGTTGTCCTTAAACTGAGGGCGTTGACCAGTCATTGAGTGTAGGTAGCCCCTGGGAAGGGCACATAACTTTGGATAAAGTGGCTCACATCCACAGAGGATAATCACAGGGGAAGGATTTCGCTGGCATCTAATGGTTAAGCACTGCACCTGACCTCTAATATTTCAGGCTTATTATCATTCTCATTATTATCAAATAACTTAATTCTATAATGACAGCTCTCTCCATGAGCTCTGGACTGGGTACTGTCAGCCATCTACCCTCCCAGCAGCTGCAGGAATCCAGGCCTGGATCTGGGCAGCACACTACACCATCCCCTGCAAACATTTTTAAAGCTGTTACAGTTATATTTTAATAGTAAAAGAAATCGAGTGACTTTTCTCAAAATTGCTCAGGAGGAAATGGTGACATCCTTTGTGTTCTTTTGTCCAGAGACTCAGTGGTTCTTCCTGAGGCAGTTTCCCCATCTGAAGAAGGGCCGAGACCTCCCACAAAACAAACAGAAACTTGGAGCAGGTTGGTCAGTGGAACTGCTGATAGGGGTCAGTGAGTTTCTCATGACTCACCTCCCCTCAGCCTACCCAACCCAGACCAAAAATAGGTGTGTCAGGTGACAACTCCAGGCTGCGATTTAGCAGAACAAACAGGCAAACCTGTATAACCTGCACAAATAACTCAGGCCTGTGTGCTTCTGCTTGGAGGCTTATGGACACATGGCACCCACGCTAAAAAGGAACATAAATCTGACACCCCCGACCTTAAAAATCACTTATGTCTTCACCAACGCCTGGTGGAAATGTGGCCGAGGACATTTCCTCACACTTCCTAAAAAGTATTACACTTCCTAAATAGCCTGTTTGGACAGCTCTCTCCTAGGTTTCTTCCTCCCAGGCTGCTGCTTTCCAATTCTTTCTTTTCCGCTGCTGGCAAAAGTCCACCTCTGGATTTAGTCCTTCCTTCCCCGAGTATCTATGCAGATCGGTTTTATGTATGTAAATCAGTTTAGCCTTTCTTTGCACCTGTCAGTTTTCCTGTCCTCATTGCTTATTACCCTCAACAGCTTGAAAAGGGCAAACACAGACTCCTTGCTGGGAGTGCAGGGGGGATGTAAACTTTGACACTGTCACACTTGAATTGGTAAATACATTATACTATTTTAATGCTGTTTTTGATGGTGATACACCTCACCAGATGATAAGAACCCGATAATAAATTAAAATGTGTAAATTATCCCTTCTTCGGAGCTGCCATCTTCCTATTCTTATGACCACCTCTCCCATCCTCAGTCTTCATTTCCCATGAGCGTGTTTTTCATGGCGTTCTGTCTGAAATAGACCTGGCCATGTTCCATGTGTCCTTTCAAAGGATCCCTATGGACCTGCCTGGGAAGGAAGCACACATGGGCATGAGGTGAACACTTGTACACATACGTACAAACACATGCCTGCATATGGTTTTAGTTAGTTCATGGACCCCTGAAAAAGTCCCAGTTCATAACCACTCTCAGATCCTGAAATTCTGACCCTAAAATAATAATACACTTACATGTCCACAACAGGATGCAAAGTCCTTTTTTTTTATTGGCAAAGGAATAGTCCTTATAAATTACGTAAGGCATATATAGATTGTGAACTAGAGAAGCCAAATTTATTTGCTAGTCACTCATTCATTTAACAAACATTTGTTTGCCAAGTACTTACTGTAATACATTAACATAAAATCAATCTCTGAGTCAAAGCAGTTCATGGGGAGAATTGAGTGGAAATGACCGTAGTGTGCTGCAACAGAGGGAAGAAAGGGGTGAAGAGAGGGTAGCAGTGGGGAGGGTGCCCACTTCAGCCTGGGAGTAGGGCATGGCTGAGAATGGTTTCAGGGAGAGCTTTTTGGAGAAGAAAACACATGAATTGTATGTGAAGAAATTCTTAGAGTTTTCAGAAGGCAAGAGTGAAGGAAGATGTTCCCTCCAGCAGGGATGGCATTTGCAAAGACTCAGAGGCAGGAGGAGCCTGCTTCAATGGAGAGCTGGTTCCTTGCTTGCCAGGGCTGGAGGAGTGGAGTGTGAATGCTGAGACTGTCACGGGAGAGAAGCAAGGGCCGGTTCACAGTGGGCCTGGAATGCTTGTCTGAGGAATTTACTCCTTATGCTCAATGGGACTTAGAGCCTCTGAAAGCTATTAAGCAGGGCATGGCATAATCAGGTCTGTAGGTAGCCCAGTGAGGTGTGGTACTGACACCCATGCATGGAGCTTGTTTCTGTCTCTCTCAGTTGCATTTAAAATTTGAAAATAATAATAAAGAATTGAGATTATAAATTACATGCTTTTAATAAACTAAGACAGGTACATTTTTATACCTTCATATAATAGAGCTCTGAGCCACTTGCTTTTAAATGTTATTTTGGAATTATCACCAGAGCTGCAGGAATAGCATGTATAACTTGCATCCCTGCTTATCCTTGTTCCTGCTTTTAGAGATGCACCCGATATAACCTCTCATACCAGCGGAGATTGAAATATTGTGTTCACTTATAGTTTTGTATTTATTTCCACTTTCTTTATTTTTTCCAATGATTATATTTATTTTTAAAAAGAGAGAAAATATAAATGAATAAAACATGCATAGAGCATCAATATCATTAAATGGATACTTTATTTATACATATATTTATAATATGCTTTTATGAATATAATAGCCCTTCCCCAAACACTCTGTGGTCTATCTGCTCTACTTTCCAGCTCAATTTGCATTAGAAATTAGATAAACTCGAGGGAGAAGGTAATGTATGTGAAAGTCATTGCTTATGATATACTGCAGCATGAAAAAAAAATTTCAATCCAGGCAATGCTGGGGTAGTGAAAAGAACACACATTTTGCTGACAGATCTGGGTTCAAATCCCAATTCTGTTAGTTACCAGACATATAACATAGGGCAAGATATATCACCTCTCTAAATCAGTTCCCTTTATGTAAAATGGAGCTAATAATTATTCCCTTGCAGGATTGCTGTGATAAGGGAAAGAACGTGTATTTAGTGCTGGTATAGGTGTTTAAAAATGGGTGGTCAGTAGTAGAACAGCCACTGTGAAGGTGATGTGGACATGTACTCTGAAGCTGGGTTGCTGACCAAGATGAGATGTAGAAGATGGATAGTTCAGGATACCTAAACTAAGGCATTTGCAAAGAGGAGAAAGAATAACTTTTAGAAATACTTAAAACTTGATTATCACATTAAGATAGGCTCACTGCTGGAACTAAAACAAATATCTATGGTGTAATATATTAAACATATATTTCTGAAGTTGAGTCTTCTGAAAAGCAGATACCAGGATGAGATTAGACACGCAAGAGCTTTATTGGGGGAAATACCTATGAAAGACAAGTCGGAGGATGCTAAGGGAGGTGAGGAGAGCTTTCAGACCACAGGACAGGTTT
This sequence comes from Myotis davidii, assembly GCF_000327345.1. Lineage (NCBI taxonomy): Eukaryota > Metazoa > Chordata > Mammalia > Chiroptera > Vespertilionidae > Myotis > Myotis davidii. Next base: position 311,668 of record NW_006292334.1, on the reverse strand, counting down.
GACTCCTGTGAAGGAGAGGAACAGGGAAGGAGGATTGGGTAGAAAGAGTCCTGGACTTCACTGTAATTCCCAGAAAAGTTCATCCACACCATTGGAAAACTTATGAGTCAAAATCATCTGCTGGCAGCATCCAGTGTCTTGCAGGAATGGGTTCGAATTTGTATGCGCTGCATACTCCGTCATTGGGGGCAGTCCCTGGGAAGTGTAGCCAAGTGATATATCCAACTGGGGCACCAGTACATCGTGTTGCCTCCAGTAGGAGATCTGAAAGGCAACTTTGTGACCCCACATCCTCACTCCTGAGAGTGGCTTAGTTGCTGGTAACTCGGCCCAGGGTCTGCTTCTTCAGGAATCCCCTGGATGCTATAACCCAATCAATACCTGTAATTATGCCTTTCTGCTTACCCTCGCCAGGGTGGATTCTGCCTTTTGCCTGACTGATATAGCCAGAGAAGCCTGAGCCTTTGAAAGAGGCTGAGAAGGAAAGGCCAAAGAAATAGCATTAGGACCAGGACAGGCTGCTGCCTTAATGTCAAGGGAGGGAGGGATTCAATAAGTGGTTAGCAATTACAGTAAATGCTGCTGCAGAGGGACCAAGACAGGTGCCAATGCAAAGTAAAATAGCTGAGCCAGGAGGTCACGGGTGACCTTGACAGGACCAATTTCAGTGCAATGGTAGGGGAGGAAACCAGGCTGCAGGGGGATCAGGACATTCTTCCGTTTCATTTGGACTCAACTAATGAAGTAAGAGCCAGCTATTAGAGTTGGGCACAGGAATCCCCCGCTTTCGAAAGCTTGTGTTTCGCCACTTGGCTTTTACAAAAGACTTACATTTTTTTTTTAAAAAAAGACCCGTTTTTGCCAATCAAAAGAAATCTGAAGAGGCTTTTCACTGTTATGAAAAAAAAGGTGCAAAGCCAAAAAAAATAGCTGTTAGACAGGCGGCGCGCACCCGAGCAGCGGGAGTGGCCGCTCCAGGCTCCTTCCTGGTGACCACACGCGGCATCCCAGCATCAAGCCACAGCACTTTGCTCTGTGTCTGTGAGCATCTGTGCGTGTCTCAATTCACACTGTGCATCTGTTAGCAAGATGTGCCCTGAGGCATCAGAGGAGCCTAAGAGAGCTTGTAAGGGTATTATGCTTAGCGTAAAACTGGACAAAATTAGCATGTTTGGTGTGATTTGGTAGGTTATTCTTTGGATCTGGGAATGCTCAACATTTTTTCCATATAAATTAATATAGTTGCTTCTTCACTTTAGGCCATTTCAGCTTACTAAAGGTTTCATAGGACCATCTGCTTTAGGATAGCAAAACCTGTGTTATTAAGCGGTTTGAGAGGTACAAGGGAGATAGTTACATGCTTATTTCTGTGTCTGAAACTTCGGCCTGGTGGTTCAGTCCCTCCAGATGCAGGAATTTGTCTTCTGGCATCATTTATCCCATGGGCCTTTAGCCCTAACTCTGTTAGTTCCATAAAATAGTTCTCTGAACTTCCCATTTTAAAACAGGAAAAGCCCATTAGAGAATAGCACACAGATGTAGCCTGCCTTCAGCACAGGCAGAAGGGTGTTGGAGGTGAAGCCCAGGATTTGAACTTGGCCAGACCCAGGGCTTAATCCTGGTTTGCCACTTGGCTGTATGGCCTTTGGGAAGTTATTGAGACCTAGCTTCTCCTCTGTAAGATGGGGATGATACTCCCAAACCTCAGGAGCGGTTATCATGATTAATTGAGGTATGTAAGGCATTGCAATACACAGCGGCTGGCATGTAAAATACTCAGTAAATTATAGTTCATTTTATAAGTGCTCAAAAATATCTTTTGGGAAATATGACTATCACTGCTTTCCTCACAGGGTTGCTGGCCAAATGAGATGATGTACAGGAAATCAAAATATAAGGTCTATTATGAGAATAAAAATACACCAGGAGAAGGTCACCCCTACATCCAGAAATTGATGGATTTCCTTGACAACCAGATTGTGCTATGGAGTTGGGGGGGGGTGCGGTAGGGACAAGAGAAAGAGGAGCTGGAGATTCATTTCAGTTGGTGCATAGTTTTGCCCAGGGCTGGCCCTTGTTGCTGTGATAGACACTCCACTGTAGAGAGGCAGTTGGAAAGCATATACCTGTTGGTAAAGATGGAAACTCTGTGTCTGTAGAGCTGGGTGAGTGGAAGGAGTGAAGAGAGCAGATCTATTTGCTTGAAATTAGGTAGAAGATTCATATATCCAGAGCTTCATTTTGGCTGGCTCCAGTGCCCAACTTCCCTCCCCTCCCTTTTGGGTCTCAGCAGAAAGCACACACCAACTCTATGCAAAGTAAGAATCCAAAATAGCTTACACGGAGATAAGCCACCTGTGTGTACAAACAGGAAGACCAGAAATCCCTGGAGGTAAGCAGTGAGTTCTGCTTCCCTGCCTAACCCGGCCTGCCCTTGGCCCTGCCCACTCTGGAGGGGATTAAACTCCTTTCTCTCCAGGGCCCTTCCTTTGTTTCTCCTCAGTGGCACACATCCAAAGAGGGGCCTGCTGATGCCACCACCTCACCCCACCATTTACTTTATCCTTACTCCTATTAGAGATTAAACACAGCCAAGGGAGGGAGTTTTTCATTGTGGATTATTGTATTTCTTCACTTCACCATTGTTCTAATTAGTAGCCATCCATCTTCCCTGTTACCTCATGCTAGGATGTGAATAATTTAAAGCCAGGTTAGAGTTCAAGGTCAGGCTACCTTCTGTAGCTGGTGGCACTCCAAGGAGCCCTAGCATGTACTCCTCTGGCTGCTGTCAGGGACCTGTAGGGAGTGGGCAGAATGGGCATGTGGTCAAGGGTGGTGCAATCAGTTTTGTCACCTGCTCAGCTGGGTCAATGCTGGCTGAGTCAGTCCCACTGAGGGAAGGCCCAGGCCCTGACCCACAAGAGCTTAGTAAATCACTATTGATTGCTAATCTCTGAGACATCACAGTCTAACATATCCCAAGACAGACCTGTGATTACCATTGCTCAACCTAATAATCACCGCCCAAGCCCAGGTGTTCTGAATAAGTGGGGTATCAATCTGTATTAGAAAAGAAAATGATAAGGAGCTATTTGCTCAGCAAAGATTCTGTAGAGGAGATCACAAGTACACATTGTTCCACCCTGCTCCTTCTTCTCACAGCACCCTACAAGCCCAAATTAGAATTATACTGTAGCTGCCCTTTCTGCAGGCTGTGCTCTGATTTTTATAAAAGGCTAGAGGCCTGATGCACGAAATTCGTGCAAGGGTAGGCCTTTGAAGCCCCAGCCGCCTTGGCTGCCTCTTGGCTCTTAGAGCCCCAGCTGTATCTTGGCCCCACCCCCGCCCACTGGTTGTTCCAGAAGGTTGTTCCACCATCCGGCCTAATTAGCTCTTTATTATATAGGATAATTTAATTTTATTCTACTCAACCCATTGAGTTTATACAATTATCTTAGCATCTATTCTATGTCTTGGGACTATGGGGGTGAGGAGGCATGGATGAAATGTTGGGCCTGTCTAAAAAGTACATGCAGGTGAGTTAGAGAAATAAACACCTTTACTATTTCACAGTGACAACTGAGGGCTATAGATAAAAGTGCTTTTGATTTTTTTCCCCCTTCACCGCAGATGTTCTAAAGATCACAACCCATCTTTTTCTCCCTCCCTCTTGCTTTGAGGGAGGAAAAAATTGGAATTTTATCTAAGGCTTATTCCTCCATGGGGTTTGAGCCTCACAAGGGACTTCGCTTCATTCATCAACTTTTTCTTTCATTGTCAACCTCCTTGTACGTGCCCTAGAAATATGTTTAAATTAACCTATCTTTATATTTCTTTCTCTGTCTTCCTTTCCTCTTGGGATATAGTTTTTCTTCTTTCATTCATCCAATCCATGATTTACTTACTCATTGAACAAATGCTTAGTAATAGGCACTATGCACAAGGCCTCTCCTAGGCTGGAGGCATAAAAACAGATAAGGTCCTTGCCTTTGAGGAGACCACTTTGTGCTTGAGGAGACACACTGAAGCAGGTATCTATTGCCACCACCTTTCCCCTTCTTTTCATTATCAAGCTTCCTGGGAGAGTAACCACCTGCTCATTGCTCAGTCCCCGAGGCCCTCACAGCATTTCTGAAACAGCCATCATGACAGTCAGCTGGGACCTCCTGTTTCCAAATGGCCAGTTCTCATTTTAGCACTGACGCATCTCAGCACTCTTGCCAGGTTAGACATCTTGCTGAACTCTTGTCACAACACGGTTCTTTGAAGGCAGAAAACTCCTGTTCCAGCTGCACTGCTTACTAGCTGTGTGGCCTGGGGGAGTCACATATCCTCTCTGAGACTCCATTTACCATTTATCTTAGTTGAGATTCTGTCAACTAGGGATTTAAAAAGTCTGTGTATTGGGGCTATTGTGAGGATTAAATGAGATAATGTATGAAAAGTTCCTGTCACATGGTAGATGCTAAACAAATACTAGTCTTCTTTCCTGGATGACACTATGCATTTTTTTCTTTTTTTAGTTCTTTGCTTTATCTCACTTAGAATTTTCGCTTGATCTTTGTCCTCCTTATCTCCCTGTTTAGTCACTGCTTAAGGGAAATTTGCTTTTGGGGAGTGCCCTCATCAAAATTCCAGGAAAAGTCCAAGATTTCTGACTGGAGAGTCTAGCCCTTCCCAACCTCCATCTCCATCCTCTGCCCACATTCTGAGTGGCTTTGATGGAACAGATCTGGGCATGGCATGTGACCCAAGCCTAGCCAATCAGAGTCCTGCATGCTCCTGGACATACAGTGACTGGTTCAGGAGTGGGCAGGGACTCCTCTTAGAATCACTGAGACTCCAGGAAACTTCTACACAGGTTTCTGGGAGTGAGGCACTTTTTCCACTGAGAATGAATGTATAAGTATGTAAGACCAGGTGTAAATGCAGCCATCCTACTATGATGAGGGAGACCCAGCCCATGAATGAAAGTAAGCTAGAGTAGGCAAAGCCAAAGGAACCTGATGACATCTTTTGGAATCTGCATTAAATCACACTCGAGAGTAGCATAACTTCTGGACTTCTTTGTTCACATGAGCCATTAGATCTCCTTTCTGCTTAAGCATTAATTCCTGTTTCGATTGAGTTTGCTGATAGTTGTAAGCAAATAAATTTAAACAAGAGAGAAATAGGTTAACATTCACTCATTCATTCAACAGGTGCTTATTAAGCATCTTCTGTGTGCTGAGGACTATGCGAGGACCCGGACGTCCAACTGTGGGCTAGACCCCATGCCTACCTTCAAGAAGCTTGTCGTCTAGAAGAGACAGGTAACTAGGTAATGACAATACAGTAACTTAGAACTACAGAAAGGGGCTATACAGCATGCTCTGGAAGCACAAAGAGGTAATACTTAACTTATCTCATGGAGTCATGGGAGTCTTTCCAAGGGGCATAATCTGCACGGAGATTCAAAGGATACATGGGCAATGATGGGGAGAGAGATGAAGTGTTTCATGCAGTGGAAAATGGTAAGAAAAGGCTCAGAGAAAACAGAGCGCAGGGAGTATAATAGAGTTCTAGGGAGAGGGTCTATAAGGGTGTAGAGAGCCCCTGGTCAGTGTGGCTCATTGATTGAGCATCATTCCATGAACAGAAAGGTTGCCAGTTCAATTCCCGATCATGGCACATATCCAGGTTGCCAGATCAGTCCCTGGTCAGGGTATGTACCAGAGGCAATCAATCATGTTTCTTTCTCATTCCATGTTTCTCTCCCTCTCTCTCCCTGTTCCTTCCTCTCTTTCTAAAATCAAGAAAAACACATTAAAAAAAAAAAGAATGTAGAGAAGTAAGCAAGTGCTAAATCATGAAGGACCTTGCAAGCTTAAGGAGTATGAGTGGAAATATGAAAGACTTTTAGCAGGAGAATGTGTAACATGGTTTCCTGCTGCTACATATACAAATGTACCATCCATTCCCACACCAGTAAATGTCATCTACTTCTAGGTTGATGCTATCCCAATCTGTGCCCCAGGCCTCTATCCTTATCTTCAGATCCACAACTCCAGGTGAACATCCTATGGCAGTGATGGCGAACCTATGACACGCGTGTCAGAGGTGACATGCGAACTCATTTTTTTGGTTGATTTTTCTTTGTTAAATGGCATTTAAATATATAAGATAAATATCAAAAATATAAGTCTTTGTTTTACTATGGTTGCAAATATCAAAAAATTTCTATATGTGACACGGCACCAGAGTTAAGTTAGGGTTTTTCAAAATGCTGATACGCCGAGCTCAAAAGGTTCGCCATCACTGTCCTATGGGAACTTGAAATGAATCTCTTCAGATTCCTTCTTTCTCACTCATTCTGCTCGAGTTCCCAGATTTAGTGATAGTGTTGTCCTCTTTCCAGTCACTGGCTCTAAGCCCCGAGTCACCTTTCTCTTCCATTTCCTATACCAACTCAATGTTTGCCAAATTTCAGCAATTCTATTTTCATAATGTCTCTTTCACTTTCATGTGAACTGAATGAGCTTATATTTTTAATTTCCCAGAAAATTTTCCCTTTACCCTTCTTCTGGTAAATGAGTTGGGTATATGCAGGCCTGGCTATGTATGGTGTCTGTGGCAGACTGATACTAGGGTGGCCTCTCATGATCCTCATTTCCTGGTTCATGCATCTCTCCTTGAGGATGAGTGGGATCTTTGACCTATGAATTGCTTTTACCCAGTAGACTATGACAAAGGTAAAGGGTTGTCATTCCGTGTTTATGTAAGACCTGTTTTGCTAGACTGCTCTAGAGATTCTTCTTGTTGGTTTGATGAAGTTAAGTGTCCATGTTGGGGAAGCTCACATGGCAGGGAACTGTGGTAGACTCTAGAAATTGAGGGCAGCCAGCAATAAGTCAGGAACCTCAGTTCTAAAACAGCAAGAAAACAAATTCTACCAGGAAGAATGAGCTTAGAGACAGACTATGTCCCAGTTTAGCCTATGGATGAAAACCTAGAGCTGTCTGACCCTTCAATTGCAGCCTTAAAGAAAACCCTATTATGTTTTAACCAAACTCTTGACCTATAGAAACTGTGATATATTTTTAAAAATGCTTTATTTTTAAGCCACTAATTTGGCAGTAAATTTGTGTGCAGTCATAGTAAAAAAAACTCCTAGCCATTCAACAAGAATAGATTCAAAGTGGCCACAGACCCTCCCTACAATACAGTTATATTCTCCTTATGAGTGACAATGTTCATGGTAAGTAGTACAAGCACTAATTAATATTTCTCCTGCCATTAAATAATGCATCCGTATTTTCATGATGAGAGGGTTGTGGACTGAGGCGAGAATGTTGAAGGGGAAAGGCTGGAAGTGAATGCAGTCTCCATATGACACATCGGTGTGATATCAGATCGGTTTTCTTCGCTTCCAGTATCTCCGTTTTCACATCTGTCAAATGATGGAGTGATTTCTAAAGTCTCTTTCAACTCCAGTAAAAAAAATTAAGGTCTCTACTAAAATCATTCTGAGTTATAACTCTTGGTTATCAGTAATAGAAATTAGCATGAGCTAGCCAAAGATAAAAGTAATATGTAAATAATAAATAAAGGTAACAAATAAAATGTATTTATTAACATTCTAGAGTGTAAGGAATGGCACATTAGTAAATTTCCTTTCACTCAAACAAAACTTGATTCTGATCCTACATCCTCTTGTGGTGGCAGGAGTGTTCAGGTAAGGGTATGTGCAGGTGCGGGCATGGGGCTTTGAAAAGCAGGGATGATATTCACAGTATTTAATGACTGCTACAGCATGCCAGCTGAGCACAAGCCTGGGGGAAAGGAGTTGGTAGTTGGTAGAATGTGGGTGAAGAGAAAAGAATAAAATACAGTAGCTCTTCTCCTTCCAATCCTTATCCCCCAATAAACATGACTATTGGTGCCTCAGTGAATTAGCTCATGTGGTGCTGGTGAGAGGAACTGGTTGGACAAGAGGAACTTCAGAATATCCCTTCCCCTGAGGATTTTGTGAGTCAGAGCATGGCACTGGAGCCCAGAGTAAAGGGACTGCTTTTACTTGGTTTTATGTTCCTGGGTGTTAATAGTGACTAACAGTAAAACCCTGTGGTTATGAACTGCACCATCTCTCCCTTTCATGTGGAGGGCTGTAAGCAGGGGTTGCACCCATATGTACCCTACACACTAGCCATTGTCATTCCCTGCAGTCGTGCTGTTGTCTACCTCTGAGCTTCTGAGCCTGCTGTTTCCTCAACCTGGAACGCTTCACTCCCCTCTTGTCTGCTTTTTAGGCCTCATCCTTCATGACTCAGAATGGAACTTTTGCCAGCCTTCCCAACACTAAAATGCCAAGTGACTAGAGAACTAGCCTTCTGTTTTTCCATAACTCCCAGGGTACCTCTTACAGCCTCTGTAGCATCTATTGTATGTGCCATTCCTTGTAATATTGTACATGTAACGGTGCATATATAATAAATATTTTCTGGATAGATGAACGAATAAATAATAGAATACTGCATATCTATATATATATAAAAGGTTAATATGCTAAGTGTCCATCCGACCAGTAGCTATGACATGCACTGACCACCAGGGGACAGATGCTTAATGCAGGAGCTGCTGAGCTGCAGTAACTTGGCAGCAGCAGTTCTCGGGTGACGTACCCCAAAACCAGAGAAGAGAGAGCCTGATTCCTCCTGGGGCCATGTGATTCCACCTTCAGCCATGGATTATGTTGTTGCTGGGGCACTGTGGGCCCTGAATCTGGATTAATGCACACTTGCATTTACGTTCCACACTCTGTAGACAGCAACTTTGCAGAGTATCCCTCTCACACTCGGGGACCCCTCAGGGAATGTCAGAGAGCCAGTTTCAGCCCGATCCCTGCAGGCCAGGCTGAGGGACCCCACCTGCTGGAGGGACCCCATTCACTCAGCAGACACCCTTTGAGCCATGGCGCAGCTCCAGATGCAGCCAGCCTGGGAGAGATCCGGGAGGTTGGCTCCAGGGCATGCCCAGCCCGTCTTGCCTAGTCCCACCCCCCCAGCCACCTTCTAACTAATTTCCTTTCAATGTGCATGAGTCCATGCAACAGGTCACTAGTTGAATAATAACCACGTGTCCATTTGCCCCCAGACTAAATCTTATTTAGTATCCTCATAGCCTCCAGAGAAGGTGTTTTGCTTCTGACCTAAACAATTTGCTGATCCCTTGTCAGAACTGTAGAGGGATCAGGGCTAATTGGGTTTGTCTAAAGAGAAAGACAGGTAAAGAGAGAGATGTAAAGCAGCCAGGCCTCATCTTGTTGCAAAGTTTACTGAAATCAATCTCAATAAAATTGGGTCAGTGTCAGTTCTCTTCCAACCCTGATTTAATAGAGGGGACAAGGGATGGTGAGTGCACCATTAAAGAGGAGCATGGGAGGAAGGGAGGCTGCTCAGCTCCGAAGCAGCCAGTCATGTCCATGAGTGGCTGTTAGGAGAAGGGCACATTGCCTATGACACTCAGTGTCCTCCCCAAGAAGCCCAGGTTCCTGGACTCTGAGCACGCTGAGTCTGACCTCTTTGCCACGTCCTCCCATGGTACCACCGATAATGGAGTGACCCTAACCCCGTTATGGTTGCTTTGAACAGGTTACCGCTTTTAACATATATTTTAAAAAGAGAGTAAAGATTCTTGTTTGTTGCTATGGGCTCAGAAACACAGGGTGTTCACAAAGCACCACACACATCACAATTGCAACAGTTTACTGCATGAAATTTTCACCTGTAATAATGTACAGTTAATTATAGTTCATGGAAATTATATACAGAGCAGTAAATAGCAGCCATTCATATTGTGTATTTTATTAAGGATCTTTTTAAAACATTGAAAATTATTTTAAAAAAGAAAATTAAGCTCTTCCAGAATATTAACATCTAGGGCATATATTTGATTTGGATCACACTGCATGTTTCTCTATGCCATGTGGTCTCTGTAATTTTTAAAGGCTGTATAGTATTCCATCTTGTGCATGGACCCTCGCTAATTTGGTCAGGCCTCAGTCATCATATCCTACCCCGGGGACTACTTGCCTCGGAAGCTTCCTTCTGGAATTTCCAGTTGGCACTGCCAGGAGCCTAAGGCTCAGGGCAAAGCTCCCAGGCTGTTAGGGAATTCTTGGAGGCTCAGGAACACTTGCGGAGAAAGACCCAATGATGTTGGGTCTCCACACCCAAGGTAGTTTCCAGAATCTTCCCTGGGTGTCCTCAGAGCTGAAATATTTCTCTGGTGGGAAGGGTAATCAGAGATTTTCAATTTCATTGGCGGGGGGCGGGGGGGTGACGGGGAAGAAGAATTTTAGTGGAGTTTGAACCCTTCAGTAGGCTGAATTCCTGCAACTCAGTTTGCTTCAGTTCAATTCATTTTGACAATTAAAAAAAAATGGAGTGGTCTATTTTTGTAGCACATCCTGCTGGGAACCCAGAATTACCCCTGTCCTTTCTTTCTTCTCTCTCCCCTCTCCCAGATGGAAAAATGTGCTTCTCAGTTGCTTTGTCTTATCCTCATTATTTTCACCCCTAGCATATTCTCTCCTAGTACATTTCTAGATTATGCTAGCATCGTCTAAGGATACTGGAGTAAATTATCATGCACTCCTGGAGTAACTGAATTCCAAATATGCTAAGCATTCACAGTATTAGGTCCATGCATTCAACAATATTTTTAAGCACATACTATGTACTAGGTCATGTGGGGATGGCAATGAAGAGCAGGTACACCAACTTCGCTCTCCAGATGCGTACAGTCTACCAAAGAAGTAAATAGGGAATTACAAAACGATGAAATGATGTAGGAAGGGTCAACTCAAGATGCCATGTCTCACAGGAGCAGAGGTCGCCCTTGACAAACTTAAAACTTAAAACCTGGCCCAACATCTGTGTCCCTGCAATCACTCAGAGAGGTAGACGTAGGAACTGGTGAAGACTCCAGTTTATCTCCCCCCGTCCTGAGGTCGGGGATGGGGTGTAGCCCAGGTCTCGTCTATTCTGGGAGGCCTTCCAGATGGCCACATGGAAAGCCAGTTCTGACCCCCTAGCTCACCCTAGGCAGCGAAAACAGAGTCAGCAACCATGGACTGAATTAAACTGGTCAATTGTTACATTAGAACCCTGAAACCAAGCCAGAATCAAGCATGAATAATGCAGTTGTTATCATGTTGTCCAAGATTGCCATTTTCATATTTGCGTCCTAGTTAAAGGACCTGAGAACCAAGATAAGTCTCCTCCGGACAGACATCAACTAAAAAGCTCCAGACAGAACACTCGGCCACTCTTAGGGATTCTGACCCAAGCTGTTCAACAGAGGAGGACTGTGCATGTACTCCTTAGCCTAATGTAGATGATAGATGGTAGATTGGAATGAGGAGCTGTAAGGGATTGTGTACTTCCCTTAGCGACACACCAGCAGGGTTGTGGCAAAATCCCAACATTCAAGCCTCAGTTTTCCACTGAGGGAGAATAGAGTTTGCCACCCCAAAATATGTCCTTTGGGGATAATATTTTAAGCAGGTTATTGGTAAGAAACAAAAGACTCAGCCCTGACCAGTGTGCTCAGTGGTTAGAGCATCGGCCCATGCACCGAAGGGCCTCAGGTTCAATTCCTAGTCAAAGGCACATACCTGGGTTGCAGGTTCAATCCTTGGCCTTGGTCAAGGCATGCGTGGGTGACAACCAATTGATGTGTCTCCTTCACATTGATGCTTCTCTCTCTCTCTCCCTAAAATCAATAAACATATCCTCAGAGAGCGGGAGAGCAGGTGCAAGGCGGGGCAGCCTCACAGGTGCCCAGGTTTGCTGAAGGCCCAGGAACAATTTCTGCATTTCGTCTCTCTTGTCTACATGTGTTAAGTGGTTTGTTCCCTGAATTGTCAATTAATTATTATTTTTAAGAAATAAAATGGAAAAATTAAAAAGGAATGAATCACTCCAGATGGAATTAGCTTTTAATGAATGAACCCTTACCATTTCACCATTAAATGAGATCACATGGACGTACAGCACAGGAAGACCCCACGTTTATTAAGTCCTCATTATGTGATAGGCATAGTGCTGAGTGCCTAATGTGTATTATTTTATTTAATCCTACAAATAACTATATGCAGCGGGTATGATTATTATTTCCATTTTACAGATAAGAAACCTGAAGCACAGATAGGTAAGTAAGTTACCAAAGATCTCAGTGGTGGTACTGGGATTCAGACTCAGGATGATCTGAATTCGAAGTTCACAGTGCTAAGTCCTCTCCAAGATGGTGAAGGATGGCCCTCAGTCTTTCCATAAGATGTAGAAAGAAAACAAATAGGCAGGGCTTTTAAACAATAGTTTCTTGCATGAGTTTTCACGAGTAGGTCTTCTTTTAGGATAGACCAGAATAAACCTGTATACCAAGATGTTTCAGGAAAATGTTTTTACTACCTCACACTGCCATTTCTCCATGTTACAGTCTGTTACTACAGAATAGTTCCTGTCCTATTCCTTCTTCACATAAAATGTATAAAGTTTAGTGATATGCTATCATCACATATACTTTGAGCTTCTTGAAAAAAGGATGCTATGTATGTAGACACTCAGCAGAGCCCTGACTGGGTGGCTCAGTTAGTTGGAGCATTGTCCCATACACCAAAAAGTTGTGGGTTCAATCCCCAGTCAGGACCCATATAGGAGGCAACTGAGTGATGTTTCTCTCTCTCTCTCTCTCTCTCTCTCTCTCTCTCTCTTTCTCTTTCTCTCTCTCTCTCTTTTCTTAAAATCAATAACCATATCCTCAAATGAGGATTAAAAAAAAACATGCAGCAGAAGTGATAGAAAACAATGGCAGTGTGATATGTATACAACATAAAATGGATCAGATTATTTTGTTAGAGTTTGAGACAAAAATAGCTCCTTAATCTTACGTGTCTATTTTTTAATCATGTTGTATATTGCCCCGTGTCTGTGGCTTTCAAGGGCATTCTGAAAGAAAAACACGTCTACTAGAATGTTGATTGAATTACAGTGGTTCTCAACCTTCCTAATGCCGCGACCCTTTAATACAGTTCCTCATGTTGTGGTGACCCCCAACCATAAAATTATTTTCGTTGCTACTTCATAACTGTAATGTTGCTACTGTTATGAATCATAATGTAAATATCTGATATGCAGGATGTATTTTCATTGTTACAAATTGAACATAATTAAAGCATAGTGATTAATCACAAAAACAATATGTAATTATATACAGTGGGGCCTTGACTTACGAGTGTCCCGACTAACGAGTTTTTTGAGATACCAGCTGTCTCTCGGCTGATTTTTTGCATTGAGTTGATAGAGTAATTTGAGTTGACGAGCTCCTTAATGAGCTCCGTCTCTGAACGAATTAAACTCATAAGTCAAGGCCCCACTGTATGTGTTTTCTGATGGTCTTAGGCGACCCCTGTGAAGGGTCGCGACCATCAGGTTGGTGACCCACGGTTGAGAACCGCTGGATTAGCAGTTTAGCATTCTCCTCTTAGAGGGAATATTGCAATATCCAAGATCTTGCCTGTTTCTAGCTTTTGAAAGAACCACAGGTCAAAATTGTGTTGCCAGATGAGTGTTTCATGGTGGGAAGTTGACTGTGAATTTCCATATACTAAAGGCACTCCTGACTGTCCTCTATGAAAGATCCAAGAGCTTTTTATTATGATTCAAAAATAGTATGGTCACTTTAGCATTCTTGTTTCCAGAGTTACCAAAATATCATTTGTACTGCCCAAACTGGGCCATCACTTCAGAGTAGAATATGGAAGAAGCTAGTGTGAGATCCAAGTAGTGCTTTTTTAAATCTTCATTGTTGAAAGTATTAACATATGTCCCCTTGTCCCCCCATTGGCCCCCTCCAGCTAGCCCCTGCCCCCAGCCCCAGGCCTTCACCACCCTATTGTCTGTGTCCATGAGTTATGCATCTATGCATACAAGGTCTTTAGTTGATTACCTCCCTCCCCTTCCCTCCGAAATTCCACACTCTGTTCCATGCTGCCATGTTCCTGGATCCATTTGTTAGTTTATTTTGTTAATTAGATTCCACATATGAGTGAGATGTGATATTTGTTTTTCTCTGACTGACTTATTTCACTTAGCATGGTACTCTCCAGGTCCCTCCATGCTGTGAGATCCCAGTAGTTTTAAAAGGCATGAGGGATGTGAATGTACTTAACACTACTGAACTGTACATTAAAAAATGGTTAAGGAGTTAAGTTTTATATTCTGCCTATTTACCACAATTAAAAATGTTTTTTAAAGTTAAGATGGTAAAAATTATGTTATATGTATTTTACCACACTTAAAAAAAACACACACACAACAAAAAAGCATGAAGGATGAGAAACTGCCACTCTTATCTAGGTGGCTGTGGACAGCACCCCTCCCCCACAGGTAAAAATGCCTAACACCCATTACACTTTCATACCTGCCCCCTAGAGCAGTGATGGCGAACCTATGACATGACATGCGAACTCATTTTTTTGGTTGATTTTTCTTTGTTAAATGTTATTTAAATATATAAAATAAATATCAAAAATATAAGTCTTTGTTTTACTATGGTTGCAAATATCAAAAAATTTTTATATGTGACACAGCACCAGAGTTAAGTTAGGGTTTTTCAAAATGCTGACACGCCTAGCCCAAAAGGTTCGCCATCACTGCCCTAGAGGAAGATTCAGTGGAAAGGAGCATTTACCATTTTCTTCCTGTGACATTGAAAAAGCATTACAAGACTTGTTAATCTTCTTTTAAAACCAGAGAACCCCCTCCACACTTCAGCCAGAGGAACTCTCTGGGAGAAAAATACACACACACACACACAAAACTTAAGAGTAATCAACATGTATTTCACAGATGTATCAGCTCACACCCCACAGCTCACTTCAATTGGACTGAGCCTGTGGTCGGAACCTCATATTTCATAACCTGTAATTTTCTTTCAAGGGTGGCAGAGAAAGGAAGAAAAGGGACTTTTCATTTCCTCTCAATCAGCTCTGTTGTGCAGTTACGATCTCTGGCTGGAAAATAAATACTTGATAATAGTGGAGGTTGTGGATATGGGAGAATTCGTTGACATCTTGGGATGGAGAGGGCAAGTCTTGCAAGGCCTACTGGGACATTTCCACCAGCACCTGTGTGCTGGGCTCGTGGTTCTATGGGAAGAACAGTGGCCCTGAAGACCAGGCGCTTGACTCTTTCCTAGTAAAATAACCCCAACCTTTGCTCCACGATGTTTTGCTGAGGATAAAGGAAATAATGACTTTTCAAATGTTTTGAAATGTGAAGACACTATACACACGTGAGGTGCTGTTAGACCTGTGACTGAAGCAGGGTGGTGTAATGGGAAAGTGCCAGGCATCAACAGACCAGGAAGTAGGCCGGATTGTCTTGGAAGTGTAATGAAATGAATTAAATGATCCTCTTAGAGCAGCACTGCTGTTGGCCATCTTTCCAGGATCTGATCAGTTTCTCTTTTTCCAGATAGTGAAGACCGCTTCCTTAACAAATTTGATTTGTTAATCGATGCTCCTACAGCTTAAGTGTATTCTTCTCATGGTAAAATGTAGACTGTGGGTCAGGACTAAGTCTGGGACCAGATGTGGAATTTCCTCTGCCTCCCTGCTGCTTGTGTAGGCCATTGCTATTTAAGGACCAGGACCGGCTGGAGAGCTGAGGAAGGAGAATGAAGTGGTATGGAAATGGATCCCCAGCACGGCAGTGTAAGGGCTATGTTTGTGCGTTAAGTCATGGGCGAGCCCTTCACCCACGTATCTCAGGGCGCGAAAGCGTGTGTGTTTGCAAGGGCCCTCCCGGGAGTGTGATGACTTCATAGGCAGAATGACCCTGCATGTGCAGACACCAGTGGCGAGAAGACGAGGATGTCAGTCTTGAGATCAAAGGTGAAGTTTGCTGTTGTTTGTCCCCCTCCTGAAATACTGGGGAGAGCCCCCCCGGGTGGGGTCTTGGAAAGAACTGGACAGCGATGCACGTATCTTTCTCTCTCAGCCCCTCGGGCCTTCAGCAGCTGAAAGGGGGCTGTGTGGACCTGAGCCCCGGGGAGAAGGAAGAGGCGTCAGCCGACTTCCTCCGCCGCCGCAGCACGGGAGGCAGCGCGGGC
>NW_006292334.1:283710-295461 GCF_000327345.1 Myotis davidii | reverse complement strand
CCTGGCCGCTCCCCTGTGCAGCGCGGGCCGGGTCACAGCCGCCTGCGGGAAGCTGGGAGCCGGGAGCCGGGAACCTAGTCGACCCAAAGCTGCCCTGACGGTGAGTCCTGACGCCCATTGACCCAGCGCCACCCCTGACGGTGCCCCATCATCCGAGGCTGAGAGCGGGTCTGGCCGGGGGTCAGGACTGCGTTCTTGGGGAGCTCGGGGCGCGCATACGCGGGGCGGAGGTGTCAGGATCGCGACTTAGGGGAGCCCCAGAAACCGAGCCCGGAGGGGCGTTCGGGATCGCGATGTTGAGGAACCCGAGCCCGGGGCGGAGTGTCAGTGCCCCTATGTTGGGGACTCTCTGAACCCCAACCCCGAGGGCGAGAGGGCGGATCGGGATCGCGACGGTGGGGAGTCTCGGAGCCCGAACCTGGAGAGCTGAGGGGTCAGGACCGCGACCTAGAGGACCTCGGGTGCGGGAACTGGGGGTGGAGGCGGGCGGAACCGGGGGTGCTCTGTCGGCATTCTTGGGGCACCCCCCGCTGGGCGGAGACCAGCACCCGGGAGGGGAAAGCAGAAGAGAGGAAACCCGAGGCGGGAGGGGAACCCCAGAAAGGATAGGTTGGGGCGAGGCTGTGACTTCTCCGGGAAAAGATGGAAGGGGCCTCTCTGAGAGGGTGGGCGGGGGAGGCGGCTGGGTCCGGTGTGGAGAACAGGGGCCTGGAAGGATGGAACCGGGCGGGGGATCCGAGGTGGCCGGTGGGTGGTGGGGCAGAGTTTCGGACCCTCTCGGCCAAGGGCACAGCCCTCTGACACCTCAAGAGGGCAGTCACTCGAGAGAGCAAGACGGGGCCACCCCAGACGGCGCTGGTGGGGGCTCGGCACCCAGGGTGCACCTCGCAGACCTGGCGCGGCGACTTGAAGGCGGCTTGTGGTCCCTCAACAACCCACCGACGAGGGGAAGATCCAGACGGGCTCTTGGTTGCACCCTGTATTGCTGAACTGGGTCAGAAGTGATTTTGGTCAGGAGTTAAGTGATTTTGGTCAGGACTTATGGAGTGAGATTTCAAATATACAGGTAAGATCTACAAAGGGGTGTGTAAGTTTTTGGATCCACATGAGCTATTAGCTCCCCACTCTGCTGTTCTCTGTGAGAGGCTGTTTCTGAGTTAAAAAATCAGCAATGTGCGCACACACACAAACACACACACACACCGCCCACAATGCGCTGCATTCTTCAACCAAGTAAACACCGGGAGTTTTGTACAGGTTTTGGATCGTTTGTGCTCATTAGGGCTCCCTTACTGAAGTGAATAGGATGTTATCTACTCGGAGTGTGGACTGCCTTTGCCCTCTTAAGATGTCCACAGGCTGTGCCCACCCCTAAGGTGTCCAGGTCACCTGGCAGGAAGCCAGGCTGCTTAGGACCTCAGCGGATGGCTATCCAAGTGTGTCTGAAGATAAACAAACGACCAGTGCAGTGTCTGTTTGTTCTCTGTTGTTTGTCTTCGGTGCTAGCTCCCTTTCTGTATGATAATTACTTTATTTGCTGTAACAGCTCATTCAGGTCCTGGGGTTCTATTATGTGGATTTTTCTATTGGGAGGTTTCTAGGCTTTGGGGGTCCCGGGGAAGAGTGATGCCCCCCACTCCTTCTGTCCTGGATATAGATCCATCTTCTGGCACACACTGAGATTTGAGCTTCCTGGGAGGATCCAGCACTATGTTGGCAACTAGCACCTGTTGGGCCTAGTTTTTAGTGGTTGTTTTTTGTTTTTTGTTTTTTTTTTCATGAAAAGGAAATCTCTTCAATAATTATGCAAGTTGACAGGAAAGTGATTTCTGCTTTTTACAAGTAGCATTTCAGGACAAGCTTTTTTCTCCCCATTAACCCCTAGAGTGCCGGGGAGCGCGATCACGCTCCTTCTTTCACCAAAAGTGCCAGGAGCGCTATCATAATTTTTTTTCCTAAACTGCTGTAAAATCAGCAAAAATGCCTTGGCAATTTTAGCATAGTTCCTAGGATATTGGTTGGCACTCAAAGGGTTAAGGGGGTGGTCAGAACCTTACCCAAAATCTGCATTATCATTATTGCAGCAGAATATTTATTCACTTGGACTTAAAGCTAGCCGGTTCTTCCATTTCTTTACCCAAATGTTAAAAGGAATATGCCAGCACTTACACATTCAAGTGAGTGTCCCTCCGCTTCAAAAGCCCTGTCTTGGCAAGCTGCGCACTAATCCCGGGGATGCTGTCATGGCTGAGAATAATTTGGGAGCTCGTGCTTTGGCACTGCCTGCAGAGTTGGCAACACATTTAACTGAATTGCCTCCTGATGCCAAACCTTCCTCACTTGGGAAAGAGCCAGACACCATGTGGGGCCAACTGTGGCCTCTGAGGTGGGGAGTCGAGGTTGTCATAGAAAGTGTGGCCATTAAAGTAACGAGAGTCCCCTTGAGGGACTGGTGGTCCCCAAGATGGGCATCCAGTAAAGGCGTGTGTCTGTGTTTAGGATTGAGAGTAACGGAAGTGCAACCCTCCTTTGGGTGTATATGTTCTGGAATGTGTGTGCAAACATTGGTCCTATGGCCTTGTTGGTGTGCTTTACGGCCTAGGAAGCTGGAGAAGATAAGTCTTTCTTTTTCCGTCTGGGGACTCTTTGCCAGGCCCTTTTCATCACTGTGCATTTTTACAGAAAGCAAAACAAAAGATATATTTTTCTCACCAAAAAGTACCCAGAAAGTTACTTAACCCCATGTGTGCAGTTAATGCCCAGTACTTGAGATTTTCTGTGCAAGGATCTATATAGAAGCAAGGGGAAGAGAATGGTTTCTGAAATGCCAAAATTTCAGCCATGGGATTCTATGGCACACACTGTGAAAAACTACCATAACATCTCCCTTTTCTTCCATGGTTTTTCTAATTTCCCGGTGGTTGTTTTTTCAGATTCTATAACCTAAAGCTTTATACAGCCATCGCTTGACTCTTGATCTGGCTGTGATTGTGGGCAAGTTATTACATGTCTTTTGGCCTCAGTTTTCTTACCTTAAAAAGAAGATGCTAATGATTATGTACCACATGGGGCTGGAATGAGGATTTAGTAAGATTTATGCATGTAGAACACGAGTTCAGTGCCTGGCACAAAAGTGCTCCATTGAGTCCAGCTATTTTTGTTATTAATATTGACTATTGATAGTTTTTTTTTTTGAAGTCATGTATGGATTTATCATTTTCTGCATAACGCTGTCCTCTTCAGCTGGGCTTTGCAAATGGATATGTGAATGAGAACATTTTGTTTTTACACTCCTGGCCTCTTAGGAGTTCTTAAAGAGTGACCCTAAAAGCAACCGTAGTTAGCTACTTTATTTTTGATTCAGATGGGTTTTTTTTTAAACAAGCATTCCTGTTTTGATTGTTAGGTATAATAGTTTAGTGAAGATCTGAAGGAAAAAAAATATGGAAAAGCTTCTCCTGGAATTTCTTTTCTTTGATCCAATAAACAGCTACTCAAATGAAACAGCTACAGTTCCCTTGGCCTGTGTTGACAGGGATGATTCTGGTGAACATTTGTTCCAATTAAACTTGAGTTTTGCTGTTTTTTCAATGACAACCTGGCACTGAACTCTGAGCTCTTCTGTCAATGTTGCCATTAATTTTTTTCAGAATATGAATTTTATTAAAACATAACATGGAAGATACAAACTGTGGGAATATAATTTTAATTTACTGAGGTGGTTAAGGGTTGCTATGAGGTAGATGTTCCATGAAATGTTCAACATTAAGTGAGAATTCTCTGTGTTCTCTGTGCAGAAGATAGAGTACAAGAAACAGACTTTGTCCTCCAGAAAGTAACATAATGTGCTCTCAAAGGATTACATGCATTAGCAAAAGTGTTTTTCTTCCAATGGCTTGTGGGCCAAAGATTAAATGGACTTCACTCATGTTCTTTTTTCTCAATTTCTTGGAGAAGGCTAAATATATAGATCTCTTTTTAGTGGTCATAATTTTTAGGGGTATTAATTCTTTCAGGATTAAGCCCTAGCCACATAAGGAGATATTGGCTATAAAAGTACTTGGTGATTTGTAAAATGATATATAACTATAGGATAGGCTGATATTGTTGTTATACTTATAAAGTACCAGGAAACAGTACAGCATGGTGGGTTAGACTATAACAGTTGTTCTTAAAGTAGAAGAGGAGTGATTTTGACCTCCTCCCCCCATCGCCAGAGGACATTTGGCAATGTCTGAGACATTTTTGATTGTCATAACTGACATCTAATGGGTAGAGGCCAGAAGAGCTGCTAAGCATCTTCTAATGTACAGGACAAACCTTCACAACAGAGAATTATCCAATCCCAATGTCGATAGTGCTGAGCAACCCTAGTCTAGAGCAGTGATGGCGAACCTTTTGAGCTCGGCGTGTCAGCATTTTGAAAAAACCTAACTTAACTCCCGTGCCGCGTCACATATAGAAATGTTTTTATATTTGCAACCATAGTAAAACAAAGATTTATATTTTTGATATTTATTTTATATATTTAAATGCCATTTAACAAAGAAAAATCAACCAAAAAAATGAGTTCGCGTGTCACCTCTGACATGCGTGTCATAGGTTCGCCATCACTGGTCTAGAGCATAGATCTAGAAGTAGGGGTCAACCTGCATTAGCATCCTAGCACCGCCAGTTATTAAATGCACAACCCTAGGTGAGTACCTTAAACCTGTGTATCTATAAAATGCATGTCTGAAGAGATATCATGGAATTAAGTGAGATAGTACATGGAAGGCACCCAGTAAATGGTCACTCTTAGTATTATTATGTTGGGTTAGTAAATCCAGGGACTATATGCCTCAAACAGACATGGCTTTGAGGTGTATTTTTTTATTATTATGTTTTTATTGATTTCAGAGAAGAAGGGAGAGGGAGAGAGAGAGACAGAAACATCAATGATGAGAGAGAATCATTGATCACCTGTGTCCTGCACGCTCCACACTGGGGATCAAGCCTGCAAGCCGGGTTTATGCCCTGACCAGGAATTGAACCGTGACTTCCTGGTTCATGGGTAGATGCTCAACCATTGAGCCATGCTGGCTGGGCCATGTGTAAACCACACGTCCCACATGGTTCAGGGTTCAGGATCTGGAAGAGGGGCCGCACACAAATGAAACAGATGAGACAAGTAATAATTTGAAAATATTGGGGGGCCAGACGGGCAAGTCCAACTCAAGGGGAAGGACTTCCCCTGGTGCTCAGGCCTCACCAACCTTTTATTGGTTTGGGATACACCTATAGCCTTTAAGCAGGCAATTTCCAGTAACAGGAAGACTAGCCCATCAGCAAGGATTTACATAATAATAAATAGGGAAGTTGCTTCAGCTACCATTGTCTGGACTAACAGTGGGTGCACAGCCCTGACCCTTGCCAGGGCTTCAAGGGTCACCAGCCTTCCGGGTTCCTTGTCCACACCTTGCTGCTAGTAAAGACAATAGGCGACTTCCCACAGTCTGTATCTATGAGTCACAGGGGTTTTTGTATGTTTAGTGTGTGTGTGTGTGTGTGTGTGTGTTTAACCAATTGTGTACAGAACCAATACAGGTTTCTTAATCCCATCCATGTGTCCAAGAAAAGGGCAGGGACACAGCCTCCACCATTCGTGGTACCTTCTGCATTCTGGCCCAGGTTCTGCTAGGCAGCTCAGGGTAGGCTGCAGATCACTCCAACCAGGTGAACAGGACAGTCCCCAGACCTCTCTTCTATATAGAGACGATGAACTGAGGATGGAGAGCTTTCTGTTTCATCTGGGCTACACCTAGAAGGAGACAGCCAGGCCATGAAGACCCTTCGACTGAGCTTATCTCCACGCTCTACTGAAACCCCTGTGTCTGCGAGGTCAGAGCAGGCAAGGAGGCCAGCAGTTTCCCTTTACTCTTCCTTAGCTCCTCCTACTCAAGCAAAAAGTTCTTGTAAGGCAGTGGTTCTCAACCTTCTGGCCCTTTAAATACAGTTCCTCATGTTGGGACCCAACCATAAAATTATTTTCGTTGCTACTTCATCACTGTCATGTTGCTACTGTTATGAATTGTAAGGTAAATATCTGATATGCAGGACAGTCTTAGGCGACCCCTGTGAAAGGGCTGTTCGACCCCCAAAGGGGTCACGACCCACAGGTTGAGAACCACTGTTGTAAGGGGTCCCTTCACTCTTAGCAATATCCTCATAATCCATTCCAGATTTGGCTCTGCATGGAGTCACCCAGCCATCTGGGAGGAGACAGGAGGCCTCCGGAAAAGCCCAGGCTCCTCTTTGATCTTTATTCCTTTCTAGGTTTCCTGGAGCACAGTGAAGCCACAGGAGTAAGCGATCCACTCACAGGCACCAGCAGGCCTTCAGCTGGGTGGGGGCGGGGTGACATCCCGGTGCTGAGTGTGAGCAGGCAGGGATGTAAATAATTCATCCAGTGGTGGTTTAGCTGGGAGCTAGATGGAAGCCATTAGTTCTGTGGGGTTTAGTTCTGGCTGCACAATAATAGAGCCCCCTGGGGCTGTCTAAGAATTGCTCAGTCCCCACTCCAAACCATTGATTCTGAATCTTGGTGGGTAAGGCCCAGGGAGTCAGATTTTTAAAATGCTCCTCAGATGACTCTGATGCCCAGTAAGAGTTGAGGGTCAGGACTATACTATGCCTTGTGAAATGAATGACCTACATTAAAAAAAAAACAAAAACAGAACCAAATTAAAAATATCAAAGTAACAGTTTTATTTTGTCAAGCTTTCATTTTAGTGATCAATGTATGCCTGTTTGCAATGTAAAATATATTTCTTGTAATGGGTTCCAGTTAAAAAAAAAAAAAGTTGGAAAACCAGTGTTTTAGAGCAGCGGTTCTCAACCTGTAGGTCGCGACCCCTTTGGGGGTTGAACAGCCCTTTCACAGGGGTCGCATAAGACCATCCTGCATATCAGATATTTACCTTACAATTCATAACAGTAGCAACATTACAGTTATGAAGTAGCAACGAAAATAATTTTATGGTTGGGGGCCACCACAACATGAGGAACTGTATTAAGGGATCGCGGCATTAGGAAGGTTGAGAACCACTGTTTTAGAGCCTTAGAGGTATTTAATGCATATTGACAAATTTACCTCTTGCAATACTTCCGTGCAAGGATCTGCAGTACGACTTTTGCAACTATCCTAGGAGGCATAGAGAGGAGGTATCATTATACTGAGGGGTTTTTGTTTTGTTTTTTACAGATGAAGGGACCTTGGAGTTGGAGAGGGTATAAAATTTGTCAAAGTCATAATGAGAAAATGGCAAAAACAAAGACTCAAACCAAGGGCTTCCGATTACTGCCACCAGGCTCTGTCAATGACATCTTTCTCTCTCTTCTTATTTAGCAGAGCCTGTGTAAAGGCACTGTGATAGAGGATGAGTCAGGCCTCAGCCTCTCCTGCCTCCTCAGCAATGCTAAGGATGTCCAATAGGGAGTGGGCCTAAGCCATCAGTTGGACATCCCCTGAGGGCTCCTGGGGTGCCAGAGGGATGTGTGACTGCCAGCTTAGGCCCGATCCCCTGGGGAGTAGGCCTAAGCCAGCAGGTAGACATCCCCCGAGGGGTCCAGGACTGCGAGAGGGCGTAGGCCAGGCTGAGGGACCCCTCCCTGAGTGCATGAATTTTCATGCACAGGGCCTCTAGTCCTATCTAATAAAGAGGAAATATGCTAATTGACCTTCACCATCGCAAAGATGGTGGCGCCCACAGCCAATAAGGAGGGAATATGCTAATTACTGCCATGCCCTCAAAGATGGTGGCGCCCACAGCCACAAGATGGCGGCGCCCAGTCCCCTCAGCCCCACTAGGGCAGCAGGCACGCAACAAGGCTGGGCCCGCCTCATGCGCCTGCCTCTGGAGTCCCCCAGTCTCCTCGGTCCCCTAGCTGCCCAGGGCCGCCTGAGGCCCAGGTAACCAGGACCAGCTGAGGCTTGCGCTGTTGACAGTGGCAGCAGCAGAGGTGTGATGGGGCGTCTCCTTCCCCTGATTGCCTGGTTGCCTTCTGCCCCGGAGGGCTCCCGGACTGTGAGAGGGAGCAGGCTGGGCTGAGGGACCCCCCTCCAGTGCATGAATTTCATGCACTGGGCCTCTAGTCCTATCTAATAAAAGAGAAACATGGTAATTGGCATATGACCGCTACCCTTCCTATTGGCTAATTAGCAAGATATGCAAAAATTAACTGCCAGCCAAGATGGTGGCCGGCAGCCAGGCAGCTTGAAACTAACATGAGGCTTGCTTGCTTCAGTGACGGAGGACTCCAATGTTCCCCACCTGCCACTGCAGGCCTCTGAGCTGCAACTCTAAGCAACTATGTAACAAATATAGAAGCTAAACAAAACCCCAGAAACCTGCTTTCAGCGAGCCCGGGATCTCAGAGCTGGAGTTGATACAGAGTTTCGATTATAGAACCTAAACAAACCAGATACCTACTTTCAGCAGCTGAGGCCTCAGAGCTGGAGCCAGAGCTAAAGCTAGCCCAGAATAAAAAAAGAAAAAAAGGAGCAGTTGGGAGCTTCAGTCCCAGCCTGAAAACATACCTCAGCCCCTCACCCAGGCTGGCCAGGCACCCCAGTGGGGACCCCCACCCTGATCCAGGACACCCTTCAGGGCAAACCAGCCAACCCCACCCATGCACCAGGCCTCTATTCTATATAGTAAAAGGATAATATGCCTCCCAGCACTGGGATCAGCGGAGCCACGAGGCCTCCCGGCATCGGGATCAGCGTGACAGGGGGCAGCGCCCAAACCCCCTGATCGCCCTGCAGCTCTGTGTGTGACAGGGGATGGGGCCACAACCTCTCTATCGGCCCTGCTCTGTTCCTGACAGGGGAAGGCGCCCCAACCCCCTGCTCGGCCCTGCTCTGTGCCTGATAGGGGGAGCTCCCCAACCCCCTGATCACCCTGCGGCTCTGTGTGTGACAGGGTGCGGCGCCCCAACCCCCACCCCCCACAGGCCCTGCTCTGTGTGTGACAGGGTAGAGCCATACCTCCCCATTGGCCCTGCCCTCAGTGTGACAGTGGCAGCGCCCCAACCCCCTGATCCGCCCTGCTCTGTGCGTGACAGCAGGGAGCTCCCCAACCCCCGGATTGACCCTGCTCTGTGCGTGACAGGGGGCAGTGCCCCAACCCCCTGATTGGCCCTGCTCTGTGCGTGACAGGGGGTGGCGCCGCAACCTCCCCATCGACCCTGCCTTGAGTGTGACAGGGCCAGTGCCCCAACCCCCCAATCGGCCCTACTCTGAGCGTGACCGAGGGTGGCATCACAACCTCCCAATCCGCCCTGCTCTGTGCATGACAGGGGGCGACACCCCAACTCCCCAATCAACCCTGCTCTGAGCCCGACCAGGGGCTGCACCTAGGGATTAGGCCTGCCCTCTGCCACCCAGAAGCAGGCTTAAGCCAGCAGGTCGTTATCTCCCGAGGGGGTCCCAGAATGCTAGAGGGCACAGGCCGGGCTGAGGGACCTCCCTCCCCCCCGAGCGCACAAATTTTTGTGCACCGGGCCTCCAGTCTTTATTTAAAAGGCTAATATGCTAAGTGTCCGACTAGTTGCTATGACGTGCACTGACCAACCGGGGGCAGATGCTCAATGCAGGAGCTGCTGTGATGTGCAGAGAAACGTCACCGCAGACCTGGCGCCCACACAGCAGCACTCGGCTTACCCCAAGAGGGACACAGGCCCTGCCACCACCCTGGAGTGACACCCCACCAAATTGCAGCTAATGCTGCTGAGAACCTCAGAGGAAGGAAGAAGAAAGGAAGCAGATGTGCAGCGAGTAAAGAAGAAAGAAGCTAAAAGAGAGCTACAGGCCAAATTTGAGCATCTTAAAAAAGTTCACCAGGGTGGAGAAAAATGGCGACTGGTAGGAAGGTAGGAAGGGAGAGAGTGTGAGAGTGCAAGGAAGTGATAGAGGACTGTGTGACGTGTGTGTAATATTGTGCTTTGTGTTGATATTTACTGCTGTGTAACTGACCATTACCTGAAGTTGGGGTGTCACACTGGGCTGGAAAAAGTTTAGCTAAATCAGAAAGCAGGTCTAATTAAGCAAGTTTGTTCTATATATAAAAGGCTAAATTGGCTCGTGCATGGGTGATACATATAAAGCTCTCACTGGTGCCAATCCCATGTGTGTGTTTTGATCTGTCATTGTTGATTGTGAATTTGGTTGACATTTCTATTATATAGAAAGGGCGAGTAGCAATATTAAAATATTTCTTCTAATTAATTTCCTTTCAATGTGCTTGAATATGTGCACCGGGCCACTAGTATATTAATATTACCTCATTTAATTCTCAGAACAACTCAAGGAGATTACTCCTATTTGCCCCCTTTGGCAGATGAGGAAACGGAGGGACAGAGGAGTTGTGACTCGCCCAAGGAGCAGAGTTCTTACAGCAAGGTCACATTCTTGATTTGTGTCCTTTGTTCCCTCAGTACTAGTTTGTTGACATTTCTCCAGATTCTAGACTCTTGTCTCTAGGGACAGTTTAAATATCAGGGAAATGTTTCTATGTCTTAGCTCAGGCTGCCATAACAAAATACCACAGACTAGGTGCCTTGAACAACAGAAATTTATTTATTTCTCACAGTTTTGGAGGTTGGGAAATGCAAGATAAAAGTGCCAGTAAGTTTAAGTACTGTGAGGGCCCTCTTCCTAGTTTGCAGATGGCCACCTGTTTTTTTCTTTAAAAAGAATTATTGATTTAGAGAGAGAGAGAGAGAGAAGGGAGGGAATGAGAGAGAAACCAATTTCTTGTTCTACTTATTTATGCATTTATTGGTTGTTTCTTATATGTGCCCTAATCAGGGATCAAACCTTCAACCTTGGTTTATCAGGTTGACTCTAACTACTGAGCTATCTGGACAGGGTCAATGGCCATCTTCTTGCTGTGTCCTCACGTGGCAGTGAGCGAGACAGAGAGACATACAGCAAGCACTGGGTGAATGCCCTAGAGAGCAAGAGTTAGCTCTCAGTCCCTTTTTCCTACTTACTCCCATCCTGGGACCCCACTCTAATGACCTCATCGAAACCTAATTACTTCCCAAAGGCCCCAGATTCAAATATCATCACATTGGGGATTATGGCTTCAACATAAGCATTGGAGATGGTAGAGGTGCAAACATTCAGTTCATAACTCCCTAGTACCTATCTATAGCTTCCACTCACCTTTCCTTGTGTGTGTGGCTGGAAATCCCTGCCCAAACCACCCAGCGATTAAGGCAGGAAAAGGGCGCCCTCTCTGTTGTATAGAACTACTTTATGGAAACTTGATCAGGCTATTTGTGATACTTAATGGCACGAATTACTGAAATTCATGGTGTGGCTTGGGTAGTCCTGGCTGAGGAGGAACCTGAACACTAAACCGCGTGGAGTGAGATTTTGATCAGTGGTCTGGGAACCAAAGGATATCTTGTTCATTCCATCATTTATTTATTCATTCATTCATTCATCCATCCATTCATCAAATATTAAGGGCCAGGGTCTATGCTATACACTGGGGATAGAATGATGGGCTAAAATGCTATCCCTAACCTTATGGAGGTTATAGTTTACAGGTAATAGTTTTAGATGTGACCCTCCAATTCAAAGATAGGTAGAGAAAGTATTTATCATGGCTTTTAAATTCTTGTGCACATGGCCAAAGTAAAGCTCTGGCCACATGTCAATAGGGAGGACACTGGTTGGTTCCCTTCTCAGAAAGTCAGGGG
>NW_006292334.1:271109-283694 GCF_000327345.1 Myotis davidii | reverse complement strand
TTAGACTTCACATTATCACACATGGTGTTTAGAAACCACAATTCCCCAAAGGTGGGGAACTGCTCTCTGCTGTAATAAGTCACCTGGATTGGATGATTAGGTTGAGTTAAGCCTTAGATAACTAATAACTGTCCCTATTTTCTTATGTGAGGAGGATTCAATAGTATATCAGAGTGTAACTTGTCAAATGTGTGGATTAATAATAATTATGATTATAATAATTATGAATGTTGGTATATAATAGCAGTAATGGGGAACGCCAAGATTTTGAGATAAGCACACCCAGAGAAGAATCAAGGCGAGCTCTCCCTCTTTTCTAGGCTGAGCAGGTTCCTGACTGTAACCAGTTTCCAGTTCCTAGGACTGTAAGCATGTGAAGGTCAGAGGTAGGGTTATTGGTTTAAGAGATTTTTCTTGGTCTTGAGACACAGATAGCATTAAGGGCAATGACATTTATCCTTCTAGGGCCATGGTCGGCAAACTGCGGCCAAACATGTGGCTCTTTGGCCCCCTGAGTGTGGCTCTGCCTAAGCCTTAGGAATACCCTAATTAAGTTAATAACAATGGACCTATCTGTATAGTTTAAGTTTAAAAAATTTGGCTCTCAAAAGAAATTTCAATCGTTGTACTGTTGATATTTGGCTCTGTTGACTAATGAGTTTGCTGACCATTGTTCTAGGGTGAGATAGGCCAAGATTAAGAAGAGCCAAAGAACTTATATGCATATATGCATAGACCATGGATACAGAAATAGTGTGGCGAAGGCTGGGGTGGGGTGGGAGCCAGGAGGAGGGCAAAGGGGAGGAAATGGGGACATCTGTAATACTCTCAACAATAAAAATAAATTTAAAATGGTAAAAAAAATAATTAAGAAAGAAAAAAGAAAGAATTTGTTGTTTTTCATTAGTAGCTTGAAACTGTACTTGCCCTATGGTAGCACCTGCTCTTTGGAGTCTAAGAGAATTCCCAAGGCCCACAGTCAGGAAACTGGAAGAAGTCTGCACTTACCCACACCAGTTCAAGATGGAATAAAAATACACTTGCTCTGTGGAATCTTGCCTGTAGAACATACTTACGTGAGAAAGAAAACTTTTTGCTGGTGAAAACTATTAGCTCATTTTCATTTTAGGCTTGTTCTAAAGAGAATTGGTGAAGTTGTATAAAATACGGAAGGAAAGGGAAGATGATGTAAAATCAGAATTGGAGTGTAATAGCTCTTGAATTAGAAAATTTCTATTCTCCGTGGTATATTTAACTCTGGTCCACAGAATTCATTCCAGGAGTCCCATCTTAGCTTTTCTATTTCTGCACTTAAGCAAGATAAAAGGCGTTGATATTATTCTCTTGGGTTGCCAGGATTCCTGAGCACTTTAGAAAGTGGAATTAGTCAGTTTCATGCCTGGCTAATGCTGAGGTTGGATTTGGCTGCAGTACTCGAATGTCACCCAGACAAGCAGATTCAGGTAAAGCTCCAAAAATAACATTGGTGAAATAAGATTATTTTTTAAAAATCATGTGTTGAATAATAAAATGTTTTCTATTGATTTGAAAAATATGTATCTATTTATACAATGCCAACAAAATTGATTTTGTTATGTAAAAAAATACAATAAAATAAAAACACCCCAAATGACAACCTAAAAAAAAAAAGACATTGAAACTGGACAGCATTTCAGGCAGTTGGAAACTGATTTATCAAATCTCAGTTTTGTGCAGAGGTTCAGGTTAGTTCATAAAGTGCTATAAATATTTCTTGGATCACATGGATCTCTCTCTCTCTCTCTCTCTCTCTTTCTCTCTTCAAAACATCCTGCATGATGACTAAAGTCTTCGCTAATGGAGTGCTGGCTTTATTATTTACACCTGTCTTATCCATTGATCCTCTCAACAATATACAGTAGACATGCAGCAAGTGTTTCACAATAGAAATAAGAATGGCCTTCTGGGTGGTGTGGCTCAGTCATTGAGTGATGACCCAAGAACCGAGAGGTCACTGATTCAATTCCTTGTCACGGCACATGCCTGGGTTTCTGGCTCCGTCCCCAGCATACAGGAGGCAACCCATCGATGATGTTTCTCTCTCATCGATGTTTCTATCTCGCTATACCTCCCCCTTCCACTCTCTCTAAAAAATCAATAAAAACATTTTAAAAAAAGAAGAAGAAGAAGAATGGCCTGGCTACAATTGAATTCAGCTATATTTTTCTCATGACTTTTTTTTTAAAATAATTTTTTAAATTATAAAAGATACTATAACACAACATTTATGGAAGGAGAAGAGGGAACCACATAGAAGAGAACATGTAGGTATTGATCACAGCAACATAGTTATCTATTTATCAGCTCTGTGAAGAAGATTGAATACATCTGCATTAAAATTTTTTTGCATAAAAAAAGAAGAAAATCTTAAACAGTATAATTATGTATCTGTGATATGTCTCATAACCTGGAGAACCAGTGGTGTCTAGATACATAACCAAATTACAAAGGAGGTAATGATAAGACATCCATTTGTACGTGAAGGCATACAGAGATGTAACATTGCTACCATGTATTGAGTAATTACTATGTGCCAGGCATTGTGCAATGCACTCTATTTACGTTCTCTCTAATTCCTAAAACAACCATAGGAGGGAGATATTCCAGTTTACCCAGGAGAAAACAAAGATGAAGTGGCTAGCCCAGTGGTTTCAGCCTTCCTAATGCCGCAACCCTTTAATACAGTTCCTCATGTTGTGGTGACCCCCAATCATAAAATTATTTTTGTTGATACTTCATAACTGTAATTTTGCTACTGTTATGAATTGTAATGTAAATATCTGATATGCAGGGTGTATTTTCATTGTTACAAATTGAACATAAAGCATAGCGATTAATCACAAAAACAATATGTAATTATATATGTGTTTTCCGATGGTCTTAGGTGATCCCTGTGAAAGGGTCATTCGACCCACAGGTTGAGAACCGCTGGGCTAGCCCAAGGCCATTACAGTTAGTGTCACAGCTGGGATTGGAGATTCCTTGTCTGTGAGAGGGCAGGGGGCAGATGAGTTTGGATTTAATCCTCTTAGAGTGCATATCTAGCCTGAAGTTGGTCTAGCTTGGCATTTCCTGTCCCTCAGCTTGTGTAAGCAATTCCAGAAGCTGGGAGTTTCTGGTACTGACTTTGGATTTATATATGTGGCATATATAAACCTATTGGACCTGAACCTATTGGAGGCATAGACTCTGGTGGCAGGGGGCAGGGTTGGGGGAAGTGTTAAGCTATTTTTCATTATTTCATATGCCTACAAATATATGTGGGTCAAATAGTTGCACAGGTCATTAAAACTAGGTAGTGCTTTCTTTTGGCTGGGACAATACAAGATCAATTTAGACCTCATCTAAACTCTGACTCAAAATTCTGACTTGTGCTTATGTGTAGCTGACTAAAAGTTATGGGATAATGACTACTTAATGGCTGTGGTTGATTTAGAAAACTTTCAAAGCATAGAGAACTAATGATAATCTAAAACAGGCTTGATGGTGAAAAGATTGGGCAATAATGAATGGCCTAGAGTGACGGTGAAGTTCTCAATGCAGCCCCCATCTCCCATTGCTGGCCCCAGAGCCACCCAGGTCTCTAGAGAAGCAGGCAGCTATCATGGTGCTTTTTGACCTAGCAACAATGCCTTCAAGTCCCTCTGATTTATAACAGATGACATGTATTGAGCACATGCTGTGTGCAAGCAGTTTTACCTGTATTCTCACTCTTAAATTTTCTGTTATAGAAAATTTCAAATCAGAGGTGGATGGAATGCCCATGCCTCAACTTGAGCAATTATCAACTTAGGGCCAATGTCTTTGCTCCAATACCTTACCCCCAGGTGATTCTGAAGTAAACTGCAGACATCGTATCATTATTTGTGAGCATTTCAGAATGTATTTTGAAAGATAAGCATTCTTTTTAAAATATATTTTTATTGATTTCAGAGAACAAGGGAGAGGGATAGAGAGATAGAAACATCAATGATGAGAGGGAACCATTGATCAGCTGCCTCCTGCATGCCCCACACTGGGGATCGAGCCTGAAACCTGGGCATGTGCTTTGAGCGGGAATCAAACCCATGACCTCCTGGTTCATAGGTCGACACTCAATCACTGAGCCACACCAGCTGAGCAGATAAAGACTCTTTTATGATAATTCTTTAAACATCACAGCCATCCTGTCAGTCAGATACCATTATATCCTTATTTTATAGATGGAAATAATGAGACACCAGGAGGTTAAAATATGTGCCCAAGGTCCCCAACTTGTCAGTGGCGGAGTCAGGATTCAAATCCAAGTTGCCTATCTCCTCAGCCCATCCTGTTAACTACTAGGTGGTTGCAACCAACCCCTCTGCTGTCACCGATCCTCCAGGGTGGAATCAGACCTTGGAGATAGAAGTGCACACTACCAGAAACACGACTGTTGATTTCTGTGAATTCAACCACCGGACCATTGCAGGCAATTGGTCTGTTTAGGTCCATAGGTGCAGAATGACTGTGAAAGGCTCGGAATTGTCATCTCCAAGAGTGAAAGCCTGAAATATTAGTGGATCCTCACTGGACAGCAAAACTGGTAAAGTAACATGATTCTGAGAGTGTTTGAAATGTTGGGGAAGCCCACAATGAAAAGGACTCAACGGAAAATATGACAGTCACTGGGCTTGACAGCCAAGGGACCCAGGAAAAAGCTTCTTTTAAAATGAATTTCCCTTTGGTTTTCTCTCTTGGCAGAAGGAATCAAAGTCGTCCCACTGAGTCTTTTCAGTTTGTTTCAAGCGCGGCTAATTGTGTTTGTTTGCCTCCCAAGTCACATGTCTGCCTCCTCTCCCTTGCCTTTCCTAAGCTCTCTTGTCTGTGTGTATGCTGTGGCTGCCAAAGGCGTTCTCCTCACCTGGGACCCAGTTGGCTGACAACACAGAGTACACAGAGTAGATGGTGAGAGGCCAACTCTGTCTCTCTCAGAGGTCTGACCTGGCCTCTGGTGTCCTACCCACCTCGGCGGGGAGGGGAGAGGGAGAGAGAGAGAGAGAGATTGATTATATAATCTGGCTGTGAAACGAACCATGTCATTTGCCTTGTATGTGCCCACT
The DNA here is from genome assembly GCF_000327345.1 of Myotis davidii. Lineage (NCBI taxonomy): Eukaryota > Metazoa > Chordata > Mammalia > Chiroptera > Vespertilionidae > Myotis > Myotis davidii. The sequence continues at coordinate 278,574 of NW_006292334.1, read as the reverse complement.
TGGGGTTAAGAACAAAGCAGAAAGTAAGTGAATACTATTGGTTGATTCAGAGAGCTTTGCTAGTTCAAGTTCAAGAAACTGAGTCTCCCTTTTCCCTGTTGAAACAAACATGACATTGACTTGTCTGGTTAGCATTTTCCTTTGTCTTGGGGATCACTAACATTGGTTTGCTTCTCAACCCTTGGTCTCTTTTCCTTCCCCCTCCTCCACACAGTCCCACCACAGAAGCCATATGGCTGCTGGAGAGCGATCCAGCTCCTTAGCCTCTAGCCCAGGGGTCCTCAAACTTTTTAAACAGGGGGCCAGTTCACTGTCCCTCAGACCGTTGGAGGGCTGGACTATAGTTTAAAAAAAAACTATGAACAAATTCCTATGCACACAGCCGTGGCAAAAACACCCGACGGGCCGGATAAATGTTTTCGGTGGGCCGCATGTGGCCTGCAGGCTGTAGTTTGCGGACCCCTGCTAGCCCATGGAACAATGAAAGTTGGTGCTTGTTGAGATGCTGTTGAGTCGAAACCGGTTTGGCTCAGTGGATAGAGCGTCAGCCTGCAGACTGAGGGGTCCCGGGTTCGATTCCGGTCAAGGGCATGTGCCTTGGTTGCGGGCACATCCCCAGTGGGAGGTGTGCAGGAGGCAGCTGGTCGATGTTTCTGACTCTCTATCTCTCTCCCTTCCTCTCTGTAAAAAATCAATAAAATATATTTTTTTAAAAAAAGATGCTGTTGAGGTGCTTTTCAGAAAGAGCTTGTCCTTATCCTTTTTCCTCAGCCCTTGTCCTTTTTCTGGGATTGTTTTTTTAATACATTTATTGTAAATATTTCAGAATATTTTTTTTTTATGATTGATGTGACTTCCACTCTTTTAAAAAGTAGGGGGGATGCCAAAACCAGTTTGGCTCGGTGGATAGAGCGTCGGCCTGTGGACTGAAAGGTTCCAGGTTCGATACCGGTCAAGGGCATGTGCCTCGGTTGCGGGCACATCCCCAGTGGGAGGTGTGCAGGAGGCAGCTGGTCGATGTTTCTGACTCTCTATCCCTCTCCCTTCCACTCTGTAAAAAAATCAATGAAAATATATTTTTTAAAAAAGGTGGGGGGGGTGGTAACAGCGGGTTGCAAGTTGCTTAGCTCTCCACAATAGATTTTGCTCAGGGATGGCACATATCTGGCTCCATGCCCAGCTCTCTCCTGAGCCTGGTGCCCCTGAGAGCCTGTGGTAGACATGGTGCATCCATCACAGCACCTCTTCCTCTGAGCTCACCCCAGGCCTGGAATGCCTCTCAGTATGGGACTCCAGGAAGCCCTTATCAACCAGGTTGGCAGGAGGGTTGAAATCCATTTGCTGTTTCCTAAGTAAGTGGTCTGGAAAGCTCTTACGAACTGAAATCCTACCAGCCTTTCTTGTGCTCACAGTAGGTTGCTAACAGCTAGGGACCAGCTCTCTCCTCTTTCACCAAAATCAGGTCAGAGGGAGGGAAAATGCTGAACCCTCCTGGAGAGCAGATGACAGGGGGAAATATATTTTTTTAAATATATTATATTGATTTTTTACAGAGAGGAAGGGAGAGGGATAGAGTCAGAAACATTGATGAGAGAGAAACATCAATTCAGCTGCCTCCTGCACACTCCCCACTGGAGATGTGCCCGCAACCAAGGCACATGCCCTTGACCGGAACCGAACCTGGGACCCCTAAGTCTGCAGGCCGACGCTCTATCCACTGAGCCAAACCGGCCAGGGCGAAATATTTTAAATGTTGATGGTTCTCAGAGGATTTGGAGGTCGTGACTCTCCCTTTTCAACCCACAGTAGGTCTGTGGATTGGTTGGTTTAGTCAGTAACCAACTTCCATGGGAGAAATGGAATGCTTAGTGCTTAAGAGGAATATAAGGGAAATGGAAGCCCAGAGCCTCTAAGGAGCTCCTCATCTAGCATAGCAGTTGTATTAAGCTGAGTTAAAATTCAGTGTAGTTTAAGGAGATGTGAAAGCAAGAAACTTAGTTAACTCTCACGTGATTAGCAATTCTCTTTACCTTTGAAGAAACTTGGAGGATATTAAGAAAATGCATATGAAGCAACAGGATTTCCTTGACAGAAGATGTGTTAACTGTTCATGACCACGTTATAGATGGTGCCCTGGGCTGTAGGAACGGCCTGTAGACACCAGGAATCATTACCTCCTGGTGAATTGTGGGCGAAGAAGCTGTGCGGGCTGCTCCAGGCCTGGCTGCCCCTGGAAGATTGACAGAGGATGCCAGGCTGCTCTCTGTATGGTTAGTATCAGGCTGTGTGAGCACAAGTGTGGTTTTCTCTTGTTTTAATCAACAGAACATTCTTTTGCCAAAAGAAAAAAAAAAGTCAAATCAAGGCTCATTCTGGGATGCTCTGACTTACCAGGAAGGATTGGCAGAGGTCCTTTTCCATATCAGAAGTCTCAACTGGAGGGAGAAAGACAGGGGAAGGGGAAGGGGGCGCCATCCAGGTCAAACAAGCATTAGATTGGCCAGGTATTTTAAAGGTATATGTAAAGAATCCGGTTAGATTTAGAGCCCCTGCCACCGCCCCCCGCCCCGTCCCCCCCCAAGTGTGTACTTTTATCTAGCATTGCTTATCTAAAAATCACAGAAATCACTTCTGGCTTACTATTATTCTTTAATTTCTCCATCTTTTTGGATATCATATGAAAAGAAATCAACAACAACAAAACACAAAACATCATTTGCTGTTGTTATTTTGGAATAACAAATAGTCTGAAGCAGTCGAATATTCTGAGTGGGATGAATGGCTGGTGAGGCTGAAATAGAGTTGGGGAATAATTGCAACTGTCAGTAGATACTACAATCCTTTGTCCAAGGGAGTGCTGGGGTGTTGGAAATGAAACTGTAAATACTGACCTTGAATTTTCTGGTAACAATAAGTTCTTGTCTCTTCCCAAGACCATATGATCTGTGGAACTTGCTGGAATAGCCTATGGCTGATACTGTACCTTTTGTTTTCTAAAGACACAGGAACTTTAAATGCACCCATTGGGGTTAAAATCCTCTTATTGAAAAGCATTTTATCTGAATGTTAATTTCGTGGTGAAGTTACGTAATGTTGGCTTTTCCATACTGAATAAGCTTGCAGCTGGGAAGTGATACTTTCTGGACCTGCAGTCATCTTGTCTTAGGCATGTAATTACATTCTTTTTTTTTCCAACTTTAATTCAGAAATCTTAAGTCATTGGCCTTTATTATTCTCAGTTTACAGATGGCGCTATTGGTGCCAGAAGGATTGTGGTTTATTTTTAAATATGTGATTCATTTAATTTGAAGAGAGCAGGATTTGGGCCTTATGCCTTCCTTGCCGCCAAGATCAATACAACCTCAAAGGAGGAAAAGTTGTCCCATTTTTAAATGGACTGTATAATGGATGTGTCTTATCGATATTAATTACAGTGTATCTACCACAGTATAACTTAGATTAATCAAAGTCTTCGATTAAGCTAATTTTTACTGACATCGTCCACTTTGAAAAAAACACAGAAATCACAGGGAAATAAAGTCCTACTAGAACTTTTGTTTAAGATCAACTTTCCAGGAGGGCTCTAGGCTCATCAGAGACACCATCCAGTCTTCTCAACCATTGGTCGGTCCATTATCCGAGCTGCATAAGGATCACTGAGATAGAGAAGGAGATGAAGGACTCGGATGGTTATGAATTATCCACATTATTTTCACTTACACATTTAGTAAAGTAAACAAACACATTTTAGAATGATTTTCAATAAATAAAGCAGAAACAGCATTTCCTGAGCAGTATAGAAGTTCAGGAATTACCTCTGGAGCAAGACTTCCTGTGTGCGGATTCTGGCTCCACCACTTCCAGCTGGGTGACTTTGGGCAAGGGACTTAACCTGTTTCCTCATCTGTGCTCTGTGGATTGAAGGGTCCTGGGTTCGGTTCCGGTGAAGGGCACATGCCTGGGGTTGCTGGCTTGATCCCCAGTGGGGGGCGTGCGGGAGGCAGCCGATCAATGACTCTCATCATTGATGTTTCTATCTCTCTCTCCTTCTCTCTTCCTCTCTGAAATCAATAAAAATATATTTTTTTAAAAAAAATTAAAAGCATAAGAACATAATAAATCACAAGATAAAAAGTGATACAGAAAACAAAGAAAAAGAGCAGAGTAAGGGGGTTCTAGGTGCTGGGGAGGGTGCGGCCGCATTACTAGGGCAATGAGGCTGTTGAGAAGGTGGGATTTGAGCAAGCACTGGAAGGAGTTGTTTTCCTCCTGGCTGCTGTTGCAATCAGTGTCTGAACCTTCCAGGATCCACAGGTGGTGTGTGGCGGTGCTTTAGGCCACAAGCAAGTGGTGTATGTATGCCCAAGAAGCTCATGCTGGTGGGCAGCTGATGCAGAAGTCATGGCTGTGGGCATTTCAACTCGATTGGATAAACAATCCGGGCCCTCAGGTAGCACTTGCACAGATTATAATCACATGTCACCTGAGACCTGAGGTTATGTTACAGTGAAGAGAAATGGCTGCTTTTATACTTGGCCCTTTCTAAACCGGAGCTCCGTAACCCAGAAATGACAGTCAGGAGTCTGACTTTTTAGTTTGTCCTGAGTGCATATTGTTGCTTAAGCCACTTTTTAAAAATATCTTATTACATTTTATTGGGGTGACATTAGTCAACATAAACATATAGGTTTCATGTGTGGATTTCTAAGTTACAAGATCTGTATATAGCACCATGTGCCCACCACCCAAAGTCAAATCTCCTGTCACCTCATATTAGGACCCCCTTCTCCCCTCCCATCCCCTTGCCTCTGGCAACCACCACACTGCTGTTTGTGTTCACAAGTTTCAGTTTTGTATCCCACATATGAGTGAAATCATATGGTTTTTAGCTTTTTCTGTCTGACTAATTTCACATCGCATAATGTTCTCAAGGTCCATCCATGTTGTTGCAAATGATGCTATTTCATCCTTTCTTATGGCGGTACTGGATTCTTGAATTGACTTTTCTGCATCTCACTTTTTAACCACTTCCATAGCTAATAAGAAAGAAGTATGATGAGTATGAATCTCTACTTTGGAGTCAGGAAGAAGTCTCTAGCCGTGCTCCCACCCCCACCCCACTGACCCTGGAGGAGCGGTGGACACCTGTGGGTAGACAGCCACCTTTGCCACCTTTGCCACTCCACAAGCCTGTCCCTGGCCAAGGATTCTGGAACTACTCCACAGCCATTCAGCACACGCGTGGCTATTTGTGACTCTGTCCCCAGGCTAATGTTGTGTAATAATTGCTGAGGTCACAGGACGAGGTGGGAGGAGGAGGAACAGATTTACTCATTAAATCCTGTCTACACTGATGACAATAAACACTGGTTGACCAAAATAAGCACAGCACCAATCTTGAAAATACCCCTCCTCCCCCAATTTTTAGTAACATTCTTATCTGACCAGTATTTAATTTTTAGTTCTGAACAAAATTCTTATACTTTTTTTGGCATAAATGTAATATTTTGGGTGCTTTGACAATAAGTAGAGGAGGGAAAATGTTTTCCTTACCTTTACTCATAAGCAACTGCCTACTGTCATTTAGCTCCAGGCAGTCATCTGGCTGGGAGTGTCCCCCTGGACCTCCAGTGTCTCCCAACATAGAGTGTGGATGATAGAGACAGGCTTCTCGTGACCCCCGTGGTGAAATGATAGTACATAGGAATGTCGCAGTCATTATATAGATATAGATATAGATATAGATATAGACATAGATAGATATATCTATATCTATATCTATATATCTATATCTATCTATCTATATCTATACTCTTTTCGAATTGTATTATGATTTTAAGAGGGCGCAGGAGTTTATATATATATACTGTCGTCATGAAAGGTATGTCCTTAGATGGTGATAGCAGTACTTAGTAGCAAAAGAAGGAAAGCTTAGTGGATTCAACAGTAGGTCTGCTCTGGGCAAATATATGTGCCAGGCTCTAAGTGGGGAGGAGAGGGAATGTAACGCATGTTACACAGGACTTGCTCATCAGAAACGTATGGCCTGCTAGGAGTATATGAAACGTACTCAAATATCTACAGGACAGAATTGTATATAATGGCATCATTTAAGTGATGCAAACTGAAGTTTGCAGGAAAATGGACGGAGGCTGTAGCTCTGACTGGGTGAGTTAGATGCATGGGGGAATTGAATCGGCATCTGAGAGGTGCCATCAGGGAAGGGTAAAGGGGGAACAGCCTCCTGGGCAGAGACCTGTAGAGGAAGCTCCTTCTAGGCATGTGTCCAAAAAGACATATACGAACTGCACCACAGCCTTACTTGTCAGGGGAAATAGCTGGAAACAGCCTGCATGTCCATCCACAAGAGGATGGACAGATAAATTGTGGCTTCAGAAAATATTCAGCAGAGAAAATGAACCAATTAGAGAATCATGTCATAATTAATGTGGAAAAAAACACAAAGGATGTATTAAATGAAAGAAAGAAGGCTGCAGAATGTTAGGTACAAAATTTACATAAAGGTTAAAAATATTTTAAACAATATGTGTTTATGGATACTGTATTTAATTTCATGATTTTATTATAGCATATATATATATATTAGCTGTACCCGGCCACGCGTTGCTGTGGCTCAGTCTGGTTAAATGGAAAAGAAAGAAAAGAGAAAGCGCACATTTCTAATATGTTTAATTTCACAATGCTTGTGGGTGTACAATATTTTTTGTTGTTCCATTGTCTGTGCAGATATAGAGATTGTCTGGTTTGCCGACTCTAGAACACGCAACATATAATTGTCTAAGTGAGAAGCAATCCGTGTCTAGATCTAAACCGCACAATTCTAAAGATTGGCCGTGAGCTTTGTTGATGGTGATTGCAAACTCCAATCGAATTGGGAATTGCAGTCTCTTAAATTGAAATGGCATATCCTTTGGAATCATAGGAATGAGAGGAATGAGGACATCTTCACCTTTGAAAGGTCCTGTCAAGATTGTTGCTTCTACGACGTTGCTCATTAATTTTTTTACTGCAAGCCACGTGCCGTTGCAAAGCTTTGGCTGGTTGATATTTCACAACATGATAATTGGCACGCCAATTTTCAATTGCAGTACGTGCGGTGGCATCCCAGGCAGATCGAGTGACTTCATAAATTCTGTTGGATAATTAACCGCTTCATCTGCTTCCACAACAGTGTCGACGGACTTGTATGTGACTGCCTCGCTTTGAATGTTAGACTGAATGATATTGTCAAGTTCGTAGATGTCTTTGTTCTTGGCCGCAAGAATAGCTCATTCACTCAGCCAATTGTGATTCTTATAATTCTCATTCACTCAGCCAATTGTGATTCTTATAATTGGTTTGAATATTGGGAAATATTTTTCCAACCAGTTCTTCTTTTGATGTCACTAAATTGCAGAAGTTACGAGGCAATGAAATTCGTCCTGAGGTCAGCTCAACCGGCACC
>NW_006292334.1:253219-270116 GCF_000327345.1 Myotis davidii | reverse complement strand
TGGCTGGGCCAGAGGCCTCAGGCCTGGGCGGGGGCCAGAGCCAGTGATCGGGGGGAGATGGGGGTCCCCTGTCCAAGCCTGACACCTCTGGCGGAGGCGTCAGGCTTGGGCAAGGGGCCGATCCTGCGATTGGAGATTGATGGAGGTCAACGCCTGAGGGCTCCCAGTATGTGAGAGGGGGCAGGCTGGGCTGAGGGACACTCCCCCTCACCCCCACCCAGTGCACGAATTTCGTGCACCGGGCTCCTAGTATATATATAACCCTGATATGCAAATAGCCCAAATGGCAGAACAACTGAACAACCAGTCCCTATGATGTGTGCTGACCACCAGGGGTGCACACGGAACATGGTGGGCATAGGCTGCAGCAGGATTGTAGAGCAGGTGAGTGGAAGCGCCACACCAAGGCGCGGCACCCGCTGCTGGCTCTGGAGCTACCACTCGCACCTGTTGCTAGTGCCCAGCACTGGTCCCAATAGTTCAGCACCATCAGCGGGCTTCTCCACCTCCCCCTGCTCCTGAGGGGTGATTGGGGCTGGCATCCACCTCTCGCACCCACTGCTGACGCTGGCCCAAATCACTCCATGCCGCCAGCGGGTGTGAGTGGGGCTGGCGTCATCAGTGCATGGGAAGCGGCTGCAGCAGAAGCAGGGCTGCCAGCAGAGTGGGGACCGGGGGGCCTCAGTGGGAGGGGTTGGGCTGGGGCATGGAGTATGGGCCGAGACCCATCCCTGTCCCACTGTGTTATCCTCTATACTTCTCTGTGTGCCAGAAGTATTTCATAATTTTTAAATGAAAGAGGAAGTCATAGGGCATGTTTAGGAATACTAGATGGGGTGGTAGATCAGTGGTTTTCAAACTTTAACATGAACCTTGCTAAGAAATATATTTTATTTCAGGGACCGGGAGATTCGTGACAGTACTTCAATATGCAGGATGCACCCTGACATGCTCTGTTCTACTTCCTCCGTTTTGTTCTGCATGTAAACAAGCTGTGGGTCCATGAGGGCCAGGGCATGGAAGGCTCAGCTGAGAGCCTCGGAAATGTGAGCTTTCGTTGGCAAAGAGGAGAGGACTCCTGGCGGCTTTGGGACGAAGCATCATCAGGCCTGAACTTCAGCCCAGGCAGGTCGGATGGAACTGGGACCAGAGACTGGAGGGTGCAAGGTCAGGTAGGAAGGCCGTTATCACCGTAGTGTAGCTGGGGCAGGGGCACAGGCCTACAGGGGAAGTGAAATAAGGAATAGGTTTGGGATAAGCTGCACTTTTTAAAAAGGGGGATTTGATGTCTGGGATTTGTGAGGAGGAGGAGGAGGAAGAAAAGGAGAAATTTTGCTTTGCTTTCAAGGCTTGGTGACTGGGAGGTTGGTCCCACCAATAACTAGAACTAGGTACCGCAGGAGAAAGTTTGTTTTATTCACACAGTGCTTAAAGTGCTGATGGGACATCCAGATGAGTAAGGTGACGTCTCAGTTGAGGATTAAAAGCATGAATTTATAGTGGTCTCATAATGTTTTGTGACTTTCCATACTCGTAGATGGTGCCTTGTGAGGAAGAAAGAGAAGTCACGTGTAAGCAAGGCGGATCAGGCAGGTGGACCCAGCGAAAGGGTAGGGATGAGGAGTCTGGCCAGGGGAGATGAGCAGTGGCAGGCTCGGGGCCCAGTTTGTGAAGAGACAGCAGCGGGGCCAGATGAGGAAGGTGGACTGAGAGAGAAGACAGGAGGGCGAGGAGCCCAGTGTGTTCGCAGATGCGCGGGAATGGCACCGGTGGGAGTCAGGAGTGTTGGGATCAGGAAGGGGAAACTTCACATCTGAGATCTTGGAGTGAAAGTAATCCTGAAGGATCAGTAATCACAGGGAGGTAGGACCTGCAGGCTGGGTGGGTGCTTGTCACATAATGGAGGTGGGAGTGGAGCTGTGTGACAGTTCACAGTCATTGATCTGAACTGAGTAGGTAGACCTTTCAAACAAAGCTTCTCTATAGAATAACGAATGATTCTCTGCCAGATCAGCTGCTGATTATGAATGACTACTTCACACTGTAGGAGAGGCCACGCTGGGACGTGGAGTGAGGTCAGGGGTGTGCCCTTAGGAGAACGAGCCCTCATGGAAGGCTTTGGGACAGGTATCCTGGATAATACACCTAGGATGTGAGAGAGCCGGAATTCCTCATCTGTCGTCAGCTCAGAGGCAGACGGGCACTCCCTTTTCAGCTATCTCTTCCTTTTCTGTTCATGTTTGATGGGCTTTCTTTTCCTGAGACACAGGTGGCTGGGCTTTTGGGACACAGAAATCAGAAGGAGAGAGGTCTGCCCGTACCTTAGGGCTGATTTGGGTTGGGGCTTTGAGTAGGTCGCTTACATTCTCTGTGCTTCAGTTGTCCTCACAATCAAGTAACACAAACTAAAAACTTTTTAATGCTTTATTTATTTTTCTTTTATTGAATATATTGGGGTGACATTGACTGATAAAGTTATAGGTTTCAGGTGTACAATTCCATAATACATCATCTGTATATTGTATTGTGTGTTCACTCCCCCGAGTCTAAAACCATTTTTTGTAAAGTTTTATAAAGGAAAAAGCAAGTATATCCACTTACAACATAACGCCGGAGAGTGCAGTGGATGTGCTTGATTTAACAGGATGTGTTTCATTCTGCTTGAGGCTGTTGCTAAACCTCACAGAGGAGATTACATCTCAGCCCGCGTGTGAGAGCAGGCTTTGCCAGGCAGAGAGGCGCACAATCGGCATGGGCAGTGTGATGTGTGCGGCTTGTTCAGGGAGCCAGGACAGTCTATTCTGCCCTCTTCTGAGCAGCAAGAATAGAAAACTAGGTCTCCTGACTCCTGCTCCAATGTTATTTTGCTTTTTTTTTTTTTCCTGCTTGGCCTCTCTATTTCCTGCATCTCTGCTTAGGCATTATTGGGCACAAAAATACTACCAGTGGTAGGAAGAGATAGGCCCAATGCGAGCGGATGATTGGAAATCAGTTAACAATTTAAATACGGTTAAGGATACTCACCACAGATAAACAAGAGCCGACTCAAATGTTGTTTCCTTTTGAGAAATGCCTCCCATGTTCATTATCTCACCTCTCACCAGTTTTGCCTTTAGAAGCAAAGAGGGCCAAAGGAGAGTCTTATTTCACTTTTGTGTTTGAACAATTTTCTATTGACACATTCTGGGGCACCTTTCCTCTGATAGTTGCTGATAGGAGAACTAGAGAATGTGTAAGTCAGTGTTCCTGTCCCAAGGAGCTTGCAACCCAATACGCAGTGGGGCAGCACGCAGGTCCGGATGTTCTGATACCAAATGTGGGGTATAGGTAGGTTAAGTGTTCACGGAGCAAAGAAATCAAGATGGCTTCGAGAAGACTTCTTTTTAAAGCTTTTTTTAAAATGTGATTTTATTGATTTAGACAAAGAGAGAGAGAGAGAGAGAGAGAGAGAGAGAGAGAGAAAGGGAGAGGCTGATAGAAACATCATCCATCAGCTGCCTCCTACACACCCCCTACTGGGGATTGTCCCCTGATCTAGAATCAAACCAGTGACCTCTTGGTTCCTGGGTCAACGCTCAACCACTGAGACACACTGGCCCGGCTGGAGAAGACTTCTTCATGGCCATTGTGGACTAGAACTATGGCCTTGGGGATATCTAAAAGAAACGGAAAATGGAGCGACTTACTTGTTTCTTAGTAGCAAATAAAAAGCCTTCGTGTTGGGACCACCCAGGGAGTGCACTGCCTCAGCTGCAAAAGGTTTAACTTCTCACACCTAGGAGACCGCATTCCTCACATAGTGCTCCAGCCCAGACTTAATTTGCTAGCAGATCCCTCTGCCATGGAAAGTACCATTCCAAGATTGATTTCCTGCCAGTGGAAATCTGCAGCTCGATTGAGGGTTCACCTGGGCTGGCCCAGATCCCAGCAGGTTTGCAGAGGGGCGACAGGGCTTCCTGCAGCAGAAAGGCTAGAGGCCGGGCTGCTAAAGCCAAGCCACACTAATGAAGCTGCCAGTTACACCCTTAGGGGAAGTCCTGGGAGACTCCTGTCCCCAGGCTCTCATTAGCAGGTGTTTCAGGGAGCAGAGCTCACCTTGACCCAAACAGGAAGTCTCTGAGGAAAAAATGATCACCTCCAGCTAACTGTTGGTTGACCTTAGACTGCTTCAGTGTGTTCCAAATTCCCCAGCTCCTCCGAATTCTTCCACCACAATAAACACAGCTGCTGTTTACTGCACGTGGAAGGTCTGTGCTGTGCTGTTTGAAAAATAGCACCTGCTGAAGTGGGAAGATGAGCTGAGATGTGGAAAGTATAGGAAGTAGCAATAAAGAAAATTCAGATTGGGCATTTGCCCTTGGTATTTGCCCAAATGAGTTGAAAACATATGTTCACAGAAAAAGCTGCACATGGATGTTTAGGGCAGATTTCTTCATAATTTCCAACTGAGCCACACTGGCCAGGGCGGGACACATAGTTTTAATTTGCTTCTTTCTTGTAATAATATCTTTCATTCCTTTATTTATTCAGCAAATCTTTGTTGACCATCTACTATGTCCTAGTCAATCTAAGTGCAGGGGAGACTACAGTGGAAAAAAAATGGAGCACATGTATTTCATGTGCATCTTTCTGTAACAATCAAGGTAAATATATCTACATAAATATTTGCATATGTGTATTATGTGTATAGTATCCTATTTTATAGATTTATCATAATTTATTAAATCAGATCTCCCATTTGGGGATATCAAGATGCTATTTATGTTTGTGCCGAGACCGGTTTGGCTCAGTGGATGGAGCGTTGGCCTGTGGACTGAGGGGTCCCGGGTTCGATTCCGGTCGGGGGCATATACCTTGGTTGCGGGGCACATCCCCAGTGGGGAGTGTGCAGGAGGCGGCTGGTCGATGTTTCTCTCTCGTCGATGTTTCTAACTCTCTATCTCTCTCCTTTCCTCTCTGTAAAAAAACTCAATAAAATATATTTTAAAAAAAAGATGCTATTTATGTTTGTTAGGTTTTCTTTTTTTAAAATATATTTTTATTGATATCAGAGAGGAAGGGAAAGGGAGAGAAAGATAGAAACATCAATGATGAGAGAATCATTGATTGGCCGCTTCCTGCACGCCCCACACTGGGGATTGAGCCCGCAACCTGGGCACGTGCCTTGTCCAGAATCGAACCTGGGACCAGTCAGTCTGCAGGTCTACGCTCTATCCACTGAGCAAACCGGCTAGGGCAGGTTTTTTTGAGTATAGAGAGGATATGTGTTGACCATGGGTGAATCAGAGTTCATGTTAAAATTATCTCTGCTAATAATAGGATTCTGCCAGTGGTGCTGTTCGTTAAAATGTGACTTTGTAAACAGTGATATATTTGGCAGATGTGGCTGCAAAGGTTGGTGTGGGCCCAGCCGCCCCTCACTTGATGGACGACTCTGGAGATCCTGGCGGGGTCTGAGGCTATTGGCAACGCCATCTCTGTCTCTGGTTGGATCAGAAGCTGCTCCGAGCATGGCTCCAGTTCTTAACAATCGCACACCATGTCGGCACTTTGGCTGCTGTTCCTTCTCGGCCATTTGTAGTTCTGCAGTGATGTGTGAGCTGGGTTTCTGTGGATTCCGGAAGCGTTTCCTCTGCCCTCTTTGATGGAAATGGCTGCTCTTTTGTCCTCTGTCCAATAAGCAGCAGGCCACCTCCCTGCCATCTGTGCGAGCCCCCGCACAGTGACGTGAGGTGATGACACAGGAGCTCTTTGTTGGTGGTTTTAGCACACTGCTTGAACAAAGCAAAACACAGCCCAGATGAATTATGGAATTTTACAGTATTAGAGTCTGTAGAGACTGACTCCTATTTTATAGACTAGAGGACTGAGGCAGGGAGAGGTTGAGTGATCTGCCTACAGTCCCATCATTAGTGGTAGAGCTAGACCTAGAAGTGGGAACTTTACTTCCTCATCCAGTGCTTTTCCAGGGAATCTGCTAAACCAAACCTGCGATCCGTTCCAGTGAGGTCCTTGTAATAGACCAGAGAGCACCAGTGTTTTGGAGCGTTTATCTTTGGCCTTCAGATAAAATGTCACCAGATGGCACCAAACTATGTGCATTTCCCAAACGTGGAGCTTTTTATTTTCATTCTCTGCTTTACCCGGGGAAAGGTTTTAGAGAGCATGCTGCGGCAGCAGCGGAGTCAGCGACTGTTCTCAGGGCTGCCTGCTTTCCTCCAGCACGCCGATCAGCAACCTTATCTTCAGGTTTATCACTGGAATCTCTCACCGCACCAGTCTGCAAGCCAGCCGCAAGGACGCATGTCTCTTTAAGATGAGAGGCCCGCGGGGTCTGTGATCACTTTCTATCTGGGTTGCACACCCAACTTGGATTGTCCGATAGATGCCTGATAGAGTATGTGGCAGTCCCATCTCCTTTTCTTGGAGAGTACTGGACTCTGATTCACAAATAAACTCAGAGGCAAAGAACTGAGAAGCTTTGCAATACTGATTGCTTTTGTAGGGCCAACTGCAAACTATCTTTGTGGATGGAGCAAAGCAAAGCAGTGTTGTAGTAGCATATCTGGAGTTGCATATAGAAAAATATTGAAAAATATTTGGGTTTAGTCGTAGAGTGCATTTTTTGAGGACATAGAGGTTAATAGCTCAGTCACTAGGGCTGACTGCTTCAGGTTACTTCCTGGCTCTGCAATTTACTGTGTAGCCTTGGGCAAATTAATGAATCTCTCTGTGCTTCTGTTTCCTCATCTGTAAAATGAGAATGATGATATAGTCAGGTGGCTCACTTGGTTGAATTGTCCTCCCATACACCAAAAGGTTGTAAGTTTGATTACCGGTCAGGGCACATATGTAGGTTGTGGGTTTGATCCCCAATTGGAGCACATAGAGGAGGCAACCTATCAATGTTTCTCTCTCATCTCTCTCTCCCCGCCCTCCCATCCTCTCTCTTAAAAATCAATAAGAACATATCCTTGGGTGAGAATTTTAAAAAAGAAAAAGAAATAGTGCCAATGCCAGATAGTTATTGGGAAGTTTAATGAGTTAATCTTTAAAAATAAAAGAATAATGTGTTAATTAGACCAAACATCTTCCAGATGTCCTTCCTGACAAAACTGGGGCCCAGGTGCCTGCAGTCGGCCCCGGGCAAGCTGGCTGGGGTCCTGGGTGCCTGTGGCTGGCCGGAGGGAAGGAAGCCCGGGTCCCGGGCGCTGGAGGAAAGCCGGTGCCAGCACCCCGATGGAAGGAAGGCCTACTCTTGCATGAATTTTCGTACATCAGGCCTCTAGTCCAAATAATAAAAGCCTAAGTGACCATTACAGCAGAACGACCAGTTGCTATGATGTGCACTGACCACCAGAGGGCAGATGCTTAATGCAGGAGCTGCCCCCTGATGGTCAGTGCTTTACCACAGGGGGCGCTGCTCAGCCAGAAGCTGGGCTCACGGCTGGTGAGAAAAGGGGAGAACTGCCCCCTGATGGTCAGTGCTTTACCACAGGGGGCGCTGCTCAGCCAGAAGCTGGGCTCACGGCTGGTGAGCACAGCGGTGATGGCAGGAGCCTCTCCCACCTCCACAGCAGCACTTAGGAACAGTGAGTCGAATGGTAAGGAGCAGCGAGCAGGTGGACGGTAAGGAGTGCGGGGTCCTGAACTGTGAGAGGGATGTCCGACTGCCGGCTTAGGCCTGATCCCCTGCAGGCGGACATTCCCCAAGGGATCCCAGACTGCGAGAGGGCGCAGGCCGAGCTGAGTGACACCCCCTGCCCTGCCTCAGAGCACAAATTTTGTGCACTGGGCCTCTAGTATTTGTGAAGAGCCTAGAATACTGCAGGATATATGATAAACACCGTATAAGTGTCTGTCATTATCATTATTCTGACATTTTCATTCCATTCATTAATTTATTCAACAACAATTTATTGGAACATCCCCCATGTGGGAGACACAGTGATAGGTGATAAAAGATTCTCAGCCCTCAAAGGATCTTTACAGTGTACTGGGCAGAGAGACAGGTAATATAAAGTGGGCATTGGCGCTGTATGGTAGGGAGAGTGCTGTAAGAGAGCAGCGATTTTTCAACCCATGTGCCGCAACACACTGGTGTGCTGCAAGAATTTTTTTTTTTTTAAAATATATTTTATTGATTTTTTTTACAGAGAGGAAGGGAGAGAGATAGAGAGTTAGAAACATCGATGAGAGAGAAACACCGATCAGCTGCCTCCTGCACATCCCCCACTGGGGAAGTGCCCGCAACCCAGGTACATGCCCTTGACCGGAATCGAACCTGGGACCCTTCAGTCCGCAGGCCGACGCTCTATCCACCGAGCCAAACCGGTTTCGGCTGCAAGAATTTTTAAAACATGCAATACCTGACTATTTAGTCAGGGGCACTGACCTCTTTTCCCTAGATTGTCAAATTTTAAAAAATGACAACCAACACAACACTAGCCATCTAGTGTGTATAAATCAAAGTTACACCTACTTTTTGTCAGATCGGCAAAAAATACATTGTTTTGGTGTGCTGCAGAACTTTAATAATAAGTTTATGTGTGCCATGAGATGAAAAGGTTACAAATTGCTGTAATGGAGGATTACAGGTGCAGTGGGCAGGATAGTAGTACCTGAGGGGAAGGCTTCACAGGGGAACCTGAGCTGGGTCGTGAAGGATAAATAGGAGTTGGCCAGGAACAGCCCGACCTCCCGACGTCCAAGCTATTATTTCTTTTATTCCTCAGTCTTGCACGAAAGAAGGAAATTGGTGCCATATGTCTGGGCCTAAAGAATTTATCCATTCAGTAAATGATCGTCGGGTGTATGATTATTTTATTTTTTAATTGATTTTAGAAAGAGAGGAAGGGAGAGGGAGAGATTGAAACATTGATGGGAGAGAAACATCAATTGGCTGCCTCCTGCATGTCCCCCACTAGGGATTGAGCCCGCAACCTGGGCATGTGCCCTGACCTGGAATCGAACCTGCGACCTCTTGGTGCATGGGTCAACGCTCAGCCACTGAGCCACACTGGCTGGACAAGGCGTGTGATTATTTTTGACAGGGGACGTTGTGCACCATGCAGTCCCTGCCCCTGAAGGAGCTTGGGAAGTGAGCAGAGTGAACCCGTGATCGGGAGCCCAGGAGAGAAGTATGCTGGGGCCTCTTCAGGAAGATCTACATCCCGGCTGCCTCAGCAGAGGAGCTGGTATGCACCCCGTGCAAGGGAGGCCATTCTAAGGGAGCATCTTAGTTGACTCATGACCACATGAGTTTGGGGAGGGTGCATGGGGACAGAGGCCAGGAATGAGGGAGGGGCCCTTACTCAGGGCTGGCAATGGGAAGACTGAGAAGTGTGTTCTGCAACAACATCATGATGCCAATATGCGCTTCCTCCAAAACGGGCCCCCAGACTTTACAGCTGGCCCTTTGGAGCCTAACTGCAGGTAAGGCCTGTCTAGGGAGGTGGTCGGACCCCACTGGACAGCGGCTTCTGAAGTTAATGATGATAAAGAATTATAACTTACTACCATCGCTGTGACACTGGTGGCTGCTCTCACACAAAGGGAGAATTTTATGGCCATGGAAGAGGTAGTTGCTAAGCAAAGGATTAAAAATTAATCCCCACTCTTCCCAATCATTAGTTTAGAATTTTTTATGGCCTTGGACTTCCAAAGGGAAATTGAGGTCCTTGTCACCCACAGATAGAGGACCTAGATCTTTTTATCACCTCATTGCTGAGGGAGATAAGAGATGGTGTCCTGAGTTGGAGGCCATGGAGGTCAGGTCCCTGGAACTTGCGGTGAGTATTGGGTTACACACTCCAGAGGGTGGAGCTAAGGAGCCCCTGAGACTGATGTGGCTGCATTCTAAGGATCCTTGAGAAAAGAGACCTCATTTTCAAGGGAAATGAAGATTCTGCCTTTTTATTTTTTCCTGTGCACCCTTTCCTTTGAAGTTAAAGTGAATATCCTTTTGGTCTTATACTTCTCTGTTTCTTATTTCTATAAACCTCTTCCTAGTTCAGTTTCCGTAAGTGAGAGAGAAGTGGCAATGATTTCATGATCAGGACTTGTCAACATAAAGCCAGGAGAGGTTACGTTGGTGAGATGAGGGCTGGAGAAACTCAGGGTCAGACGGGGTTTTCTGGAAATTGCCAATAAAGCAGCATCATAATCTGTCTTTTCTTCCTCAGAACAAACAGATGCTAGTTGGCTCCCAGGTCTGAACTGGACTTAGTTCCAACCAATAGACAACCCAGACCCACGGTTTTAATCTTTAGAAATTCAGTTGTGTCATCAGCTTATAAAAACCTGCTATTGTGTCAGGCATCCTATTTTCAAGGATGCAAAGATGAGCAGAAATTGTGCGGTCATGTGTTATTCAACTCTGGATATGGCCTGAGATTGCTTTGAGTGCCCAGAGATGATGGAAACTCGCTTGATCAACGCAGGTGGGCATGCCGGGCCACATCTTCAGCGAGTCCTGCAGCCCATATCCCAGACACAAAATCAAACCGACATTTTCATCTGATTTCCCACTATGTTTGTATCTAAAGAATAGAGCCCTTTAATTCCCCAGAGCTCCAACAAGCCCAGTGCCCCTAGATTACATGCTTCTCAGTCACCAGCATCATCACATGTCTCCCATGTCCCAGGCCCAGCCCTACCATGCATCCACCTGATCTGGGACCTGTGTACCCCACCTCTTCCACCTTCTGGTGTCCCCCTCCCTTACCCCTGCCATGCTCTGTCACCAACTGCCACCCAGGTCAGTTGGAATCTTCATCTATTAACCCCCAGGTTCTTAATCCCTCTGCTCGCTGGCGGCAAAAGCACTGCTTAGCTTTTTCTTGTTTTGCTCGTTTTGAATGAATTAAGGTATTCTGATGACAACTTTCTCTCTCTCTCTCTCTCCCACCCTTACCTGTCTTTCTGGCTGACACTCTGATTCTTAATAAGGTTCTCTAATTTTTACATTGAGCACTAGTTGATGGCTTGGTCCTGGTAGGGAATCACTGGCCTGTACTAGCTAAAGAAATGACTCAGTCCCAGGTTTCAGGGCCTCCGTACAAGTAGATACAAGGCACGGAGTGGGCATTAGGTCGTCCACTCGTGAACTGCCCCCGCTTCTCCCACTGGAGATGGTCGTAATCATGGCAGATGTTTTGTGGACTTGGAACCAAGCGCTCAGTTAAACACTTGAAGGGCATGACGTCATAATAGTCCTTACATCAGCTTCTCTTTATCAGTCGCTCAACTTCTCAGATGACAGAGCCCAGGCTGGAGCTCATGGCTCGTCCTTGTGGAGGGCAGGGCTCAGGTCTCTGGTGCCGATGTCCTCCCTCAGACCACACACACGCCACCTGCCACCTCCTCGGGCGCTCCTGGCTGCACAGGTCCTTATTTTGGCGTAAGTGCTTTCACCTTGCTCTCTGCCTACAGCTCTTTCCCCCTCATGTTCTCTTGGGAATTCTGATTTTCCTTCAACACCCAGTTCAGGGTCACTTGTAGAAGCTTACGCACCCCTCCCTGGCCTTCTGTCTATTTTGCTTGTGTTTGAAGAGACACCGGGAACCAACGTTCGCCTCTGTGGAGCACGCATCCATGTTTTGGTCATAACGTCCCTACTCGTCTGCTTCTGGTGCCGATGTCCTCCCTCAGACCACACACATGCCACCTGCCACCTCCTCGGGCGCTCCAGGCTGCACAGGTCCTTATTTTGGCATAAGTGCTTTGACCTTGCTCTCTGCCTACAGCTCTTTCCCCCCTCATGTTCTCTTGGGAATTCTGATTTTCCTTCAACACCCAGTTCAGGGTCACTTGTAGAAGCTTGCGCACCCCTCCCTGGCCTTCTGTCTATTTTGCTTGTGTTTGCAGAGACACCGTGAACCAACGCTCGCCTCCGTGGAGGACGCATCCATGTTTTGGTTATAACGTCCCTACTCGTCTGCCTCAGTAGAGTCTGACCTTGAAAAGCAGGCAGCATATCTTTTTTGTCTTTGTATCCCTAGCACAAAGGCCAGCTCATAGTAACACAGATAACAGCAGTACTTAGCTTTTACTGAGCACTCGTCTTGGGCCAGGCAGGGGGCTACGCACTTTATGTGTTAAATTCTCTCGTTTAGCCACCCCCAACCATCCATATGATACGTAAAAATTACTACTCCCACGTTGCACATGAGGGGACTGAAGCTTAGTGAGCGCTGTAACTTGCCCCAGGTTACCCAGGAAGTGGCCAAAAGCCAGGGCTTGACCCCAGGTCTCTCTGAACTTCTTTCACATTTTATTCATTTCCATGTCCTACATTTTAGACCATTTAGATATTTTTTTTTCTTTTTTCAATGTTGATTAAGGTGTGTGAGTAGGAAGATGACATTTTCTTCACTACAATTAGTAGTGCCCTGAGAAGCACTTGCTGTATCTCTCCCAGCGAAGGGTTCTGAAGGAAGGTTTTGCACTTTTCCAAGGAAAAGGGTTTGGGAAATACGAATTACAGAAGGTTACTGTAGACATGCTAAAAATCCATTTCTTTCCTCAGTAACTCCCCTTGAAACTTTGCAGCTATTTTACGGACTATTTTATGAAATAATTGCCATGCTTAGCTGGCTCATCTGTTCACAAAAATTTCAAATGTAAATTCAGCATTTGAGGGACCTAAAATTCATTGAGCAGAGATTTAAATATCCAGGAGAGATAAGCCCAAAACTACCTCATTTCCAGAGCATAACTTAAAAAACAAAAAACAATCTTTGCAATTAGAGTTTATGTTAAATTTATTTAGTCAGATATTTCCCAGAATATACATGGGTTTTTACCAACCTAATTGATGATTCGTGTGTTTGTCTTTACTTTGAGTTCAAGTTACTATTGCTTACCTCAGATTTTCAAGTGACCAGTGAATATTTTAAGATTAGGTGACCAACCTAATTGATGATTCGTGTGTTTGTCTTTGAGTTCAGGTTATTATTGCTTATCTCAGATTTTCAAGTGACCAGTGAATATTTTATTAGGTACTCAAGAAATGTAGGCTATCATTAGTAATATCAATATTTGTAATTCTTATCCTATATAACAAATAGCTAATATGCTAATTAGACCGAACAGCAGAACGACCATCTGGACGACCTTCCAGATGAAGTCGGGGCTGCAAGGGCCGAGCCCCTTGCACAGATTTTGTGCATCAGGCCTATGGTATTTTAATATAATGTTTCATACTAGTACAGCCTGTCTGATGATTACATTTTAATAGCATCTAGAAAACTCCAAAGCCTTCAAAGAAACCCTTACTTTCTAAATATCATTAAAACGGGGTGGCTAATATTCCCATTTTATAAGCTATAACTTGGCCTCACACTGTGTGTGGGTAGTAGAGGTAAAGTCAGAGTGTTGGGGGAGGAAGGGAGCTTGGTCCAACTCTGTCAAGAAGAAAAAAGGCCTTAGCCAGTTTGGCTCAGTGGATAGAGCCTCGGCCTGTGGAGGAAGGGTTCTGGGTTGGATTCTGGGCAAGGGCATGTACCTCTGGCTGCAGGCTCCTCCACAGCCTGGGCTGTGCAGGAGGCAATCAATTCATGTGTTTTTCTCACATCGATATTTCTCTCTCTCTTCCACTCTCTCTAAAAATCAATGAAAAAAATATCCTGGGGTGAGGATTTAAAAATAAATTTTAAAAAAGAAGAAGAATGGCTCAAAGAGCTGCCTGCAGCTTTCTGCCTCCGTATTGCACTAGAAAGCTGCGTTTCATTAAGAACACCCATAGTTGCTTTTGCTCCCTTAGCTCAGTCCCTCTCTCGCTGCATTTTTGCTGATGTTCCTTTCTTGTCTTTAGGCTGCAACCCCCGTCCTGCCGTGCCAGGCAGCCATGACGACGGCCATCCTGGAGCACCTGAGCACCCTGTCGGTCAGCGGGCAGCAGCTGCGCCGCCTGCCCAAGATCCTGGAGAATGGGCTTCCCAAGATGCCTTGCACTGTCCCCGAGACAGATGTGCCCCAGCTGTTCCGGGAGCCTTACATCCACACCGGCTACCGCCCCACGGGCCACAGGTGGCGCTACTACTTCCTCAGCCTCTTCCAGAAACACAACGAGGTGGTCAATGTCTGGACCCACTTGTTGGCGGCCCTGGCCGTCCTCTTGCGATTCTGGGCCTTTGCCGAGGCCGAGGCCTTGCCCTGGGCCTCTGCCAGCACCCTGCCCCTGCTCATCTACGTCCTGTCCTCCATCACTTACCTCCTGTTCAGCGTGCTGGCCCACCTGCTGCAGTCCCAGTCGGAGCTCTCCCACTACACGTTCTACTTCGTGGACTACGTGGGGGTGAGCATCTACCAGTACGGCAGCGCCCTGGTCCACTTCTTCTACACCTCCGACCAGGGCTGGTATGAGCACTTCTGGCTCTTCTTCCTGCCAGCAGCTGCCTTCTGTGGCTGGTTGTCTTGCGCTGGCTGTTGTTACGCCA
Organism: Myotis davidii; assembly: GCF_000327345.1. Taxonomy (NCBI): domain Eukaryota; kingdom Metazoa; phylum Chordata; class Mammalia; order Chiroptera; family Vespertilionidae; genus Myotis; species Myotis davidii. Next base: position 255,675 of record NW_006292334.1, on the reverse strand, counting down.
AGTATCGTTATCAGAAGCCTTACCCAATCATGAAGAAGATATGTCAGGTGGTGCCCTCAGGGCTGGCCTTCATTCTGGACATTAGCCCCGTGGCCCACCGAGTAGCCCTATGCCACCTGGCTGGCTGCCAGGAGCAGGCCGCCTGGTACCATACCCTCCAGATCCTCTTCTTCCTGGTCAGCGCCTACTTCTTCTCTTGCCCGGTTCCTGAGAAGTACTTCCCTGGTTCCTGTGACATTGTGGGCCATGGGCATCAGCTCTTCCACGTATTTCTGTCCATTTGCACGCTTTCCCAGCTGGAGGCCATCCTCCTGGACTACCAGGGGCGGCAGGAGATCTTCCTGCAGCGCCACAGTCCCCTGTCTGTCTACGTGGCCTGTCTGTCCTTCTTCTTGTTGACCGCCTGCAGCACCACCACTGCAGCCCTCCTGAGGCGCAAAGTCAAGGCCAGACTAATGAAGAAAGAGTCCTGAGGCTGGCAGGGTGGGCAAGCTGTGGAGGCACCCCATTGCGATTTGGGGGAAATGTGATACAAACACAGGAGCTGACCTTTTGTTTTTTAAGAGTTTTCATGTGTATTAATGGCTTTTACATTAATACATATATCCAAGGATATGCTATGGCCATGGCTTTGGGAAGCCAAAGGATTCAAGAGTTATGTTGTTAATAAATGGAGTGTTCCTTTTCCATCTGGGTCATAGCCTTTCAAGACACAGGAAAGGAAGGGACCTTGGCTAAGATCGTGGGGCACTGAATTAAGGACCATATTCATGCCTGAAAATTCAGTAAAATTCTGACTAAGGCCTCCAGGGGCAAGTCCTGGAGCTGGAGGGGTGATAAACCTGGACTGGAAAACAAGGAGGTGGCTGGTCCACACCGTATTGGACCGGCCATCCTACTATTGCTGGTCTTTGGCAATTGAATAAACTGACCCAAAGACCCATTTCCTTTGGGTTTCAGATTGTCCAAGGTGGAGAATTCAGACTCTTCAAGATTCAGTGAAACCTTCAGACAATGACTTATCCAGTTCATCTGATTTCTGATCTCTCCTCTCTCACCCACTCTAACTCTGACCCTTTTCTCAGGATGACATCTCTCTGGCTATTTCCTCTAAAGTGCTGTTCACTCCCTTCAGACCTTGGTAACATACAGGATCGTGAAGTAGTTGCGTGGATCCATGTGGCTATCCAGGAAGCTTATTCTCATATAATACTAATGCAGACGGTACTAGAAACTACAGTGCCAAGAGCCACCAGGAGGTCCAGCCAATAAGCTTGGATACTGTTTGGCATCCTAGGACCCACTGTTGTATACCCGTGGACTGGAGGATTACTTGAGGTCTGTTACAGCTGCCAGACAGGCCAGAAGATTTGGGAGTCTTCTACAGATTTTGGCCAGTGTGTTCAAAAAGCCCCTGGTAGAATGAATTGGTTCTAAGGATCCCTCTAGGGATCTAATTATTTCAAGAGGAACCCAAGGTCCAGCCTTTTAAGTACATGCCACACCACAAAGGACCCACATAACTAGCCCAGTTCAGGTTCCTCAGATAGGCACCTAGCCTCCACTGAGAGCTGAACCCCTTAAAACAGTTAAGCCCCAGGACAGGAAGTGTGTGTGTGCTCTGTGGTTGGTCCCCGGAGGCTCCTTGGAGTATGAATGGTGAGTGGGGCACCCTGTAGCTAGAATGTCCCATTTCGGACATCACTGCCCAGCAGCTTCTACGGGGTAAGTGGTACTTGCCATTGATGTGTTCTGGCCATGCAGCCTCCAGAGGACACACCTCGCTCTGGTCCAGTGAAAGAGGCTGCGTTGACAGAGGAGCCGTGGGAGGCTGCGTTTCCTATCAGTATAAGGTTCCCATTTACCGAAAAGGGAAGTGGTTTGTTTTCACTCCACTTTGACAAACATCTTCTATTACTAGATTATCTTGTTGTCTTCAAATCTTTGTTTTCTTTCTTTCGCTGAGAGATGTGTGGGTTTGTGCCTTATAAATGGAAATGTATGAACACTCCTGAATATATGGCCATGTGAAATTTGCGGTTTGGGGTTACTGGGATTAGAAAGAAAGAATTTGTTGCTTTTCAACCAGTGGATGAAGGATTGTTTATCAATCAAAAGACTCTTTCAATCTGCTTATTTTGGGCAAAAAAAAGAAGAAGGGGAGGACGAGAAAGAAAAATAATCAACTGAAGCTTTCCTATAATCTTTATATCAAGGAAATGTATGGTTTGTCAGCTTTGTAGTTTTCCTAGATGGGTGCCTCTATTAATCCCCAAGTACGTGAACTTCTATGCTACCCAAGTGTCTTACACAAGCTTCTGGTGTCTAGGCCAAATCCACCACAAATAAAGTTAGCAAACTGAATCGGGTTGGACTAAGCAAGGGCATGGGGGAGTTGTGCAAACACATTACAAGTAGAGGGTCAGTTTAAAATGGGGAATAGAAATGCTTGAATC
>NW_006292334.1:201988-234524 GCF_000327345.1 Myotis davidii | reverse complement strand
TATAGTAGCCAGTGTGTTCAAAAAGCCCCTGGTAGAATGAATTGGTTCTAAGGATCCCTCTAGGGATCTAATTATTTCAAGAGGAACCCAAGGTCCAGCCTTTTAAGTACATGCCACACCACAAAGGACCCACATAACTAGGCCAGTTCAGGTTCCTCAGATAGGCACCTAGCCTCCACTGAGAGCTGAACCCCTTAAAACAGTTAAGCCCCAGGACAGGAAGTGTGTGTGTGCTCTGTGGTTGGTCCCCGGAGGCTCCTTGGAGTATGAATGGTGAGTGGGGCACCCTGTAGCTAGAATGTCCCATTTCGGACATCACTGCCCAGCAGCTTCTACGGGATAAGTGGTACTTGCCATTGATGTGTTCTGGCCATGCAGCCTCCAGAGGACACACCTCGCTCTGGTCCAGTGAAAGAGGCTGCGTTGACAGAGGAGCCGTGGGAGGCTGCGTTTCCTATCAGTATAAGGTTCCCATTTACCGAAAAGGGAAGTGGTTTGTTTTCACTCCACTTTGACAAACATCTTCTATTACTAGATTATCTTGTTGTCTTCAAATCTTTGTTTTCTTTCTTTCGCTGAGAGATGTGTGGGTTTGTGCCTTATAAATGGAAATGTATGAACACTCCTGAATATATGGCCATGTGAAATTTGCGGTTTGGGGTTACTGGGATTAGAAAGAAAGAATTTGTTGCTTTTCAACCAGTGGATGAAGGATTGTTTATCAATCAAAAGACTCTTTCAATCTGCTTATTTTGGGCAAAAAAAGAAGAAGGGGAGGACGAGAAAGAAAAATAATCAACTGAAGCTTTCCTATAATCTTTATATCAAGGAAATGTATGGTTTGTCAGCTTTGTAGTTTTCCTAGATGGGTGCCTCTATTAATCCCCAAGTACGTGAACTTCTATGCTACCCAAGTGTCTTACACAAGCTTCTGGTGTCTAGGCCAAATCCACCACAAATAAAGTTAGCAAACTGAATCGGGTTGGACTAAGCAAGGGCATGGGGGAGTTGTGCAAACACATTACAAGTAGAGGGTCAGTTTAAAATGGGGAATAGAAAGTGCTTGAATCCATTAGTATGGATTCAAAGACCATGCTCTTTTAAAAGTTGGAAGGAAGATGTAAATTAAGCTCTTGAACGGTACTGGTGGTCATGGTGGCCGAGATCTTGAGGCCAAATGCAGGTCATTTTTAAAAAAGAGAAAACAGTGATTTTGAAATGTAGACCAACGCCAGCCTGCACACTGTAAATGGTCTGTAACAAGGTAAGTACAAGATAGACCAAACTTGTACATATTGCCATCAAATTCTTAGTTTAATTTACACAAGTGTTGGCCCCTCAAGTGATTGAAATTATTTTTTTTACGTTTTCACCACAGATATTTGAGAAGCCTTGAGGTAGGGGGTAGTAACATGTAAACACAGGAAATGCAGGTGTTCATTAATACTGACTTTTAAGGGATTAAATACTCTTTTAAAACATCTTCATTAAAATGAGTGTATGGTAAGGAACAGGCCTAGTTTGTTTAAAAGGAATAATTATTTGATAAAGGAGATGATTGTCTTTCTCCACCAGACCCCCTCAAATAATTGGCATCTACTGGAAATTCTGCTCATTATCTCTCGTTTTTTTTTAAGCAAGTACTTTCAACCTATTAAAATGTAAATGCCTCTGAAAAAAACTAAACTATCAGCCATTTACCTACTATGAATAAAAGCTCTGATGGATTTATATTGGACCCTAGCCAGAGTAGGATGAGGGGATGGTAGGACGTACTAGACTGGGGACACATTTGCCCATTTCTCTGCTGCCTAGTACTTCCTGACCTATATATGTAATTAACAAGCTGATGTTGATACTCTTACGGTGCTAGGCTTTCATTTCGCACCTCGGCTGAAAGTACCTCTTTCCGGAACATTCTCAATCCTCTACTGGAAGCTTGAAAAACAGCAGGAGCTCAGGCCACGCGTTGAAGGTCCGACTTTCCTGCTTATGTTGCCCACCTTTTCACAAATTGTACCTTAAGGTTTCACTATTGCTGCGCTGTAGTTTCAAGTAGATCCTCCAGATGGCACTCACGTCTTACTCGGAGAGGGCCCAGCCATTGCCCTCAAGGTCTCAGCCTGCAGATAGTGTTGGACCCAGTGTTTTGCTTGATTGCTTGGCAAGGAAACATTGGAACTATTTTCTGTTTATTTAAATCTACTTACAGAAATGACCATTAAACTGATTTTGTATATGGATTGTTGTACTGTCAACATCTCTTTGCCACAGCCCTTGACCAGGGTTACTTTGACAAGGCCAATCTTAAAGAAAGGTTTTATCTAGACAGTCATTGCCAGGAGAAGGTCATGATGCTTAATATGCCCCTAGAAGTAGGGAAGTATAAAAAAATTAAAAATCTCCAACCCCTCCCCCCGCAAACCACACATATTGGTATACCGCAAATCCTCACTTGTAAGCAGATCAAATATTCCTCCTCGCCCCCTAACATTATGGAGTGAATTTCTCTGAGGATTTCAATCTAATTGAATAAATATTCCTAGTTTCATGGATAACAGTGTTAAAGATTTCAAAATTTTGAATTGATGGACTACATTTTTTAGATTTTAAAACTACGAATTATAATTATACTATCACAGGTACTATAGTGTACGTGTTGTGAAATGTGGCACCTATCAACCAAAGGATTTTGTAGCCTGACTATTAGATTTAAATAGCTATAGAAAAAAAAACAAGTGATTCTCTAGCCTATGGTAGCTTCAGGGACAGCGCTATCCCAATAACAGTAAGAAAATGGTGTTTCTCTGGCTTGAGGCTCCTCTGGTGGAATTATGGATGTCCCTTTTGTTTACACAAACCTATTTTTATCACCAGCAAGGGTGCTGGGTAGCTTGCAAATGCTCCTGCTGTCACTTAATAGTTCAACCACTCCGGTTATTGATTCATCATTTATGAGCACCTATAGGTGTCATGCTGGCTCAGGCATGCTGCCCACGGAGAGTTTGCAGTCTGTTGAATGAGGATCAGCGTCTTCCCACATTGGGCCATAACAGGGTTCCCCTCTCCAGGCCTTGGCCCCAATCACAGACTGGGGGCCAGATGGCCTGCCAAACCCACAGGAGGCTGGATCTGCTTTGGGCCAGAACCTTCCCCCCTCCCAGAGGCTAGAAACATCTTCCCACCAGCAAACCCATCACTATGGCCACCTTGTTAATCCTTCTGCCTCTTCAGCCCTTCTTACCGTCCTCTAGCGTTTTAACTCAGTCTTGGATATCCTCGATACTCCGTACACAGAGCAGCCCTGTATTTCCATAGACAGTGTAGACTTCCCAGGTACATCTTCAGGGGAGACTATGTAGGGTTCCAGCCTGTGTAGAGGTTCCTGACTTGGTAAACTGGAAACAGCTGCCCTCTGGCTGCCTGCTTTAAAAAAGAAGAAGAAAACAAACAAAAACACCTCCCTTTACCCTGACTGGTTTGGCTCAGTGGATAGAGCATCAGCCTGCGGACTGAAGGGTCCCAGGTTCTATTCTGGTCAAGGGCGTTAAAAAAACAAAACACCTCCCTTAAGGTATATTGTTTGGAAATAATATGGAAGGGAAACCATTGCAGAAATGAATTCATTTAAATATTAATTGTGGAAGCATATTTATCTCAAATATAGGCTTTTTTTTTTTTTTTTTACCTAACACGATTCTCATAAGAAAAGGTACACACCGCATTTTAGATTCCAGGAGGCCTTGACCAACTCAAAGCCTACAGAATATAACACCTCTGATCCTACATGCTTTCCAACATGTCCACATCCATTTGAGCTTTTAAATAATCACGTGAGGTAAGACCATTAAATTAGGAAACACACTAAAAAAATGGAATGACTGGTTCAAAGGCACACGACTCATTGTATTATTTAAACTCAAACTCATGCTTCCTATAGATAAATTCAGGACCTAGCTTATGAGAAACATCAACACCAAATATTCACAGAGTCCTTTACAGTGTGTAAAGCACCTTTATGTATTGTGTATACTCTAACCTAACCTCATTTTAACTTGTGTGTGATCCTAAATACCTCATGAATAGCTGGGGTTGCATTATTTCTTTTCGAATGAAAGTGACTGCACACCATCCCCTTGGATGCCAAACAAAGCATTCTTTGCCCCTCACAGTCTTCTCAGAAGCCCAAAGGTTCTGTTAGCCACAGGCCCTTGTTGGCCTGGATTATAAAGTCAAATCTCACTCTCTGGTCAGGGCTTCTTGAAAATACTTGTGAATCCTTGGATGAGAAGCTCATGTAGTATTAATAATCTTGCCGAGATTATGCAAGTCCTCCCTCTCATCTTTCACTGGGGTTGTCAGTTCTTCAAGCAGGTGGCTCTCCAGGGATTCTGAGAACTGATGGGACTTTGAACATGGGATTTGAAAAAATGTTTCTCTGCCTTATAAAGGGGTTAGTAGGAAGCCCCGACCCCCAAAGTCATTGGTCATTTGTCATTTTCAAGTAACATGCTTATTAAAGAAAATGCAGGAAAATATGGGAAAAGATAATCCACGAACTCATCACTAAAGTAAGTACCTTCAGGAGAAAAATAAGGCTTTATCAAAATATTGTCAATGGTAGGTAAATTAGCAGAGTCACATAAAGCTTTCTGGAAAACCAGAAATTGGGAACTAGAAATTTTAAGCAACCTCAAACTTTCATTCTATAAAGTACAAAATCAACAGCCTTTGGTTCAGTTTACAGGAATACCGAGATGGTTGGAGTACACTTCCCTTCTGACATTCCATGATGTAGGCAATTTGATGATGCTGTGGTCCAGACGCTGGCCATGAAACAAAGCTGCTGAGAATGTTACCTCGTGTTGAAAGAATTCTTTGAAGTGCCTCTCCTGAATAAAGCCCTCTGAGGGTACTCTACAGAAAGACCTCCGCTGGAGGCCGGGCCCAGCCGTTGAACTGGGGTGGGGATTTATTGACAGTCATTCCACCAACCCTGAGCAGAGGCACCTGCTTGAGGCTCCAGGGATACAACAATAGACACAACACACAAATCGGCCATTGGTGATCTTACATTGGAGGTTGGTGAGAGAGCGAGACAAAGAACCACATAATTGGTATAGGATGTTAGAAGGTGATGGTGCCAAGGAGAACTTCAGAGCAAGGAAGAAGGATAGGCCAGAGGGGTGGGGTGAGTATGCAGTTTTAAACGGAGTCAGGGAAGACTACAGACAAAGGTTACAGAGGGAGCCAGCTTAGTTTCTCTCCCAGGCAAGGGAAAGAAGTGCAAAGGCCCTGTGGCCAGCAGAACAGAGAGGGGGAACAGAAGAGGAGATGAGGGCAGATTGTGAGAGCCTTGTAAGGACTTTAGCTTTTACTGTCACATCAGGATGAGGTATGCTGGGCAAGAATTCTGCCCAGGGAAATTCAGGGTAGTTGTTTATCTATATGGACTAATTATGAACTGCATATTACCTTTCCTTTAGAAAACAGAGCACATTCTGCTCCCTGCAGTCTACACAAAACTTTATCACCAAGGTATTTGCTATCGGTGGGCCTGGCCCCGTGGACACACTCTTCCCAGACTCTTCTCAGCATGTTTTAAGTGCCCAGAAGCTGACTCCACCTCCCAGACAGGCAGTGAATGTTTCTCTGTTCTGCAGACACTGGTCTGTAGTCTGGGTAATCTTCTGGGAAAAAATGCAATGAAACATCCAGGGCAGAGTCTGTAAACTAGGAATAAAAATAACAATAACAGTTTACATTATCTAGTGCTCACTCTTTGCCAAAGCCCTTAGCTGAGCTGTTTTCTTAGATTCTTTTTATTTAACCCTCATACAAGCCTTTTTAGGCAGGTACTATTATTGCCCCAAATTAACTAATAAATAAATTTGCCCAAGACTACCTGGTTAGTGCGTGATGGACTCTCACAGAAACTTGGGCTTTTGGATCCACAGTCCATATTCTGAAGCAACAAAGTTAAGTGAATGCAGAGGCCTCTGGGTCTGGCTTCTCCATTGCTGACTGTGTGAATTAGGACTGCAGAAATGAGAGGGAAATGGAACACCATTTTCTTTCTGCCCTGATAAATGAAATAAATCTAAAGATGCAGTTCTTGTTTTATTTTTAGACATCCTGGCCAAGCAAAAGTCCTTAGGATCGAATCTGAAACCTGGGTATGTGCTCTGGCCAGGATCAAACCTGCCACTTTCGGTTGTACGGGATCCATATTCCAACCAATGGAACCACATCGGCCACGGCCCATGGGGAGATTCTTAACTGTATTGTGCTAGAATCCAGAGCGGACCTAGTCACATTACAAATGCTAGTGCCAGAGGCCACCTGTAACCATAGAAAGACCTTCAAGGAAGTCGAAACCAGTTTTAAGAACCACTGACTATCCTCAAGTTATGTCCCTACACTTCTCTAGTGCAGTGGTTCTCAACCTTGGCTGCACATTAGAATCACCTGGGAATCTTTTTAAAATTCTGATTTCTGGGCCTCATCCTCCGGAAGTTGTTTCTTTGTTATGGGGTAGGGCCACAACATTAGTAACAAAGAAACAATTTCTGGAGGATGAGGCCCAGAAATCAGGATTTTAAAAAGATTCCCAGGTGATTCTAATGTGCAGCCAAGGTTGGGAACCACTGCTCTAGTGAGTCTTTCCACCTATTAAATACAGTCTATTCCTCATTAAAGTGAATTTGAGCACTATTCCAAGCGCAAACGATGTCTTAAAGACACCCATGGCAACATGTGAAACATCCCACTCTGTTTCTCTTTTCCAACCAAGAACAAATTATCTTGGAACCTGACTAATTTTACCGTGGGAGGATATATATATATGTCTCAACACAAACCTTGTATTCACACTGGCAATTGTTGTCATTATTTTTATCACTTTGTTCCAAGCAGGGTACTGTGCGTTCCATACAAACACATCCGCCCTCTCTGTGGGCTCCCAGAAGCCTCTCACCACCGTGGGGGCTCTTTGCCCTTGGGAGGGATTTCTCTCCACTCAGATTAAGACAGGCTCTATTTTGCCAGGCTTCTGCGTGTGTTTTAGTGGGGAATTTCCTGCTGTCCTCCACATTCCTTCTTCTTCAACACTCTGCATGTCACAGACTATCACCGGCATCGGCCGACACCCTTCTCTCCCCAGCTATACTTCATTAAAGAGAGAAATGGGATTTGCTGTTCTCAAACATAAACACAGGGGACATGCTGAGGGGTATCTTATCACATGCGTGAAGGCAGTAGAACTTCTGCGGTAGGATGTTAAATATAGAGAGAGAAACCAGAACGGTCAGTTTCAGTGTGGTTAAAAACACACGTGTTTCCCATCTGACGCCGCCCTGCTGAAGCAGGTGCTCCTGGGCCTCGCCTCGGCAACTGCCCACCGGGATTCTTGCCTCTGCTGCTCAGCTCTCACAGCTGATTCAGGTAACGTTTGTTAGGCTTTTTCAATGGGAAGGGTATTCCAAATGAATCAGCTAAAGTCATAGAATGGGATTTGACTTCAGGGAGGAAAACGCAACAGAAACACAAGTTTTCAAACGCTTGGCAGGAGCCCATGGCAAGACTAAAATAGTCTAAGCCCACATTGAGTGACTTTGTGTCAAGTGAAGATTTCCTGTGGGTCCTAAATCTGCTCCAGAATCTGCTTGGCAATCTCTATGCACCCATACTTGGCAAAGATCGAGGTAGTTTCCTGGGCACTCTTTCTAGGTAGAGGGGTGGGCAAACTTTTTGACTCGAGGGCCACAATGGGTTCTTAAACTGGACCGGAGGGCTGGAACAAAAGCATGGATGGAGTGTTTGTGTGAACTAATATAAATTCAAAGTAAACATCATTACATAAAAGGGTACGGTCTTTTCTCTTTTTTTTTTTAGTTTTATTCATATCAAACGGGCCGGATCCGGCCCACGGGCCGTAGTTTGCCCACGGCTGTTCTAGGTAAGAGATTCCAGAGACCGAAGATTGATGGCAATGAAAGGTAGGGTGCATTCTGATTCAGGAACACTCCCCTGCAAGGTCTCCATAGCCAAACACTAGCCAGACCCCCAACCCTTTCAAACTTAGAGGTGTGTAAATGGGTGTGTTTTTCAGAAACCATGCTGCATCTTTTTTTTTTTAAAGTGGTTTATAAATTTTTTTCTTAAATATTTTTAAAATTTATTTCAGAGAGAGGAAGAGAGAATGAGAGATAGAAACATCAATGATGAGAGAGAATCATTGAATGGCTACCTCCTGTATGCTCTCTACCTGCGGTCCAGGCGAAACTCTTTGGTCATGAGCCCTGATGGCCAGATGAGGGCCAACCAACTGAGCCACACCAGCTAGGGCCATGCTGTACCACTTTTATCCAGCAGAGGGAAGTAGAGCGCCAAATCAGTGCAGAAATAACCAGTACTCCAATGTACACACACACAACACACACACACACTATTCAGCTTGATATTTGCCCTGTGACTTTTAGATACTGAAGAATACTGTCACGGGATTAAAAATAAATTCTGGATGAAGCCAGCTTTGGACAAAATTCTGTAAAAGGAGATGTTTATTTTAGGTAAGTGTTTGTAGCCCCTGCCATGCTTCAGGAGTCCCTGGGAGACACTGCAACATGACGCCCTATTTCAGGCTTGGCCTTCTGGCAGCCTGGTGTTTCCATATTGTCCATCCCCCAAGCTTTGAAACAACCTGCTAAGGTCATGCAATGTCTCTGTGGTCTTCTGAGTCCAGGCGTTACGCAGTCTTCAAACTGTGGCACTTCCTACATCAGCTAACAGGGATGATCCGGTTCCTGCCCTCTCCTATTTGTTCCACAAAGTGGGAAAGGGTGAGTTCAGACTGAAGTGCAATCCGTTTTCAGTCGTCATGTTTTGGAGTCATATAAACTCTTAATCATGCCAAACCTTCTCAGGGTCCAAGCAGGTTTCTGAAGCCCTGACTTTCCCACCCACCGCACGCCCCTTCCTCAAACCCTGGTCCCTGTGCTTTTTGGCGCTGATGCAGCACTCACTGCCTGGTTTCTTCACCATGCATTTCTAGGTTCCGAAAGGAGTGAAAAGCATTCTATTAACCTTTTAACTATTGTGCTCTTCTGGGAAAGAAGGGTTTTGAGCAGAGAGTACTCCTCAAGTAGAAACAGAAGACATGGAATGGCTTAGGCATGACTCACCCTCTCCAGCCCCCACGGGCTTTTTCACTACCCAACGTAGGTAGTGACTGGTAGACCCCAGTGCAACCACGCACTTAGTCCAGAAGGGCTCTTCAAATTGTATCCTAATGGATTTACTTTTATTAAGAGAACAGACAGAGGGATCATATAGCTGGTAAGGGTTTAAGCCAGGGGTGGGCAAACTTTTTGACTCGAGGGCCACAATGGGTTCTTAAACTGGACCGGAGGGCCGGAACAAAAGCATGGATGGAGTGTTTGTGTGAACTAATATGAATTCAAAGTAAACATCATTACATAAAAGGGTACGGTCTTTTTTTTTTTTTTTAGTTTTTTTCATTTCAAACGGGCCGGATCCGGCCCTTGGGCCGTAGTTTGCCCACGGCTGGTTTAGGCTGTCAATAAGAGTCAGCAAAGATCCTAGTTACCAGTGATTCTGGGTACTCAGCATCAATGAGGTAGAGACGCATCTTCTCTCTCTGAAGTTTGAACTTGCCAACTTGAAATATTCTCCCAGTGACTGGCTCCCATCCTGGGTCAGTGGCCAGATTATTATGACCGGCCAGATTATTATGACCAGCCCATCAGTACAATGAAGTGAATTAGTTATGCAAATAATAATAATAATGAAACCTTGCGAGTATTTGCTTAGGAAGTTTTCAATATTCAGTATTTTTGGAAGTGTCAATGAAGTACTGATGGGGTGGTCATAATAATCTGACCAGTCATAATAATCTGGCCACTCAGTTTATAATGCAATGAACAGATACTTGAAGGTTATCAGTAACTTCAACAATTATAATCATTAATGTTTTTAAAAATGTATTAAACCCCTGAGTTACAGTAATATACCAACAGAAACTTAAAAAGGTTCAAGTGGGGGACAAGTAGAAAACAGAAGTAGTAAGGGGAAAGGAATAGTTAGTAGAAAAGAAAATCTTTGGGCAGGGTGTGACAGACAGCCACCAATAACTTTTTCAGATGCCACTAATGGATTCATGTCCTAGGCCCCTGAGATCCACATCCATTCATGAAATCCAACTGGGGGATTTGTTCTGACAAGCAGCAATAAAACTAAAGCTGATATCTGTATTGACGATTACCCATTCATGACATGGGGCGATATGCTCTCTGTGTAAGGCTTGCTCTCTATGAGGTTCCTAAATTGGCTTACTGTTAACCTAAAAATAAAAGGCCTTTCAAAGTGAGATACAACAAGCATTTATTGAGATAAATAAGAATGGTTATTCAGGAATCATTAATGGAGGCAGACTCCCAAGTAATGTTCTGACTAGGAGACAAAGGCAATGGGTGTTCATGAGAAAGGGGAGGAAAACAATTACATCAATAGAAGGAACCCATTTCTATTGGCGTAAATAACATAACATAGTGATGTTAGTCCTAAACAGTGTTTTTAATTTTTTCAGTCCGGCAAGTCAGCAGTGTAGTAGTATAACAATAGCTTTCTTGTTATCTTTGCAAACAGTTCTTTTGCAAGGCACAGCGTTGCTTAGATCCAGGCCAAAGGACATTTTGCCCTGTTCAACATTCCAAAGATTTGGGACATAAGACCTGCAAAGCAGTTCCCCTGACGTGGCAGTGCCAGTTCCATTTTAAAGTGGCCCCATTTGTGTTATTGTTTACACCAACAGAAACGGCTGTTATAAAAACCAGGTTCCTGGGCTCCATTTCAGAACTAATGAATCCAGTGTCTGGGTTGGGCTGGGTCTGAGTCCAGGGTTCGGGTTGCTTTTTATTTTTAAGCTCCTTGGTGCTGATAAATCATTTTTGTGGTTTGTTTTTTTTGTTTTTTGTTTTTTTGGTCTTCTTGCAAATGTGTCAGGAGAGAGTTACATTTTCTCTTAAGGACTAATTTAATCAAGTTTTATAAAAAGCACCACAGGTGAGAATACATATGGTGCCGAGAGTATGTCACCTCACTAAGTGTTAGTCTTCTGACTTAGTTTTGTATTTGAAGGAGACGTGTTTCCCCTCGTGGTACTGCTGTTTCCATGCTGCCACAGGCAGGCATAACCTAGAGATCAGAATTGAGGCGAGCATCTGTAGGTCTTCAGCCAACCAATATCGAGTGTCCTGAAGCCAATATGCAAGGCCCTGCCTGCAAGAGTTGAGAGGGTGCAGAACTGCAGGGGTTGACAGTAGAATAAAGAAAAGCAAAGGTGTGTGTGGGGGGGGAGGAGACAGATGATGACTCGGTGGGAGGATTAGGGGCAGCAAGGTTGCATTAGTTCATTGAACATCCTTAAGCAACAGAGAGACAATCATGAATAATGCAGAGCTCCTGCCCCCAGGAAGCACCACGGGGGTAGGTAACATCCTTTTTTGTTGTTGTTAATCCTCACCCCTGGGTGCATCCCTCTTCTCCCTCCTTTTTTTTGTTAATCCTCATCCAAGGGTATTTTTCCATTGATTTGTAGAGAGTGAAAGGGAGGGGGAGAGAGAAAGAGAGAAAAACATCCACCTGAGAGAGACACATTGATTGATTGCCTCCTGTAGGCGCCTCAACTAGGGCCACAACCAGGGCCAGGAATCGAGTTACCTGCCCTGGACTGCAATCGAACCCGAGACCTTTCAGTCCACGGGCTGATGCTCTAACCACTGAGCAGCCCGCCAGGGTCCTTTTTAAATTATTATTATTTTCAATAACAATTTACATTCAATATTATTCTGTATCCGTTTCAGATGTTACAGTATAGACAGTCATGTACTTTACAGAGTGGTCCCACCTGGCACATGCACACTTACTGGATACCTGGCACATGCACACTTACTGGATATTAATGACTATGTTCTCTACGCTGTGTAATGTACATCTCTGGGACTATTCTGTCCGCTCACACTCCAGCGGGACCAACGCCCCTTTCCCAGCGCGGGGCGGAAAGAGCGCTTGCGCTCAGGAAGCCGGGGCGCGGGGAGGCCTGGGGAGGCGGGAAGGAAGGGCCTTCCCTTCTACTTCAGCTCCTGCAACGCCCACTCTGGCCACCGGATTGCCCCGCGAGATCTACAGTCTCCCCTCAACCGCCTCCGCCCTCTGCCGCTTTTCCCGCCTCCCGCTCCCCACCCCGCCCCCGTCGCCATCTCCTGGCCAGGGAGCCCAGGGGGGCGGGGCCAGGTCCGCGACGCCTACTAACCACGCCCCTTTCATTGGGGTCGTCTTACCGCGAGACCGCTGAGTCCCGCCTTCAGATCACGCGCAGACCCGTTGCTCCGCACCCGCGGCCCTGCCCTCCACTCGCAGGTGCTCGGGCTGGGTGGCAGCGCCATGGAACGCAGAAAGACCTGCGAACGCGGCACGTCGCCCGGGCAACCGGGGACCACAAAACCTTTCCAAGGCGGCGGCGGCGGCGTGGCGGATGCGATGATGTCCAACCCCGAGCCTGGTCTGCCCCTTCTGCCGGGCACATCCTGTGCGGACCCCACGGTGAGGACTTAGCCGCCCAACCCTCACCTATGGCTACCTGCTCCCCCCTCCCCCCAGGCTTTGCAGGGCTTGCCGTTTAGTGCACCTCCTTCCTCCTCCACCCGACTGTTCTCTGTGCCCTTCAGACCCGGACCGGCCTCTGCCCCGACCCTGTTCGGTCTTACCCACCACGGTTCTGTCGTCCATCCTCCCGCCCCCACACGCAGCCTCCCCCTCCCTCTCATATTCGTTATCCTCCGCTCCATCCCTTTCTAATGTTCCCACGCCACCAGTTGGCCTCCTTCGTTCAGTCCGTTAGCGGGGCCAGGGTCTTCCTTGCTGCTCTAGGCTCTGCTGCTTCTCCCTCTAGACCCGCCTCTCCACCTCACCCCAAGCCCTCTGTCGGGGCCCCGCTCATCCTCCCACACTGTACCCCGCTCTGCGGAGCTCCATCCTTGACCGCTTCCATCTCCGCACTAGCCTCGGCCCCTTGTCCCACGCAGCATCCCTACGCCGCCATCCTCATCCCACAGCCCCACCCCACCCTCTCTCCCCAGCCCATCCTCCTGCCTCCTCCACCTCCTGGATCCTGGACCCGGTCATCTCCTCACTCGCAGCTCCCCTTTCAGTCTTATGTGTCATTTCCACGCGTCCTCTTCTTTCTACCAGGTTCTTTCCCACAGTCGGCAGGTTTCTCATTTACGCTTCTACGCAGCTCCTTCCCTTTTCTGTCCAGCCCTTCTGCCTTTCCAATAATATGCTCCCACTTTCTCCCCATTCCTGTATTATCTTTTTTTTTCTCAATTGTTTCCCCAAAAGTTAGACTTTCAACACAAGACTATTTTCCTCCCAAACCACCCTTCCCTGCTTTGCAGAACATAATTCCATTCCAGTTCCTTCAATGCCACTATAATTGATTAATTTTTTTTCTACCCCATCCCTATTATTTTTGCTTTGACATTTTAATAAAAGACTTAAATGTATTTAGTTGCATAAATTGAAGAGAGAAGAAAGTGTTTTTTTTTCTCCTCACATAGTTTAGTCCTTGACAAAATTATTTAGAGTTTTAATTCTAGTAGGGTTACTGAAATATATGTTGGCAGATCAATATTGAGATTCAGTAGGCTGATTATCATAGGTGGGATAATAATAATTTATATTTATATAGTTGATTAATTTAAGTTGTAAGTTCCTCTCCATGGTCATAAAGATAAGATAAAATACATAGTCAATTTATTTTGGGGGTGGGGGGGATGAATTGAAAGTTTGATGAGGGAATTTGGATTCTGAATCTCTTCTTCAAATTATTCCTGCATTGACACAGCATCACAGATTTTTCTCTGCATTGTAGGCACATTCCTGCCCATGTGCAGGAGCAGCCTAGGCATTTGGTGTTGGGAGTGTGGGTTCCCCGCAAGGCAAGGCTGAGTTGATATGGGGGGTTGATAACAGAGGTGTGGACTGGAGGTGCCAGGCTCTAAAAACATATTGCTGGTACTATATATAAGATGAACTGTGCATTGGACATATTTCATATTTTAAATACCTTAGGCAAATATCAACTCATTTGCCTTATTTGGAATTTGAAAAGCATGGTTACTGTCTTCAGCATTGAAGGACTACACATGTGTATCTCTCACAGCATTCAAAACCATAATGACTAAGTAGGATGAGGGGAGGCCTTCGTTTTCCTTGTTTGGATGCCTGTGAGGATCCACTAATAAAGGTCAGATGTTGAGGGGTGTTAGCGATGTGTGTGTAAATGGGGAAAGCAAATGAAGCAGCTGATTTGCGTCGGTCCTTAGAGGTGGAAGAGGAGGAGCTGGAAGTTACACAAATTACCTAGATAAGATGTCAACTCAGCCCATTTTGTTCTGTGTCATTTGGTTATGCATCTGGAGCAGCACTTGTCAGCTGACTTGTGACTCTGAATGTCTGACCTTAAAAAAAAATTCACAATCCATAACTCTTTTAGCAAAAGTAGTTTTACTTTATTGTACCATTTATGTTAGTACAGATCTTGAAAGATGGTAAGTTGGGCTGCAGACAAATTAGGAGGTAGGTAAGTAAGCCATTTTCTTAAAGGTATTTTATGATTTATCCTAAATTTATGTATATGTGTATATGTATTTTTGTGTGTGTATATATACAAGTATATACACACATATACATACATATATGACTTGGAAAGTAACGTACCATTACAAAGAACAGAAAAAGGGAAAATACTCCATCAAATTAGCCTATAAATTTTCTTTTTAACTTTATCGAGCTATAATTAATATATAGCATTTTGTAAATTTAAAGTGTACAACTGGTTGATTTGCTACACATATTTTGCAAAATGATTACCACCATGGTTTTAATTACTATGGCTTTGTAATATACGAACTATAATTGACCCTTGAACGACTCAGGGGTTAAGGGCACACATGTCCTGCACAGTGGAAAATATGCATTTAACTGGAGTTGGCCCTCTGTATATATGGCTTTCTAACCACAGAACTGACCCTCAAACAACACCGGTTTGAACTGCAAGGGTCTATTGAAAAAAAATTCACGTATAAGTGGATCTGCACATTTCAAACCTGTGTTGTTCAATGGTCACTGTAATTTGAAATCAGGAAGTGTAATGCCTCCAGCATTGTTCTTTCTCAGCGTTACTTTGGCTAATAGGGGTCTTTTGTAGTGCCATACACATTTTAGGATTTTTTCTGCTATTGGAATTTTGATAGAGATTGCATTGAATATATAGGTTGCTATTGGAGCATTGTTCTTTCTCAGCGTTACTTTGGCTAATAGGGGTCTTTTGTAGTGCCATACACATTTTAGGATTTTTTCTGCTATTGGAGTTTTGATAGAGATTGCATTGAATATATAGGTTGCTATTGGAGTTTTGATAGAGATTGCATTGAATATATAGGTTGCTATTGGAGTTTTGATAGAGATTGCATTGAATATATAGGTTGCTATTGGAGTTTTGATAGAGATTGCTTTGAATATATAGGTTGCCCCAACTTTGTCCAGAAGAACGGCTGGAATGATGTCCGGTCTTACTAACATATTACGCTTTTATTATTATAGACTAGAGGCCTGATGCACGAAATTTGTGCAAGATTAGGCCTTCCTTCCCTGGGCTGTCACACCGGCTTCCCTCCAGCACCCAGGACCTGGAGTTCCCTCCTCAGGCCACCAGCAGGCACCCGGGACCCAGGCTGGCTTCCCTCAGGCCACCCACAGGCACCTGGGACCAGGCTGGGTACCCTGGGGCCGCCTGCAGGCACCTGGGACCCGGGCTGCTTCCCTCCAGCCCTGGCTTCCTCAGGAAGGACAACCAGAACGAGCCTGGAAAATGTCTAGTCTAATTAGCATATTACCCTTTTATTATAGATTGTTCTGTTCAGATTTTCTATTTCTTCATGATTCAGTGTTGGTAGCTTGTATGCTTCTAGGAATTTATCCATTTATTTTCAGTTATCCAGCTTGTTGGTATATAACTGTTAATAGTAGTCTCTCATGGTCCTTGTATTTCTGTGTTATCATACGTCTCATTCCATTTCTGTTTATATTTATTTGAATCCTCTCTTTTTCTTAGTTTACCTAAAGGTTGATCAGTTTTGTTTATCTTTTCAGAAAGTCAGCTCTTAATTTTGTTGATCTTTTCTATCATTTTTCTATTTCATTTATTTCTGCTCTGATCTTTGTTATTTCCTTTTGCAAACTTTGTGCTTAGTTCTTTTTCTAGTTTCTTGAGGTATAAAGTGAGGTGGTTTATTTGAGATTTTTTTGTTCCTTTTTAAGAAATTATTTTTCAGTTACAGTTGGCATGCAATATTATATTAGTTTCAGATGTACAACATAGTGATTAGACATTTCCATACTTTAATAAGTAATTACCCTGATAAGTCTAAGTATCTTTCAGACACCATAAATATAGAATTTTCTTCTCTCTTAATGCATACATTTATTTATTGCTACAAAAATTCCCTCTTAGAACTGTGTTTGCAGCATCTAAATGGCTTTCATAGTTATGCTTCTGTTTTTGTTTGTTTCAAGGTATTTTTTTTATTTCCCTTTGATTTCTTTGTGAATTTTCCAGCTTGCTTTCTGGTATTTCATATCATTGTAGTTAGAAAAGATACTTCATATGATTTCAATCTGCTGAGACTTGTTTTGTGACCTATGATATGATCTATTCTGAAGAATGTTCTGTATGTACTTGAGAAGATTGTGTATTCTGCTATTGTTGGATGGATTTTTCTACATATGTCTGTTATATTCATTTAATTTAATTGAAGTATAGTTCAAGTCCAGTGTTTCCTTGTTGGTTTTCTATCTGACTGATTTATTCATTGTTGAACATGCAGTATTGAAATTCCCTACTATTACTGTTTTTTGTTGTTTTGGGGGTTTTTTTTGGAAGGGTATATTTCTCTCTTCAGATCTCTTAGTATTACTTTAATATATTGAGGTGCTCTGATGTTGGGTACATAAATATTTACGATTGTTATATCTTCTTGATAAATTGACCTGCTTATTATATAATGACCATCTTTGTCTCTCATTGCCATTTTTGGCTTAAAGCAGCGGTTCTCAACCTGTGGGTCGCGACCCCTTTGGCGGTCGAACGACCCTTTCACAGGGGTCGCCTAAGACTATCCTGCATATCAGATATTTACATGACGATTCATAACAGTAGCAACATTACAGTTATGAAGTAGCAACGAAAATAATTTTATGGTTGGGTCAGAACATAAGGAACTGTATTTAAAGGGCCAGAAGGTTGAGAACCACTGGCTTAAAGTCTATTTTGTTTGATAGAAGTACACTATCCCTGCTTTCTTTTCATTTCATCTGCATGGAATATCTTTTCCCATCCCTTCATTTTCAGCCTATGTGTGGCCTTAAAGCTGGATTGAGCCTCTTATAGGCAGCATAGAGTTAGGTTTTTTCCCCCTGATCATCCAGCTTGCCTTTTGATTGAAGATACAAATTCATTTACATTTGGTGTAATTACTGATAAATAAGGAGTTACTCATACCATCTTTTGTTGTTGTTGTTGTTAATCTTCACCTGAGAATATTTTTGTCATTGGGGGACTGGGGGAGAGAGAGAGAGAGAGACATGGATGTGAGAAAAACAACACATCTATTGGTTGCCTTCTTGCATGTGCCCGGTGCCAGGGATTGTACCTGCAACCCAGGTACATGTCCTTGACTGGGAATCGAACTCACAACCCTATGGTGTGCTGGCCAACACTCTTCACCCCTAAGCAACACTGGGCACTAGTACTGCTTTTTGTTTTTCTGGCTGTTTTTTAGTTCCTTTGTTCATTTCTTCCTCCCTGCTGCTTTTCTTTTTGAATTGATGATTTTCCATAGTGATATGCTTTGATTCCCTTTTCTTTAACTTTTGTGAATCCACTGTAGTTTTTTGCTGTGTGGTTACCATGAGGCTTACATAAAGCATATTTATATGTTTTTTTACAGTAATAACAATTTACCTTTTATCACATGTAAAAACTCTACCCTTTTGCTTTCTCCCTTTATGTTTTTGATGTCAACATTTAAATTTTTTATATTCTATATCCATTAACAGATTGTTGAAGCTATAACTGTTTTTAATACTTTTGTCCTTTAACTTTTATACTAAAGTTAATGTGTTAACACATCACCGGATTACAGTATTAGGGTATTCTGAATCTGACTATATGCTTACCTTTACATGTGTGTTATATGTTTTCATTTCATTTTATTTCAGCTTGATGAACTTCTTACAGTGTTTCTCTTCAGTTAGGTTTAGTGGTGATAAAGTTTTATCTCACCTTTATTTCTGAAGCACAACTTTTTCAGGTAAAATATTCATGGTTGGCAGTTGCTCTCTTTCAGCACTTTGGATATATCATCTCATTCTCTCCTGTCCTGCAAGGATAGTGTGATAGGGTTATGTAGGTTCCCTTGTAGGAGAGATTTTTTTCTTTTACTATTTTTAAAAATTATCTCTTAGTCTTTGATGTAGATAGTTTTATTATCATGTATCTTGGAGAAGATTATTTTGGTTTGAAATTTTGGGGTGATGGATTAGCTTCATGAACTTGGATATCCCTCTCTCTCTTCAGGTTTGGGAAGTTCTCAGCCATTATTTCTTTAAATAAGCATTCTACCCTTTTCTCCTTATCTACTCCTTCTGGGACTCCCGAGATGCATACACTATTTCTCATATTAATGTTCTGCAAGTTCCATAGGCTTCATTCATTGTCATTCTTTTTTTTATTGCTCCACTGGTTGGAAATTTCAGTCGATTTGACTTCTAACTCACAAATTCTTTCTTCTACTTGTTCAAGTCTTCTGTTAAAGCTACTTTTGCATTCTTCAGTTCAATCTTTTTTTTTCTTCAGCTCCAAAATTTGTTTGGTTCTTTTTAATGTTTTCTATCTCTTTGTTGAATTTCTCATTTTGTTCTTATATTATTTTCCTGATATTGTTAAGTCATTTATTTGTGTTCTCTTATAGCTTTCTGAACATCTTTAAGATAATTATAGTAAACGCTCAATTTAATGAACTACGGATTTAAGGGACAAAATTTCCAGTCCATATGTCATATGTGAAAATTAGTATTAATTTAAAAAGGCTTTTAACCAAGATTTGCTTATAATTAAATTAACAGGTTATTTTTATGTAATTAATTCACTGTTATTTTTAACAAATTTTAGTGACTAGGCCATATGTTGGAAAAAACACTAGTAATTTTGTCAACATAAATATTGCATATCTACAAGTATAGTCTACATATTTAAATCCAAGAGTCACTGCTTGGAAACAATGTTCAGGGAATGATTAGCACTGTTGTTTCATGGCATGACTTTCTGTAGCAGTTTTAACTCACGCTGGCCTATGTTCCCAGGGCTCTAAGCCACACCCCCACCGTGTGCATTTGTTTACTCGCAGTGACTGGGTGAATGCACGCATTTACTAGACCTATCCTATCTAATAAAGAGGACAAGTATACTAATTGACCCTCACACTGTTGCAAAGATGGTGGCGCCCACAGCCAATAAGGAGGGAATATGCTAATTGACTGCCCCACCCTCAAAGAGGCGGTGCCCACAGCCACAAGATGGTGGCACCCAGTCCCTTCAGCCCCACCAGCACTCCTGCCTCCGGAGTCCCCAAGTCCCCTCATCCCCCCAGCCGCCCAGGGCCGCCCAAGGCTCAGGTAACCAGGGCTGCCCGAGGCTTGCACTGCCGGCAGTGGCAGCAGCAGTGGCAGCAGCAGAGGGGTGGGTTCCCACCCCTGAGGGCTCCTGGACTGTGAAAGGGGGCAGGCTGGGCTGTCCAGTGCATGAATTTTCATGCATTGGGCCTCTAGTATAAATTTAAAATTACCGTTATACATATAGAAAGCTTTTCTGTGAAATTAAACTTTTCATACATAATTTTAATTACACAGATGTGTCTACCTAAGTAAAAACAGTAAACTAACTTGTCAGTTTTTTAACATCTGCATTTGGAAACCCTACTTTATTATATAGTGGACTTGCGGCTTTAACGGACACCTCCTTGCCCAAAATAGTTTGTTATGTCAAAGTTTTACTGCTTTGAGGGTTTTTTTTGTGTGTGTGTTTTTTTTTATCAGGATATTTCTGCTTCTTCATTTTTTGGGGGGCAGTTATTATAGGTTTACTGTATTCCTTTGGCGGAGTCATTTTTCATGATCCCTGCCATCTTGCACAGGTTCCTTCACATTTGAAAAAGCAATCACCTCTGTCAAACTTTATGAACTGGCTTTGGGAAGGGAATAGTTTCACTGCTGGTGGAAGTGTGCTGCGGTCCTGGGTCCAGTGCTGCAGGGCACCAAGTGTTCTGTGTAGCAGTACTAGGTCTGGCAGGGTTGTGGGTGGGCATGATGTCTCTTCAGCTCAGGCCACTGGTGTGTATCCCTTTGACAACTGTGTGGTTCCTGGCAAGCACAGTAAGTGTTCTGCAGTGGCTGCGAAGGCTGTCGGGGTCTTCCATGGCACCTCCAGGTCCAGCTGCTCAGAACCAACGCAGGCAGCATTGGAGACCCAGAACCAGAGGTGTGCACATAGTCAATTACAGGGGGCCAAATGCAGGTGGCAGTGTAGTGGCAGGGGCTGTTTGCAGACACATGATAGTGGAGGAGGCCAGAGCAGCAGCAGGTCTGGGGCCAACTGTGGCCTCACTGGCTGCTACAGAGGCCCTGGTTGCTGGCATGCTCTCTGTGGCTGCGCACACTTCAGGTGCACACTCACCCCTGGGCGTGCACACTGCAGGGGAGGCCTGTGATGAGGTAAGGCCAGTTACATGGCAGGTGCACAGCTGGAGGCGCTAGCTCCACGCTCATGCACAGCAGTGGGGGTCATCACGGCGAGGGTGGGGGGTGTCTATGCTGGGATCTTATGCTTGGGCAGCTGCAGAGACCTGAGCTTGCTACCGCTGGTCGGGACATGGGAAAGAGAGGGAGAGTGGAGGGACTCAGGTGGCTGGTGTCAGCAGACATGAATACCTGTGGGGTGAAGTCTGCAGGAAGTACACAGTGACTACAGCTATACTTGCTATTGGCTTCAGGTAAGTGGCAAAATCGGCTGGGTTTTTCCACTGAGCAGTTCTCTGTGAAGCGCAGTCACTCCCACTCAGTGGCTGCTGCCAGCAGCCCCTGTTTTTCTTCCTTGTTCCTAGCCGGCTTTCTACACTTCAGCTTAGCTGCTCTGGGTGAAACTGGTTGTCACCCTCTCTTTTTTTCCTGGAGAGGGGAAATCTTTCTAGATTGGTAGCTCCCTCTTGATGCTGGGGGATGGGATGATAACTGGCAAAATAAAGATACCTTCCTTCTCTTTTTGTGAGATTACTGTCAGATTTTTTTGTTCCACTGTGTTGTTTATAGATAGCTGACTAACCATTGATCTTTGTGAGGGCATGAGGACACCAGGGCCTCCTGTGTCACCATTTTGGCCCCTCTATCTTCACATTTATTTCCTTTACACTTCTTTATTTTTTATTTAATATTTTTTTCCAAATCCCCAATAAAAATGAGTTCATTGGGGAAAAAAATTGACATCATTCAGAAATGTTTAATACAAACAGAGCATTCACCAAATCTAGTCTCTTTTCAGTACGTGTTTGCATGCTTGTAATTGTAGTACATATACTTTCATGGGCTGCTTTTGGGGGCTTATTAAATCAAATATTTCTCCCAGATTGCTACATAGTCTTTAAAACTGGTATTTTAATGACTGCATAATAGTAGTCCACTGAGTTTTCCGTCATTTACTCATATGTATGATTTTCGATGGTTTCCAGCATTTTTATTGTTGTAATTAAAGTTATAATGGTCAACTTTAGGCATATTATTATTTCTGATAATTTTAGATTATATCCTTAAAATAAAGGATTGAGGTGGAATTATTGAGTTCAAGATTTTAAATGTATAATATCTACTTTCTTTCCAAAGAGTTGTATGTATGTATCAGTGTCATTGTAACAAGAAAGGTCTTTCTTTTCAAGCAAAAATTGATTTCACAGACCCAGCTCTTTTACGTTCCATAGTCTGTGACACCTAGATAAGACAGAAAACATGGGAAGTCCAGTGAAAAAATAGTATTTTGAGAAACTGAAATTAATATTTTGGTTTCTTGTGAGAAGTGAGCTGGTAATGAATTGGGTGTCCCAGAGCACAGCTTTATGTTTTAAACTCAGGATGCTGCTGCTCTCCTTGTTCCTGGCCAAAAATATCAGAAACTTAAAATGTGGGCATATTGTTTTTAAAAAAATAAATTTTTTTTATTGATTTCAGAGAAGGAGAGAGATAGAAACATCAGTGAGGAGAGAGAACCATTGATTGGCTGCCTTCTGCACGCCCCACTCTGGGGATCGAGCCAGCAACCTGGCCATGTGCCCTTGACCAGAATTGAACCAGGGACCCTGCAGTCCACAGGCTGATGTTCTATCCACTGAGCCAAACCAGCTAGGGCTATAGGTATACTTTTTGATAGAAGGTTTGTGTTGTTTATAAGCAAAAGTTTAAGTTATGATATGTTTGAAAGTGAGCCCTTTTACCTAACCAATTTTATTAATGATGCACTTCTTTTCTTCTTCAGAAAACAGACTTCCATAGAAGCCAGACACTGAGCTACACACATGGCTATGCAATGGCTCGTCGTCCAACGGTTGGAATAGGCGGGGACCGGCTCCAGGTCAACCAGCTGTCCCAGGCTGACCTGGATGAGTTGGCCAATAAAGCACCACTTCTAACTTATGGTGAACCTAAGCCGGCTGCACCTCCGGAATTTATCCCTGCGCATGTGGCTTTTGACAAAAAGGTACCATATGGGATTTTAGGGTGCCCCTTGAATTCAAATTTCTGAGAGCCAACTGTTTGCAGAAAAGTCAGTAAACCACAGGTTTTCCAGAGTTCTCTGGAGAGAAAGTTATTCAAATGCCTCAACCCTTAGTCATAGACAGCTGAATTCAGGATTGGAAGGGCCTTTCTTCAGTCAGGAAGCTGATTACAGAAAATAATTCCCCATAGACTTGACTGAAATATTTTCCAAATACAGTTAAGGGAAAGTTGGGTGAATTCTGAATTCTGAGTTCATATTGCTCTATGTTTACCTGCTCTGTGTTTCCTACTTTTTAAAGTTTTATATTCTGTTATGATCACAAATCCTTAACCTCCATGAAATGCAAGATGTCATCATGAGCACAACTCCATCTGTTGTCAGTTTTCTCTGGACTGTCTTCCTAAGTTTCTGTCTTTTAGGGAACACTTCTGGCTTGGCATGGCGTAACGCAAGGGTGGTATAACATTGTGTTTGTGTCTCATTTACTCTTACGCTTTTGTACTGGGAGTTACCTTATTTCCTTCTGTTGACATTTCCACATCATCTTTGGTCTTCCTTGTCAGTGAGTCTCCTCTTTCCACTAAGCCAGGTGGTCCTAACTATGGCCATGCAGTGGAATGACTGATGGGACTTTTTTTTTTAATCTCACCTGACGATATGCTTTTCATTG
This sequence comes from Myotis davidii, assembly GCF_000327345.1. Taxonomy (NCBI): domain Eukaryota; kingdom Metazoa; phylum Chordata; class Mammalia; order Chiroptera; family Vespertilionidae; genus Myotis; species Myotis davidii. The sequence continues at coordinate 210,894 of NW_006292334.1, read as the reverse complement.
TTTTTAGAAACAGGGTGAGGGGGAGTGGGGTGGAGAGAGAAACATCAATGTGAGAGAGAAACCAATTGGTTGCCTCCCATATGCACCCCGACTAGGGATCAGACCCACAACCTAGGTGTGTGCCCTGACTGGGAATCAAACCCGCCCTTTTTGGTATGCGGGACGAGTCTCCAACCAATTGAGCCATAGCCAGGGCACCAATGGGACTTTTAAGAAACTTAGATGCTTCCCCAATCCTCAGTGATTCAGATTTCCAGTGATTTTTATGTATAACTGGGACTGAGAATTACCAGTTTTTATAAGTTACTTTTCCTAATTTACTCCTAACCTATTTTTTGATCCTTTAATGTTATTTTTGTTCAATGGCTATACTATTTTCATCCAGCTAGACAACATTTATTGAGTGCCTATGGAAGAAATAGTCTGGTTGTTGTGGCTGATTGAGCATATCCCATACATCGAAGGGTCACCAGTTCCATTTCTGGTCAGGGTACATATCCAGGTTGGGGTGCATGCAGGAGCAACCGATTGAAGTTTTTCTCTCACATCAGTGTTTCTCTCTCCCTCCTCTTTCCTCTCTCTCTAAAGTAATCAACAAAAACATTTTTTAAAATATTAAAGGAATTCTGGATAAAATTTAGTATGGTGGTAGAACTGTGCTATTTACATTAATAGTCAATGAATTTACACACTTTTTAATGTATCAGCCAGAATCAATATAACCCCCATTTCCCCATCTCAATTATCACATTTGATAGGAAAAATTCACATATTCATTCATAATAAACCTAATATCCACTAACTGGTATCAGGTATACATATGGCTATTTCTTTACTTGTTTCTTGTTTCTCTTCTTGATTCACAGCTGTGACAGGCACTGCAAAATCAGTAGATAAGGGAGAGGGGTGAAAATACAAGAGAGGAGTGAGATAGGTATTTAATTATCAAGATATAAATCCTGGTAGGTTCAATTTTTATTGAAAAGAATAGCAAATAACTATGATAAACTAGAAAGTGATACAGTTATATATGTCATGGAAAGTATTATTGAAATGCAGAGAGGGGGAAATTGTGCCTTAATAGAAAATAGGCTTTATATTTTTGTTCTTCTATGTTATTATATGCTTATTGTCATTACTTAATTTATGCTTTTAAAATAGTATTAATAATTCATTTTAAAAAGATAGTAGGCATGAAGAAGTATACTTACATTTTAAATTTCCTATTCATTTTACTTGGGTCATCAAAATTTCTAGATAAATAATCCTTACCATAGATAATAAGGTAGAGAGCAGTTAAACCCATGTTTGTTTGTTTTTTTTATATATATTTTATTGATTTTTTACAGAGAGGAAGGGAGAGAGATAGAGAGTTAGAAACATCGATGAGAGAGAAACATCGATCAGCTGCCTCCTGCACATCTCCCACCGGGGATGTGCCCGCAACCCAGGTACATGCCCTTGACCAGAATCGAACCTGGGACCCTTCAGTCTGCAGGCCGACGCTCTATCCACTGAGCCAAACTGGTCTCGGCTAAACCCATGGTTTTGAAACTAAGATTTTTTTTTAGAAGAGGAATTTATAGTTTTTCTGAATTAAATATGTTTAAGTTTTTTTAGAAATACCCATAGTCAAATTAATAGCAAACATATTTGTCCATATTTTGGACAGACTTTGTACTGTCCCTTATCTTTAGAGTATAACTTCGTTCCTTACACAGTGATAATGACCAGGACATGTGCTGTGAACACCCTCATCTTTTTTCTTTGTTCCCATAACAGTTCTCATTGTCACCCTCTATGTTCAACTTCCCACCCTCATATCCCACTCTGTGTTCCTGATGTTATTCTTCTTTCATCTCTCTTATCTTCAACTTTCATACTACTTCCATTTCAAACAGCTAGTAATTTTTTTACCTAGGGTCAAAGTATGCTGCCTTAAAAAAATTTCTACCTTGTGACCCCTTTAACAACTTCCTTTCTCACTTGACTATCAGATCACTTACAATTTGACATCTCTCTGCCCTCAAGCCCAGAACTATTTTTTTTTTGCCAGCATTCCCTTTGACCTGTTTGCAATATTTGCCATTGTTGATCCTCTCTTCCTTCTTCAAACTTTGCTTTTCTCTTGCTGCACTGAATCTTCACTCCTCTGGTTTTCCTCTCTCTCCATCTGGCTGCTCCTACTCTGGCCTCCCCTTCTCCTCTCATTTTTAACTGTAAGCATTGTAAAGGGTCTGTTCTCATTATTTTATACTAGTGGCCCAATGCACGAATTCATGCACATTGAAAGGAAATTAATTAGAAGAAATATTTTAATATCACTACTTGCCCTTTCTCTATAAGTGTCAACCAATTTCACTACCGACAATGACAGATCAAAACACACACATGCGATTGGCGCCAGTGAGAGCTTTATATGTATTGTGCATGTGTGAGACAGCTTAGCCTTTTATAGATATACTAGGGGCCCGGTGCACGAAATTCAATCACTGCCACTCCTCCTACCTACTCCAGGACTTCTGTGAGGATCAAATGAGATGAGGCACGGGAAAACGCTTCACAGACATTTGGTTAAAGTGTGAAATGTTTGCACCTGGCTATAAAACAAGTCGTGTTCCTGGGCTGAAGAAACTGCAAGGAGGCTAGCCGTCGCTAGGGAGAGGAAGCCAGGCATTGCTACGTGATGTCATTACCCAGATGGACACTTAGCATATTAGCCTTTTATATATATAGATTCCTCAGAGAGATTTTGCCCACTTTTATGGTTTCAACTGTCATCTCAAAGTAGACAACTATTGATACTTCCAATTCTGACCTTTCTGAAAATGCCATAAGATATCTCCACCTGGATGAGCTGTGGGCACCTCAGGTTCTGTATGTCTTTAACCCAGACCACTACCTTTTCTTATAGGTGTGCTCTTTCTGTATGGCTCCACTAGGTAATCAAAGTGTGAAACCCAAGCCATTTCAGGTTTTCTCCCCCTTCAGTGAGTTGCCAATTCAAGTATATCTCACTTCCATTTCCTCTACACTGTCATAGTTCAAACAAGAAATTTGTTAACTGTTAACATACTGTTAACCTTTGTAGTAGTCCCACACCTGTTTTTTTTATGCTTGTAGCATGTCCAGTGCTTGGTTTAGTACCCAAAGCACATTATGTCATTTTTCTGTGAAAATGCCTTCAGACTCTCTTAACCAGTATAGTAAATATTACCGCTATCCACCTCACTGCTTTCGTCCCCCAACCTGAAAGTCATCCTTGATTCTTTTTCCTCACAAGCGCTATCATTTCCATCTCTAAAATGTATAACTACTTTGCTCATTTATTTTCATCTCTCTACTTACAATTAACTTTCCAATTAGCAGGCAGGCTTATCTTTTAAAAGTAGGTATCAGTTTTGCGTTTTCTCTTTCCAGCCGGCGCCACAAGATCAGGGGCAAGAGAAAGCCCTACCACAAGAACTGAAACAACACTAAGATTGGACCCCTCCACATACACACAGTCCGAGTGCCCGGAGGCAACAAGAAGTACCTAGCCTTGAGGCTTTGAGGCTGGACGTGGGCAACTTCTCCTGGGGCTCAGAGTGTTGTATGCACAAAACAAGGATTATTGATGTTGTCTACAATGCATCCAACAACAAGGTGGTCCCCACCAAGACCCTAGTAAAGAACTGCATTGTGCTCGTTGACAGCACAGCGTACCGACAGTGGTACGAGTCCCACTACGCACTGCCCCGGGCTGCAAGAAGGGGGCAAGCTGACTCCTGAAGAGGAAGAGATTTTGAAGAAAAAACAATCAAAGAAAATTCAGAAGAAATATGATGAAAGGAAAAAGAATGCAAAAATCAGCCATCTTCTCGAGGAGCAGTTCCAGCAGGGCAACCTTCTTTCATGCATCGCTTCAAGACCAGGCCAGTGTGGCTGAGCAGAGGGCTGTGTGCTCGAGGGCAAGGAGCTGGAGTTCTATTTGAAGAAAATCAAAGGACTGGAAAAGCAAATAAATCCTCTTCCCTCCAATCTTAGCTCATGTAATAAAGGCGTTTATTCTAAAAAAAGAATAGGTATCAGATTGTCACGTACTGACCTAAAACATTCTCATGGCTTTCCCAGTGTGTAGGCTAAGATCCAACTCTACAGGTTCCTCACAGTCCTCCTGGGTCTGGTCCCCCCTGCTGTTTCTCCACCCTCCTCTTGGGCCTAGCTTTTCCTAACCCACTGTGTTTCATTCACAATTGATTTGTTTTCCTTATTCTGTTGAAACTGTAGCATACCCCCCTCCCCCATTACAGGGCCTTTGCACATGCTGTTTCCCTCCTCCTAGACTAGCTTTCCTGTGATTGATACTCAATAAACATTAGTTTTAAAAATGAGATGAATTTTTGTTGTTGTTAATCCTCACCTGAGGATATTTTTCTCACTGATTTTTAGAGAGTGGAAGGAAGGAGGGAGGAAAAGAGGGAGGGGGAGAGAGAAAAACATCAATGTGTCTAGGTCCCTCCAGGCCGTCTCAAAGGGTAAGAGATCCTTCTGTTTTATAACTGCATAGTATTCCGTGGTGTAAATGTACCACATTTAAAAAAATATGTTTGTATTGATTTTATTTATTTTTTAATATATTTTTATTGATTTTAGAGAGGGGAGAGAGATAGAAACATCAGTGATGAGTGAGAATCATTGATTGGTTGCCTCCTGCATGCCCCCGACCAGGGATTGAGCACCCGGGCCTGTGCTCTTGACTAGAATTGAACCTGGGACCCTTTAGTCTGCAGGCTGATGTTCTATCCACTGAGCCAAACCAGCTAGGGCAATAAGTAAGATTTTGATTAACAATCAAATAAATATTTTAGGAGTTAGAGTATTATTTAACTGAGACCTCACATAGTAACTTGGCTCTCTGTAACATGAATTACATATTGAAAACATGTAGTTTTAGCTATATGTGTAGGTCACATGCCAGAGAAAATCCAAGTGTTTATTGCACAAACTGATCCATATTAAGTGATCTGAGCTGAATGGAAAGACAGAAAAACACTCCTAGGGGATGTTTTAATAGATAAAATTTTTACCACTTACCATTTATGTCAGAAAACAAACTCCCAAATAACCAGGGAACTTGAGAATTTCGTGCCCTAATTAACTGAATAGTCAATTTCTTCGATTAGTACCAAATATACCATCTCTCTCTATATATAAAAGGCTAATATGCTAAGTATCCGACCATCTGACCAGTCACTATGACATGCACTGACCACCAGGGGGCAGACACTCAACGCAGGAGCTGCTGAGCTGCAGTGATTTGGCAGCGGTGGTTCTCGAGTGACACACCCCGAAACCAGAAACGAGGGAGCTTTATTCCTCGCAGGGCCGCGGGATTCCACCTTCAACTGTGGGTTATGTTGTTGCTGGGGCACTGTTGATCCTGAATCTGGTTTACTGTACACTTGCATTTGCGTTCCACACCCTCGTATGACAACAACTTTGCAGAGGGCCCTCTCACACTCCAGGACCACTCGGATAGCAGAGAGCTGGTTTTGGCTTGGTCCCCACAGGGTCAGGCCAAGGGACTCCACCTGCCGGAGGGACCCTGCTCACTCAGCAGACGCTGGAGAGGGACTGAGAGAGGTTGGCTTCAGGGTGTGTCTGGCCAGTCTCACTCAGTACCACCCCACTGGCCACCTTCTAATTAATTTCCTTTCATTGTGAACGAATCCATGCACCAGGTCATTCATGTATATGTAACCAGTTACTTCTTTTCTCTATACAATCTGAATGTACTCAAGTGAATATAAAGCAAAAACTGAGCTTTACCTTAATTTTTCTTTTTTTTTAAATTTTTCCTTTTGTTTCAGAAGAAATTGTTTAGATTTTACAAAATGATTATGTGGTCATAGTTCACTACTGTAGATGAACATAGAATTATGATTCAATTGTAATGATCATGTGACATAGTCTAGAAGATTTGTTTTTTTAATTGAGATTTTATCTTATTTTATTTTTAATATATTTTTATTGATTTCAGGGAGGAAGGAAGAGAGATAGAAATATCAATGATGAGAGAGAATCATTGATCGGCTGCCTCCTAAACACCCCCTACTAGGGATCGAGCCCACAACCACGGCATGTGCCCTTGACTGGAATCAAACCTGGGACCCTTCAGTCTACAGGCCGATGCTCTATCCACTGAGCCAAACCAGCTAGGGCTAGAAGATTTGTTTATAAGTAACGCATATCATTTAAAAAATTTTATTTTAAATAGAAGAAATTCAGTTTATTTTATTCTTTAAAGAGTGTTTGTATTTTCTCCCTGACTCCCATTCTGAAGCCAAGTTCCTGTTGCCAAAGGCATTTTCATCCCTTTCAATCTTAGAAAGCAGACGGCAGGAACAGGGTGTGCCATAGGGCTCAGTCTTTGGACTTCTCTGTCTGCTTATTCTTTGGTCTAGATCAGCCGTGAGCCAACTACGGCCCACGGGCCGGATCCGGCCCGTTCGGCTGTTCTATCCGGCCCGCAGAGCCGAAAGAGCGTAGGGTTCTCTTGCTCTCCCCTCCGCTCCTTCACCAGCAGCAGTGTTAACTTGGCAACATCGGGAAACATGGCCGCAGCTCCTTCTTCTGAGAAAGTTTAAGAACCCATTGTGGCCCTCGAGTCAAAAAGTTTGCCCACCCCTGGCCTAGATGCATAGCTTGAAATGTCCTTTATATAATGATATTCTGTGCCTATAATTTGTAATTGCCTATTTGACATCTCTTTTTAATGTTTAATAGACACCTTAAACTAAACATGTTCAGAACTTAACTCCCGATTTGTCTCCTCATCCCCCAAATCTGCTCCACTGCAATCTTCCCAATATCAGTATGACAGCAATTCCGTCCTTTCATTTGCTTGGGTCAAAATGTTTGAATCATCCTGATTTTCCTCTAATATTGACTTCTTTTCCAGACCCAGTCCTGCATTCCAAATTGCCCCTTGCAATATTAACTTAAACTCAGCAAGTTTGAAATTGAGCTCATCATCTGTCCTACCAAAATTATCTTCTTCATATCTCTATTTCTGTGAGAATCATCACTATATTCCTAGCTCTGTGTTTTCTCAATATCTCATTTGACTTCCATCCTTCTGCTTCCTCATCACCACCCAAATCAACTCTTTGTTTTTTCATCGCTGGTCATTTATTGCTGTAGACCTGGCCTATTGGAGGGGCTCTCAGCCTGATGGCCAGGCCTAGCACCTTCCTCCTCCATCACGGTCTGCATACTGCTGTTGTGTTTCCTTCCTCTGCTGCTGTTGCTAGAATACACCCTTGTCCCCTCCTCTTAAACTTTTTCTGACCATGTTAGCTACACAGTTCCTTTTCTGAACCACTCTAGCACTGTTATCTAAGAAGTAGTGAGGTATATGGAGAGAACTTTGGGCTGTGAGTTTACTGACTGAGCTTCAAGTCCCAGCTATGCCCCTAACCCCTTCTGTGGCCTCAGACAAACCACGGTGCTACCCTGAGTCTCAGTTTCCTTGTAAAATGAGGGAAGTTTGAATAGCTGACTATGTCTGGCTCTAACATTTGTGTATTTATTAATCTGCAGCTCAAATAAAGACCATTTCATATATGAATTACTGATCCTATCCCCGCTCAGTGATCATGTCCCCAGTTCTTTGCAGTTGATCTAAAATGTTACTATAAAATGACTTTCATATGTTGCTTTTACCATATTATTTTTTCCTTTTAACATTCTATTACATTAACCCATCTCATCTTTTTATTATGAATTTTAAGACCTTCATTCCATTATGTTCATGTTTCTCCTTGTGAAGTTGCCTGTTCTCTTTTGGTTTTTATCTTGTTCTTCCACAATAGAGACTATACCTTTTTAGCTACAGCACTCATGTATAAAATTGTTCTGTATTTTCTATTCATTGAGCCATATTTGAGTCTTTACTGGAGGATCTCCTTGTTTTGTTGCTTTTATTCTAATAGAGGTTTGGGTTAACACTTTCTTACCTAAAACATCATTCTAATACTTTGTCTCCTTGAAAAGAAATATTAAAAATAGAAACAGAATAGCCCAGCCAGCGTGGCTCAGTGATTAAGTGTCAACTTATAAACCAGGAGGTCATGGTTTGATTCTGGGTCAGGGCACATGCCTGGGTTGCAGGCTTGAACCCCAATGTGGGTGTATAGGAAGCAGCCTACCAATGATTCTCTCATTGATGTTTCTATCTCTCTTTCACTCTGCCTTCCTCTCTGAAATTAATAAAAATATATTGGGGGAAAAAAACAGAATAACAGATACTTATAAAATTATCCCAAAGCCTGCCAACATAGAATTTTTATAATATTTTTACATATTTTTAAATGTACAATAGACATGCCATTTGACTTCACACCAACACTGGTGTTCTCCAGAGGACCTAGGGTTTGCTCTATCATATATATTTCTGAGTACAATTTACATGCCATCCATGGGGGAATTCTGTGGTGGATTGATGATTTGAGTTATTCATACAAACTTTCTAATAATGTTTTTAGTATGAATATGTGAGGGGCTCCACTTCTAAAGAAATGGACTTGAGCCTTCATTTTTATTTTGAAATAAAAAGTCATAATCTTGTCCAAATTTCTTACTCTTTCCAAAAATTTTTAGAGAGGTTTTTGTCATGGAGGTGCAGCTAGTACAGTTAAGGTCTTTAAGCCATCTTATCAAGGAACACATTAGCAAATAGTCTACACATAGTTTGAGCACTTAGAGCAGAAGTCAGCAAACTCATTGTAGGGCCCATAGAAAATATTTTGGGTTTTGCAGTGTCTTGGTTTGCTTGAGCTGCTATAATAAAATAATAGACAGGTGGCTTACATAATAGAACTTTATTTTCTCATTGTTCTGGGGACTAGCAGACCAAGATAGCT
>NW_006292334.1:179820-201958 GCF_000327345.1 Myotis davidii | reverse complement strand
TTGGTTTCTGATGGGGGCTCTCTTCCTGACTTGCAGGCAGCTGCCTTCTTGCTTTGGCCTCACATGGCCTTTCCTCGGTATGTGCTGAGAGTGGGGGCAGGGGAGAATGCCATTATTTCCATTGGATTAGTGTCCCCACCCTTAGGACCTCATTTAAGCTTAATTACTTGTAAAGACTCTATCTCCAAATATAGTCACATCGAGGGTTAGGGCTTCAATATAAATTTGGGACACAATTCAGACCATAGCAGCAGCCCAAATGGTCTCTCGATCACAACTACTCACAACTCTGCCCTTGTAATGGGAAAGCAGCCATTAGCAAATAAATGTTAAATTATTTGTGTAATTTATATAATTTCTATGTGTTGTGAAATTTTATTCTATTGATTTTTAATCACCTAAGTAGGTAAAAAAAAACATTCTTAGTCTGTATACAAGAGCAGGTGACGGGTATATTTAACTCATGGACCATAATTTGGCAATCTTTGATTTAGTAGATAGGAGTGATGAATATTCAAATCCCTCTGTGAGATTTCTCTTTACAGGAGGGTACTTGACATTTTCTGGATGAGAAACTAATACAACACCATTTTTTCTTCCCTTATGTGTTATAGGTACTGAAGTTTGATGCCTATTTTCAAGAAGATGTTTCTATGTCCACTGACGAACACTATAGGATCCGTCAAGTGCACATTTACTACTACCTGGAAGATGACAGCATGTCAGTCATGGAGCCCCTTGTGGAAAACTCTGGGATCCCTCAAGGCAAGCTGATCAAACGTCAGCGCTTACCCAAGAACGACCGAGGAGACCATTACCATTGGAAAGACCTAAACCGAGGAATAAACATTACAGTTTATGGCAGAACTTTCCACATTGTTGACTGTGATGGATTCACACAGGTATAGTATATATTTTTGGAAGTTGTGGTCTCTGAGGCATTCTAATTTATGGAAGGATACATATCACTTATTAGAGTAAGATAATCTGCCTTGTATGGATTATTATATAGGTTGATTTGGTATTTGTGTATGTGCCAAAACTATGCAGTGATATCATTTTTTCACAATGATATTGAAACATAGCCATTCAAATAAAATTAACTTCCATCATAGCTGAAGCCTTTGATAAGAAACCAATTTACATACCAGTTCAAATAGCGAGTAGAAGAGGTAGCACCCTTGATGGGGTGGAAATAGGAAAGATGCATTGGACAATGTACCTGAAGTTTGAGTTCACAAAAATAGTACTATCTCTATTAGCAGATATGAGCCTAAATTTTTCTGTGTAATTTATATTTTTTTCCTGTAAATCATACTTGCTATATAATAGGGACACTTGCTCTCTAAAGAATTCCTGAAATAAAACCATTTTTAAAGGACAACACTTTTTTTTATATTGACAAAAATCTTCTGCTTTCTCTATTTCATAAATATGGATTTTCTTACCATAGACAGAGAGAGACCACCTTTTTTAAAAGCACAAAATGTATGCATGTGGCTCAGTGGTTGAACGTCAACCTATGAACCAGGAGGTCACAGTTCGATTTCTGATCAGGGCACATGCTGGGGTTTTGGGTTCAATCCCTAATTGGGGTTTTGCAGGAGGCAGCTGACCGGTGATTCGCTCTCATCATTGATGTTCCTGTCTTTTTCTCCCTCTCCCTTCCTCTCTGAAATCAATAAAAACATATATTTTTTAAAAATAAAAGCACTAGAAGCAAATATAGTTTCTCAGTTATTTTATTCCTTTAATCTCATGTTACCTAATGCCAGATAAAATTAGTTTTTACCATGCACTGAGCTCTTATGAATTCACTCATTTATCTTTTTAATTTAGTAATTTATTTAGCAAATACTTATTGAGTGCCTGCTATGTGCCAGGCACTGTCATAGGTGCCAAGTATAAAGAATTGCCCTTATGGAGGTGATTACATTCTGGTTGGAGGAGGAAACAATAAATAAATTTATAATGTGTCAGATGCTTATAAGAGCTATCGAAGAAACTAAATCAGAGTAAATGGGATGGAAGTTGGAGTTGCTCTATATGAAGGCTGGTCAGGGAAGGCCTCACAGATAAGGTGACAGGTGAACAAAGACCTCAAGGAAGTAAGAAAAGGAGCCACGGCACTTGTGTCATCCCAAAGCAACAGAGAAAAATTCTACAGAAGATTGAGGTGCTAGACCATCTTTGAGATATTGTCCCCTTCAAGCATGTTTTGTTCTGTCATTTCTTAGGTTTTTTAGGTCCTTTAAATCATAGGCAGTTTCAGAATTGTACCAAAAATGAGAAATTAGAAAATGTTACTTTAAGTTGAGTTATTAAGTTTATTTTTACAGTTGTGTCTCTCTGAACAATTTGAACATTTGCAAATTGATCACTGAGCAATTGATCTAAACCAGTTACAATCAGTTCTTTTTTAAAAATATATATTTTATTGATATTTTTACAGAGAGGAAGGGAGAGGAATAGAGAGTTAGAAACATCGATGAGAGAGAAACATTGATCAGCCGCCTCCTGCACATCTCCTACTGGGGATGTGCCTGCAACCAAGGTACATGCCCTTGACCATAATCGAACCTGGCACCCTTCAGTCCACAGGCCGACGCTCTATCCACTGAGCCAAACCGGTTTCAGCAACAGTCAGTTTTTAATATTCATGGTAGTTTTGTTCTATAGTTACCAGAAACACTTCATTAGCAAACACTGCACCATTGCTCCAAGGAGAAATACAGGGTTAGGTTCCTACAAGTCTCTGGTCACCACGTTTTCATCAACCCATTGGATACATAAACTTGTTTAATGTGTTTCTGTTTCAGAATGCCACATTTAGAATATACTGTTGATTCATTAACATCAAACTCACACCTGAATGAAGGTTATCTCACACATGTATTTCCTCCTTCAGGGACATCAGCCTGACTTTTAAAAAATTGTGGTAAAATATACATAACATAAAATTTATCATTTTAACAATTTTAGATGTATAGTTTAGTGACATTAAGTACATATCACAGCTTTCTTTCATGTAGAGTATGAGACAGTACGTCAGCACTAAGGTTGGGGCATTTTAAACAGCAAAATCATCAACAAATGCACAAAGTGAGAAAAAGTGGCACTAAAGAGACCACAAAAAGGATACTTTTTCAATACAAAAGCTGAAACACCGAGAATGTCACTTTGTTCAACCTCAGCTATGAATGTGTGCATTAGGCAACTCAGATTTTCATCACTGCATGCATGTCTGAAAGACAAATAAATTTTAGGAAGTAGGTAAATTTGCAAATACAGAATTTGTGAATATTGTAATGACTGATAATAAACTAGAGCTGTGTATATCGGGCACTGATAATTAGATTGAATTGTGTTTTCAGTAATTGATCTGTTATGTGAGAAGTTGGCTCCTTAAACAGTTTAAAATGTATGCATTTTGTTTAATTTAGTGGTTTTCATTAGGGCCGGACCTGTGGATGGATAAGGAAGATAGCTGTCTTTAGGGTGTGATTTGAATAAGAAACCACCTCTCCTTAAACATATCATCATCACCACCATCCCTTCTAACCCCTCCTCATTACTACAAATAAATGTTTGGTCCTATAGACAGAACGAACTGAACACATTAAAAAATAAAGCTCCAGAAATCAGAGATAATAGAATTTATCTTCACTAAAGTATTTTTAAAAAATATTTTTATTGATTTCAGAGAGGAAGGGGGAGGGAGAGAGAGATAGTAAAATCAATGATGAGAGAGAGTCATCGATCAACTGCCTCTTGCCTGCCCCACACTGGGGATCAAGCCCACAACCGGGGCATGTGCCCTGACTGGGAATCTAACCAGCGACCTCCTGGTTCCTGGGTTGACACTCAACTGCTGAGCCACACTGGCCGGGCTCTTCACTAAAGTATTACTGCTAGTAAAGTAGATATGAACTCTATTTTTTGCACAAATGCCGATGTGCAAAAAATATATTAAAAAGTGACTTAAAACCTACTTGAGGCCCAGTCCAACTAAGCTCGTATTTCTATTCACCCTCAGCTTTGCCAAAGTTTTCAAGCCCTAAGAACAAGGAAGCATTCCCAGACTTAAAGGAGTCCTATAGGCAGGGCTTCTGATGTTTGGTGCTAGGTAAGACACTGGAACTCCGAACGCCTGAGATTAAATGTACCTGGCTGCACAGGTGCTCGGAGCATCCCTGCAGATCACGTGTACAGTATTGCTATTCTGAGAACCACCAACTGCGTCTGTTTTCCAGTCTGGGGGAATTTCCCCCTTTCTCTTCTCTTGCCCTCAAAGACATTCCCCTCTCTCCCCTCCTTTAAAATAATCTCATCAAAGAGTTTAGGCTTTATCTAAGAGACAGGAAGTACTGTCATCCGTAGGAAGTTTTTCAATTCCTGCCCAAATTCCTAAGGTAAGGTTAACAAAGGGCCTGGTTATCTGTTGAAAGCAATAGAAAGGAGTACAACACATTAAGTATCTCAACCAATAATCCTGCTACACTAATACACCACCTCAAAGGAGAGGAGAATTTTTATTGCCAGTCAGTATCTCCAACTTAGTTGATTTAGTAGACATTAAAATTCATAATATTTTAATATTGAAAGAATATTGGAGACTGCCTAGTAAACTTTAAATACTAAGATTACAAGCAAGTTAGTGCAGAGCTAATACTAGAACCCAAATATTTTGGTCCTGTGTTCTATATATTTTCTATTGAATTCTCCAAAAGCAAACTACACAATTCCCCAAAGAAACCTAGATTTTAGGTTAATTTCTAGTTCCAGAATATAAACAGAACCCATGAAGTTGTTCTTTTCTGATTCTCAAAAAAGCATAATCCATTATGGTTCTTTTAAAAAGAAATGTCACGTTGTATTAAAAAATATAGTGACTCTGAAAATAGTACTATATTTACACATAATTAGCAGAATAGAATTCAAAATCAAGTCAAGTTCAAATGCTTTCCTTAACTTTTTTTCTGGTGAGATGTGAGCATTTGATTTGCCTTTCCTGTTTTGCTATAACATTTTCTGGTCTAAACCAGTGGGCATGCTTGCTTTTTTTTTATTTTGCAGGGGAGACCTAATCATAGACTTGTTTTAAATGAGTTGGAAAGTTGGGAATTTGATTTCAGCTGAACTTTGCCATTGTGCGGTTTGTCCCTATACCTGATGTGAATTAAATATTTGAAACTGGTTAGGTTTCAGATTTATGTATGTAAGTAATCCTTACTCTGTGCTCAGGCACCTGACTAAATTCCATTGATCTGAGGTTATATTTGGAGCTTCTCATATTGCCCGTCATTTTTGTAATATAGAACACTTAAGGTAATAATCAGGTATTGTCTGCATTATTGAGTTGGGTCAATTGGAGGCTCAGTACTGTGAATACATGCTCAATGTGGAAATTAATGGTTAACCCTGGCAGTGGTATAGAAATTATTACACTTATTTTTATTCCATCAGTTAATACTTAAAGAAGCTTCAAGAAAGGTGATCAGTATTAATTTTGAATTATTTAGGAATTTTTGGAAAGCCAAGGAATTGAATTAAATCCACCTGGGAAGATGGCTCTGGATCCTTACACAGAACTTCGGAAACGGCCTCTTCATCAGTATGTCACTCCATCGGACTTTGATCAACTCAAGCAGTTTCTCACCTTTGACAAACAAGTAAGTGACTCAGGCACCTTGGTAAGTTAACTCGTTTCCAAGTGTGGAAATGTTTATTAGCAAACTATTTTGGTGTGTGTGTGTTTTGAAACACCACACCTATAATATAACCATTTGGATACAGTGCTATTTTTCGGATTTTATCTAGAGTTAGAGGGCTAGGAATGCCAAAGTTTTATAGAGATCCAAAGAAGATGGTGGAAGTAAGTCTTACGACTTCCACCAAACCTTTAAATCTTAGAGCATTCCTGAGCTACATCTTTCCACTTTATATTTCCAGCTGGCTACTTATTTCCCAAATGTGAGTTAACCTCAACAGAATCCTTTGGGACACCTTAAATGGATTATTTATTTTGCATATAAGTAGATTTCTAATGTTCAAATAGTAATTTCACAGAAGCATTCCATTACAGATGATTCTTGTTAAGTTTTATGTTAATGTGTGAGTACAGAATGTTCTGGGTATTTTCCAACTCTTTTCCAGCCTTCCTGTGCTCCCCCTGGTGGGCATGGTGTGTAGGAGATTTCAGTCTGTGCTGAAGGGAAAGATCATCCTCAATGCTTCTTTGCTGCTTTTTTTCTCTCAGAAATGTAATTCCTTTTAGTTCAGAAAATTTTACCTAACACTATCATAGTCTTTTTAAGGATGTTCTTTATATCAATCATATATCTGTTATTACTTTGAATTTAAAGATTGTGTTGTTGATATTACTAGAAGATATGTGTTGATAAAACTAAAAAAAGACTAATGAGTAAATGAAAATTCTTTCCATATTAATTACATACAAATCATTCACATGCACCTTTATTAGTAACTGTATAAAGGATCCATTGCTCTTTTAATTCAACTTCTCTTTACCTAACTAATATTTTTGGGTCAAAATGAATATTTTTTCTCAGCACAGATTTATAAGCCTATTAATATTTTCCAGCTATTGATATCTGATATATAATTTCAGACGTTTTTGTATGTTTGGTAAAAATTTCTCTTTTTTTAACCATTTGAGATTGCTTCATTGTCTTCCTAATTAATCTCTTCATTATTGTCTGATATATGAATGCCAAAGTAGCTAAGTTAAACTCTCCACTTATAGAATTAGTATTTAAGTCACTACTTTGGATTTCTCAAAGGTTCTTCGATTCTATGCAATCTGGGATGATACAGACAGCATGTTTGGTGAATGTCGGAAGTACATCATTCATTACTATCTTATGGATGATACAGTAGAAATTCGAGAGATCCATGAACGGAATGATGGGCATGATCCCTTCCCGGTCCTGATGAACCGCCAGCGTATGCCCAAGATTTTGGTGGATGCAAGTACGTATGGTTTGGTTCATTTTCTGATAATTGGACCTTTTTTTGGATTTTAGAGGAGTTTCTAAATGACCAGTGTGGTCATTTCCCTTTACACTTAGGAGGCTCTTGGTGTGTTCTTAAAGGGACTAAAAACTGCTTTCCCTTAATTTTTGTCCTTTACTTGCCTCCTTGATTCAGGCTCCACTCTGAAATGGTCTGGTAGAGAGGAATGATATCCAAGTCAGAAAACAAAAACAAAACAGCAGTGGGAGATTCATGAAAGTGTGGGAGATCAAGGCTTCTGAACTAACGCAACTTAATATCAGATTTTTGTGCATTTCTGAAACAAGCTTTTTCATTTACAGATACAGCTTTTCATTTCCTTATGTGCTTTTTTTACTTTGCTTCTTGCCTCAACTCTGTGACAAAAGGAGTTTCTATGTGGGATGACTTAGGATTGGAAAAGGCATGTGTGTGGCTCATAGAGTATAGCACCACTGTGTGAACGCTTGCTCTTTCTTTGCTGGTGCAAAGGAACCTAGTGGACTGGAGAGTGAGGCCACAACAAAACGCAGGTGGCACCTGCCTTACATCAGTATTTCTCTGCGATACGTAGGCTTGCTTTAGTTATTGACTTTGTAGTTAAGAATGTTGTCTTTGCCTGGCTGGTGTGCATGCTCAGTGGCTGAGCATCAACCTATGAACCAGGAGGTCATGGTTCGATTCCCAGTCAGGGCACATGCCCAGTGGATGTGCAGGAGGCAGCCAATCAATAATCCCCTCTCATCATTGATGTTTCTAAATCTCTCCCCCTCTCCCTTACTCTCTGAAGTCAATACAAATATATTTTAAAAAGAATGTTCTATTATAAAAATGCCATATTGGTGGCATATGACATATCTCATGGTTGGATGGCTGACAGAACTCTGTAAATCTTCATTGATTTTTTGGGGGAGTTAGGAGATAAGAAATTCCAGGTATTGAGCAAGAGGTTTGTCTTAAAGGTTATAAACAAAGTGGCTGTCTGAAGGCTAAATTCTTGGCCTGCACAGTGTTTAAAAAGAATGCAGTGTTATTTGGGGGTAAGGAGTTGGAGATTTCTATCATTGGGAGAGTGGATAAACAAAATGTGATGAAGGTATACCTTGATAGATATGTAGTGTTAGATGCAATAAACAGAATGTACAAGAAAGCAAATAGGTGCATCTTAAATACATAGTGCTGTGTAGAAAAAAAGTAAAAAGAGATGTATAATGCAATAACGTTTGCATAAAGTAAAATACACACAAAACAATATACATAATACACTAAAATAAAAAAAGCTGCACGTTAGAATGGTTGCTTGCGAGGTAGAAGAGAGTGAGATTGGTGAAGAGAATAAAAGGGAGTAAAATTGTTTTAAATTAAGAGTTAACATTTAAATCTCTTTTTTTTTGAAAAACTGAGAATAATTGCTAACACAGATTGTATTCCGTGCTAGCAACAACTGGATCTGTGCCCTGGTTCAACAGAGTTTGGCTGCTGCCTGTCATATTCTTATATATAGCCTACTATCCAGCCCTCTTAGAGTCCTAAGACATTAGGACTGAGGTACTAATTTTGGCCTTTCAGATTGCTTAAATGAGCCTGAAATTTCTGCCATCTGGAACTGATAAAAGTTAGATTTACAGTAAATTAAAAGAAAGAATGGAAATGTCAGCAGACCTTGAAAAAAAGTGTCACTAAAACCGAGTTCCTTGAACTCTCAGGTTCCACGCTTGTCTCTGCTTTATTCATGTGGCCTACATCTAAAATTCTCAATATATAATCATCCTGTTCTGTCCCCATGTACAAAAATTAATTCAAAATGGATCAAAGACCTAAATGTAAGACCTGAAACAATAAGTTACATGGAAGAAACTATAGGTACCAAACTTACGGACCGGCGTTGTAGAGAACATTTTTTGAACTTGACCCCAAAGGAGAGGGGAGGAAAGGCAAAAATAAACCAATGGGACTATATCAAACTAAAAAGCTTCTGCACAGCAAAAGAAACAGACAACAAAACAAATAGGCAGCCAACCAGATGGGAGATGGTAGTTGCAAATAGTAGCTCTGACAAAGGTTTAATTTTCAAAATATATAAAGAACTCATAAAACTCAACACCAAATAAATAAACAATACAATAGAAAGTGGGCAGAGGACCTGAAAATACATCTTTCCCAAGAAGACATACAACAGCCAATAGATATATGAAAAGATGCTCAACCTCGCTGGCAATTAGGGAAATTCAAATCAAAACTATGATGAGATACCACCTCACACCTGTTAGAGTGGCCATTATCAACAAGACAAGCACAACAAGTATTGAAGAGATTGTGGGAAAAAGGGAACCCTCATTCGCTAAATAAGTCAGTCAGAAAAAGCTAAGAACCATATGATTTTACTCATATGTGGAATATAAAACTGAATTTTATAAACACAAACAGTAGTGTGGTGGTTGCCAGAGGGATGGGGGTGGGGAGAGAAGTGCTAATGTAAGGTGAGAGGAGAAGATTTGACTTTGGGTGATGGGCACATGGTGCAATATACAGATTTTTTAATTTTTTATTTTTTTAATAAATTTTATTGATTTTTTACAGAGAGGAAGGGAGAGAGATAGAGAGTTAGAAACATCGATGAAAGAGAAACATCGATCAGCTGCCTCCTGCAGACCTCCCACGGGGGATGTGCCCGCAACCAAGGTACATGCCCTTGACCGGAATCGAACCCGGGCCCCCCCAGTCCGCAGGCCGACACTCTATCCACTGAGCCAGACCAACTAGGGCCAATATACAGATTTTTAACATAGAACTCACACATGAAACCTGTATGTTCACGTTGACCAATGTCACTCCAGTCAATTTAATAAAAATAACACTAATCATCCTGTTCTATAACTTCCCAAATTGTAACAAAGTTTTCATCAGTTACATGGAGAGGCAGCATGTTAACATGTGAAGGGTTCTTTTAAGAGGTAGGAAACATATGTTTTTGTAAAAGTTATTGTTAGTTATGCAGCAGGATAGAAAAAGCTAAGCTTCCATCAGCGAAGTAAATAATTCCTTTAACTAGAAGGAGTGTAGAGTTGATATTTAATTGACTCTCAAAGTCATTTATCCAATGGATGATTCTTACTAAATTCAGTTAAACAAGAGTTACATGTCTGCTATGGGAACTAGTTCATGTGCTAAGTGCTGTGGAGGATAAAATAAAAATGTAACTTTCAGACCTAGAACCCTTGTCCTTAAGTCCCTTCTAGTGACTGGGGAAACAGGTCACATTAGTACACAAAGCCATTAAACAATAACACAAGTGTCCAAGACTATCTGATTATATAACTAGTTATGCCATGTAGCCAGAGCTCAGAAGAAGAAATGGGAGCTAGAGTGACTAAAGAAGGCTCTGGCACAGCTGGGTGCCAAATATATAAAGAACATATAATTTCAAGCTTCATATAAACTCATAGAAAAGAAAAAGAACTTAATTCATTCATTGTTAAAAAAAAACAAAGACACCATGAGAAAAAAGAACTACAGTCTCACTCATGAACATGTGTGCAGAAATCCTAAACATCATATCAGTAAGATAAACCCAACATTATATGAAAAAGGTAATTGTTGGGCAAACAAGGATAAATGGCTGGAACACACACACAGACACACACACACAGACACCCAGATCTCTCAGAACCTTGTTTACTGAGGAAAACTCATGGAGTCACGAGCTGTGTCCCCATTGCCCATCACTTACTGGGGTAACTCAAAGGGATCTAGTAGGGTTAGGCACTGCACACTGGGAGGAGGGGCTTTTAAGATGCCTGGTTGGGAAAATACCAGCCCTTCTTGTAGCAAGATCAAAGGCTAGAATTCATCCCTTTCTGTGTGATATAGCAGAATGTTAGCCTCCTTTTCTGTTTTCCCATCTTAGCAGTTAACAAGAGAATGCCAGTCTGCCTCTCCTACCTCCTGAGACCAGAGTTCTGAGGCCAAGCTTTGTGTTAAAGCTATGCAGTGTGATACTTTACCAGAACTGATTGACTACCTTATGGTTTCCAACTAAGTCTCATAAAACAGTGTGACAAAATTGGATTTATTCCAAAAAAGCAAGGTTGATTTTACATTTTAAAAATGTGTTGATTCCCCAGATGTAGGGATCACTGTAATCATCTTGCTCACTGTCCCTGCCTCCTGTCACAGGACTAGGTCACACTCTCCCAACAGCAGTGATCACAATTGAAATGAAGCCATTTATTTGTGTAATTGTTAATATCTGTCACTTCAAACAGAATGCTTTCTTCATCAGGACAGGAATGTTGTTTATATTGTTAATTGTTGTAATCTCAGTATTTAGTAGTGTACCTAGTACATGGTATATGTGATCACTGATAATTTGTTGGGTTCCTTCTAGATCTAATACTCTACACAAGGACTTTTTTTTTTTTACACAAGGACTTTTATTGTTTTTTCCAGCGATGATTTCTCCTGAGCATTAATTCTGTTAAGATCAGTGACCTGTAGTGATGGTTGGAACTGAACATGGGAGAGAGACTTTACAAAAGCCATCTGGGGTATTATTTATGTGTCCTGTCAACAGATGGAAGTACACAGCCTGTGTTCCCCTGGGAATGTAGAGGAGGCCCTGACCCTTGACCAGAGCCAACCACTGCACTCCGTCAGGTTCTCAAGAATGCCCTGCTGCTGTGTGTCCCATCCTCATTCCCTCTTTCCTCTCTCCCCGCTCTCTGTTAGAGAACTTCCCTAAGTGTGTGCTGGAAATCTCCGATCAGGAGGTGCTGGAATGGTATACTGCCAAGGACTTCATCGTTGGGAAGCCTCTCACTATCCTCGGGAGAACCTTCTTCATTTACGATTGTGATCCGTTTACTCGACACTATTACAAAGAAAAGTTTGGAATCTCTGATTTACCGTGTATTGACGTAAGCAAGAAGGAACAACCTCCTGTAAAACAGGTAATGGAACGCTAGTTCTGAGTGTAGTGAGATAATTAATATTTTGATGTAAAATTTAAGAAAAAGGAAAAAAAAGACAGGTGAATATCCAGTAAAAAACCAAAAAACAAAAAACAGACAAAAAAGAAACTGGACAAAGCATATAAAATAGAGCAGTTCACAGAAGAAGAAATATAAATGGCTAATGTACATATGAAAAGAGCCGCAACTTAATTGATGAAGAAATAGAATGTAAATAATGAGGTTTTGGATCTATTTGATTTTGAAAGACTCGCGATAGCTTATGTTTGCTCTTGCGTGAAGAAATATTTTCATGTACTGTTCAAGGAGGACCAATAAGGAAAACCTTTCTGCCCTGGCCGGAGCGGCTCAGCTGGTTGAACACTGTCCCATGCACCAAAGGATTGAGCCCCAAACCTGGGCATGTGTCCTGACTGGGAATCAATTGATTCCCAGTCAGGACACATGCCTAGGTTTGGGGCTCAGTCCCCTAGAGGGGGCATGCAGGAGGCAGCCCATTGATGTTTCTCTCGCATGTTTCCCTCATCGATGTTTCTCTCTCATTGATGTTTCTGTCTCTCCCTCTCCCTTCCTCTCTCTGTAAAAATCAATAATAACATATTTAAAAATGATAGATAAGTAAGGAAAAAAAACTTTCTGAAGTCAGTTTGTCATCATTTTAATTTATTCAAAATAAAATGTTATGTATTTCTTGACCCAGAAAATCTGTGTGGTTTTAATTTCTCATTTTATATCAAGTCTTGCATTACTTTTATAATATTTTTTTCATTTAGATTTTTTAAAAAGACATTTTTCACATTCCAGATCCTGAGGGCATTTCATTGTTTCTTGCTTATTTACCAAACCCTTTCACTGAAAAACTGGTTGACAGCACAACAAAAACTGATTAACTGAAGATGTTGGAAGATGACTTTCTTTCATTGCAACATAGCTTTCCTTAGAATCACACTGAACTGCATAATTCAGTTCTGAGCATCACAGAAGTCCACTCTGACATGATAGTAAGTTCAGGGTGCTTTTAATGCACTGAAATAGTAAAATGGTTAACTTCAGTCCTCAGAGTGGCCCAGCCACATATTTTAGAGTTTCAAGTGAGAATTGCACATTTTAAAAATTACACATTATACAAAACATTCAAGAAGTGTCTGAAGTATTAAGGTAGAACAGTATCATGGACTGAAAGTGTGATTGTTTTTATAACTTTTTGGATTAGGAGTGAGTCATACAACCTCTTTGTCTGTTGCTCATGTATAAGGAAGGGTGATCAGACCTGTGACTCATTTCTGTTGCCACTGTGTGTGTAAAATAATGTCGCCGGGCTGTTTCTTTTCAAAAGAGAGACAACAGGATGGAATTGAGTTGCTCCAGCCCAGGCCCTTACCTTCTCCCCATTTGCTGCCTATCTGTGTGCCCTGAGCCTCCATTATACTGAATAATGTGTGGTTCTGCAGGTGCTACATTCTGATTTACCCCCTTGGACTTTTGCGATGCTCTTCACCTGCTTAAACCACTTTTCCATCATTTTTTTCACACGACTCTTTCTTATTCTTCACAGCTCAGTATAGGCTTTCTCTCTCCCAAGAGAGTATCTCTGAAGCTCCAGGCAGGGCTGGCCACCTCCTGTGTGTTCCTGGGGTGCTCTATGCCTCTCCACGAGCACTCATCTATTACATTAAAATACCTGATTATGCATTTTCTCAACTAGGCTGTAAATTCCTTGAGGGCAGGGACTATATTCTGTACATCTTTGTGCTCCTAGCAACTAACAGTGCCCAGCAAATCAGAGGTATGTATACGTATGTCTCTTGAAGTAGACTGAAGAAGACTGCCTGATTAGTATGTGTTTGCTATCCCAAAAGATCTCTTAAACAAGCCTCTTGGAACCAACATTTCATTAAAACAATGCAAAGAAGAATTTGGAATTTGGTGTATGCTGTGAGTTCTCAGGGGCAATAAAACTTCTGGAAGCAGGTGTAGGTGGTAATAATACAGTCATGCGTCATATTTGGGTCAACAATGGCCACATGTACAACAGTGGTCCCATAAGATTATAATGGAGGTGACAAATTCCTATCACCAAGTGGCATTATAATGTCATAGCACAGCACATCACTTACTTGTTTGTGGTGACACTGCTGTAATCGTGCACTGCTAGTCATTTAAAATTACAGCTCATACAGTTATGTATGTACATGTGGCTAGGTAATGATAGTAAATGACTGTGTCACTAGCTTATAATTTCAATGTACTAAACTTCTTATCATTATTTTAGAGTGAACTTGTTCTACCTACTTAAATAAAGTTTGTTGTAAAACAGTGTTATGCCAGCAGCAGCCTGATACATTTTGTGTTTACCGCGTCTTGACTGCATCATTTTCTCTTGTGATTAATCTTGTGGCGTTTTGCTCATTGTGGTCCCTACGCATACAAATCCACTGCTAATGTTGCCAGTGACTGATCTGGATGCAAAATGAAAATGATTAAAGACTACAAAGGTAGACAGTTAGTGATGGCTACATCATTCCAGTCAGGCATGTCCCATTCCACCATAGCTACAATCTTGAAGAGCAAGAACAAAGGTAATGAGACTAACAAAAATTTGAGAAGGGCCTGTGTTAGATATGGAGAAACTTCTAATGACCCAGATGGAAGAGTAGACACAGCAGTATGTCCTCTTGGCACCACTAGGATCACAGGCACAGCGAAAGATTTGTTTTTGATGTTGAAAGAAAAGGCTGGTCCCAGCTTTGATGTGAATTTATCACTAGCTCTAGGTGGTTTAAATTATTCAAGTATTGTTATTCATTCCATAATGTGAGTGTTGATGTGAAGGCAGCTGAGGAATTTTTGGAAACTCTAGATACGCTGGTTGTGGAGCAAAATTATCTGCCAGAGCAAATATTCAATATGGATGAGACCTCCATATTCTGGAAACAGATGCATGAATGGACTTCCTTCCACAGGAGGCCAAGTCAGTGCCAGGTTCCGAGGCTTTATACAAAGTACAAAATAACAGTCTTGCTTAGGGGCAATATTGCCAGCTTCAAATCGAAACCCTTGTGATTTGGCACAGTGAGAACCCCTGGGCTTCAAGCATATCGATAAGCACACATTGCCAGTTTCCTACAGGGACATGGAAGTCATGGGTGACTCAACTCCTCTCCCAAGATGCCCTCCTGAATTGCTCTGAAATGGAGTGCTGTTTAGAGAATAACATACCCTTCAAGATTTTGCTTATTGATAATGCTCCTGAACATCCTTCTTTTATCGGTAACAGTCATCCCAGTATCCAAGTGCTATGTCTCCCTCTAAAACCCCCTTTTTGATGCAACCAATGGATCAAGGAGTTATAGCAGGTTTTAAGGCCTAGTACCTGAGGAGGGTCTTGAACCAGGCTATCGCTGCAGCTGAGGAAGTCATTGATGTAAATCTGGAGGGATTACAACATTTTGACTGCATCAAGAACCTTACTTGAACTTGGGGTGATGTCACCAAGGAGTATAAGAATGGCATCTGGAAGAAGACACTCAGGAGATTCACCCATGACTTCAAAGGCTTTATCAAGGATGAGGATGTTGCAAAAATGAAGACTGTGGTTGAGATGGCAAATGACTTTAGCCTGAGTGTGGATGAGATGACACTGAGGAGCTCCTAGAGGTGGATCCTGAGAAATTAACTAATGAAGAGTTGTTGGAACTGTAATGCGTAGGTGAAGAGGCAAGAGAAAAGGAAACTGCAGGAGAAGAAAAAGACGAACCTCCAAGAAAATTCACAGTGAAGATTTTAGCAGAAGCTTTTGCAGACCTCAACACACTCCTTAGAAAGTTTGAAAAATGGACCCCCAACACCAAAAGGTTTGTATTATTAGAGAGGAATGTTCATGATGCATTATTGGTCTATAAGCAGATTTATGATGTAAAAAACAAACAACCCAAGCTAACCATCATGGGCATGTTTCTGAAAACAGTGACACCTCCTCAAGAAGAGCCTCAGGCGGGTCCTGCAGAAAGTGTTCCAGAAGAAGGCATTTGCTCTCAGAGTAGAGGACAGCTCCATGTGTGTTACTGCCCCTCAAGACCTTCCAGATGTGGAGCAGAAGACAGTGATATTTAGGTCCAGACCCTGTGTAGGCCTCGGCTAATGTGTGTAGTTGTGTCTTAGTTTTTAACAAAACAAGTTCTGAAAAAATTTAAAAATAGAGAAAACTTATAAAATAAAGATATAAACAAAAATATTGTTATACAGCTGGACAAAGTTTGTGTTTTAAGCCAAGTTTTTCCATAGAAGAGTTGAAATTTTTTTAAAAATTCAAAAATTTTTAAAGTAAAAACATTATTGTGAGTTAAGATTAAATTATTGTTGAAGAAAAATATCTTCTTATAAATTTAATATCGCCTAAGGGTACAGTGTTTGGAAAGTGTACAGTCATGTGCAGGCCTTCACATTCACTCCTCACTCACTGACTCAGCCAGAGCAACTTCCAGTCCTGCAAGCTCCGTTCTTGGTAAGTGTTGCATACAGGTGAACCATTTTTTATCTTTATAGCATGTTTTTACTAGGCCTTATCTATGTTTAAATACAGAAATACCACTGTTACACTTGCCTGTAGTATTCAGTATAGTCACATGCTCTGCAGGTCTGTAGCCAGGAGGACTAGGTTATGCCATATAGCTTAGGTGTGTAGTTGGCTATACCACCTAGATTTGAGTGAGTGTGCCCTATGATGTTCACACGATGCTGAAATCACCTGATGACGCCTTTCTCGGAACATATTTCTGTCATTATGATACATGACTGCACTTCTTGCTATCAGTTGGTGTTGTTTTTTTTTCTGATAGAACTCTGTACCATTGAATGTGCCTCACCCTCAAATTTTTGGCAACATTTGATGGAGTATATATGAAAAAATACCATGGGAACAGATCTAGATTCTGATCAAGCCAACTATTCCACCACTTTAGTTTACAGATAAGTGTAGTATAAGATAGCGGTCCAAGGGACTTTCCCAAGGTCATACTGCAAAGTGCAAGGGTGAGCTTTACCTAAGCAGGGGGTGGGATGGGAGGGATTGTAACAGTGGTGCATCTTTTGGAACCCTTTGATCCATCTTTTGAGTTGATAAGAGCTTTTGAGTCCTAGGATACTTCTCCATTCCACTTTCATTACCATAATACTTTTTTTCCTCTTAACCTGTCTTCCAAAGAAAGTAAAGGATGGGGAGATTTGGATAGAGAGCAGAGAGAAGTGAAGAACTACGTAGATGTTTGTTTTGCCTATCAGTCACTCTGTATACTAAAACTAGCTACCTCCATATATATGGCACATTAATTATAGTGTTTGGTCAGTTTATTTTCAGTAAATTCTCTATATTACAAATAAATTCTCTGCCTTTTAATAAAAGTCTGTGTTGGAAATGAGTAAGAGAGCTCCTCTTACCAAACTGCAAATACATTTAGCTCTCCTTAGTCTTGACCCTTCGGTCATTTAAACCCTGAACAACTTAATTGTAAAGCAGGGATGGGACACAGTAGCAGGGTC
Source organism: Myotis davidii (assembly GCF_000327345.1). Classification (NCBI taxonomy): domain Eukaryota; kingdom Metazoa; phylum Chordata; class Mammalia; order Chiroptera; family Vespertilionidae; genus Myotis; species Myotis davidii. The sequence continues at coordinate 184,436 of NW_006292334.1, read as the reverse complement.
TAGAGGGGTAAAGCTGGAGCCAAGCTAATGGTCAGGGGCAGAAGTGGATATGAAAGGGATACATTCAGTTTGAGAATCACAACACTCATAGGTCAGGCTGATCTGCTAGATTGGGAGTAAGTAAACATGGGTCCAATGGCCAGATGTGTTTCCCTCTCTAGCTGGCTCCATATGGAGACATGCTGGTGAGGCAGCAGAGGAAACCAAGGATTAGGAGAGCTAATCTGCTATGGAAATGTCCCCTAAAGGCAGTAAGTGAGAGGATATGGGACTTTCACGCTCATTGTTATACTTGCTTTGTTTAGAAAGCCTGGACAGAAACTCTGGTGGGTGGATCATAAGAGGAGGAGTAACTACGAGTGAGAATGTCCATAGAGAAGTGGCTCATCTAGATTTAAACAGGACCCAGGCAGTAACTTGGAGTATGAGAAGCCCGGTGCCAGGACTCCCAAGTATATGGGCTGATATTTAGGGAAGGTCTTCATTCCAAGCGGAGCAAATGAGGTGCAATTCAGGAAAAGCAGGTAGAATCTTGTCAAACACAAAAGGAATTTGAGAGGAAGGCACTCAGAGGCTTACAGGTATCTCCCTATTTCAAAATCTCTCGACCTCCACCCCCATCCCCCAACCAGGCTGCTGTCATTGTGTGTTATTGCAGATGCAAAGCAAGTTTAGATCCCACCACTGCATTTCTGCCTGGCCTCCAGAGTAATGCAAAACTTACTAGTATTTGGCATCTCACACAGATCCCTCTGTCCATGAAAGCTTGTACATTCATTGAGCAGTGGTGTTGCACTTGGAGCAAATTAGGTCATTGCCCACCCACCAGATCCTCTGTCATATTCCAGCCATGATGATCACATCACTGCAGCCCTGGCAAGTGGAATGCAGGGTCAGTGTTCTGATCACTACACCTTGAATGAGCGTGGCAGAGTTACTGGGTTTTGAGGGAGTACCCTATTACAGATGGACCAGGGATCTTATAGACTAATTTGTTAAAGTGCCTGGACATAATTTATAAAAAGATTTGGGGAAGGTATCTACTAGTACAAGTGAAAAACAAGGAACAAGCTGAGTTTGCTAAGAAAGCATAGCAAGGAATCAGAGGAAAAGAACTCTGATGCTTTCTAGCTAGTATTGATGAGAGAGTGGATAACACCCTCAAAACTACTTAAGCTTCGAGACAAGCAAATCCTAGCATCCTAGAGCAGTGATGGTGACCCTATGACACGCGTGTCCAAGGTAACATGCAAACTCATTTTTTTGGTTGACTTTTCTTTGTTAAATGGCATTTAAATATATAAAATAAATATCAAAAATATAAATCTTTGTTTTACTATGGTTGCAAATATCAAAAAATTTCTATATGTGACACGGCACCAGAGTTAAGTTAGGGTTTTTCAAAATGCTGACACGCCGAGCTCAAAAGGTTCACCGTCACTATCCTAGAGTGATGCTTTCAGCTCTTTGTGGAACCTGAATGAGAAATATAAGCGCATCCTATATACTTCTACACTACTCACCAATGAAATTTATTTTGAGTTTGCCCCTTCACTAGGAAAGGAGAGTTCTCAGTAAGTACGGCTGTCATCCCTCTTCTGTGAGGCAAAACTCAAGTAATGAAAATATTAGAAATGTGGAAGAGAGAAAATGAACCAAGTTGATACCGTTATAATTAATGGTTATTAATAGTAGGACAGGAGCAAAGGGGGAAGCCAGAGATGATAAGCTTGGCCATTTGGGAAGCTTAACCAGGAAGCTGCCATTTCACACTCTCTCGAGAAACACTGGTCCATTCCCTGCAGAACACAGGGAGAAGGGAGAAGGGGTCCAACAAAGCGGAGATGGATGCATGCGCAGAGAAGTTGGAATGACTAGGGAAGGTTCCTGTCAGTCACACCTGGGAACAGAATGGGTGTGGCTAATACAAGCCCATGAAAATGTGGGGCTGCATCATCCCTTAAAGGAGTTTGCCCTCATGTTGCTTTTGTGACTCTTGGCTCATGGGGCACTGTCTCCCCTGCTTCCTTGCTTTCGCCCTTGTTTCCTCCATAGCCATGTGGCCCGGGAAACCCCGCATGCAGTGGACTGATGGACTGTGGCAGGAAACACAAATTAAGCTATCCTGATGCTGTATCGGATTGTGCCAACGTGGAATGGACACTCTGGACACTGACTCTGATTTTAGCCCTGCTAAAGCCAAAGCTACACTTCTATGGCACGACTGAGGGAGAGGGGGCCTTGGAAACTCAGGGATGTAATTCCACAAAAAATAAAAATCACTCATTCTACCATATGAATCTCAGAAAATTCTCTTTTTTGAGATATCTCAAGAATTCCACTTCCGTGAGCAACAGGTGGGGACAAGGACTCCCCCCCACTCCCCCCTTCCACCACTAACAAAATCATGCTAGGATGGTCACAAGGGCCAGGATTGGGCCTGGGAGTAGGGCCAGGTAAGGGGTCAGTGAACATCAGCAGTAGTTTCACTGTAGCCCTGAGAGTTACTTTGTAGCATCAGCAGTCACCTCTATGAGGAATGATCAAGGTACAAAATCTATAAATAGCCCTGGTCGGTGTTGATCAGTGGTTAGAGTATTGACCTGCACATCAAAGGGTCATGGGTTCGATTCCCAGTCAAGGGCATGTACCTGGTTTGTGGGTTTGCTCCCTGCCCTGGGTTAGGGCATGGGCAGGAAGCACCTGGTTATATGTCTCTCTCTCGTCAGTGTTTCTCTCTCTCTTCCCCTCTTGCCTCCATCCTCAGTTCCTCCCTCCCTTCCACTCTCTCTGGGAAGCAATGGAAAACGTATCCTCAGGTGAGGATTAACAAAAAAAAGTCTGTAATGATAAAAGCATAATATGCTAATTAGACCAAACAACCTTCCGGACAAAGCCAGGGCTCTGAGTGAAGCCTGCGCCTGCCAGCAGCTGGAGGGAAGCCCGGGTCCCAGGTGCCAGAGGAAAGCCGGTGCCTCCAACCGGGGGAAGGAAGGCCTACTCTTGCACGGATTTTGTGCATCGGGCCTCTAGTCTATAATAAGAGGAATGGAATATGCAGTGTGTTATTTTTTCTGACTACATTTTAAATATTGAAATATCTTTTAAATGTTTTCTAGTTTTTTCAAAGAAACTTAGTTACTTTGTAGTTTTTAATACAAATAGCATCTGCTTCTTGCTTCCTGTATTTCTTCAGGAATTACCTCCCTATAATGGTTTTGGACCAGTCGAAGATTCTGCTCAGAATTGTTTTGTTCTCATTCCAAAAGCTCCGAAAAAAGATATTATTAAAATGCTGATGAATGAGAACAAGGTGCTTCGTTTTTTGGCTTCACTGGTGAGGATAATTTTTATATACTAAGATTCTGTTCTGTCTCAGTATCATGCTTTGATGTATGTTGGATGCTGTTAAGTATGGTGTCCCTGAACCGAGATGTAGCTCAAGGCCAATCTCCCACAAAAATCTTTTCTTAGATCATTAATCTTCCCCTCTGCCCCTCAAATTTTGACAGCCCCTTTTGCATTTTTAATTAAGTAGTTATGAAAGCCCAATTTATATTCAATATATTTATGTGTCTTTGTGCCTTTGCAGTGTACTCTGACTTCCTTGAGGGTAGGGACCATGTCTTACTAATTTTTAGCATTACTTGTCATATCTAGCTTGTTATATTTTATAGTCACTAAATATAATAAAGGGACTCATTTATTGATATCAGTTAACTAGATGTTGCCTTTGAGAGGTCAGATGGCTAGTGGTTGAGAACATAGGTCTGGAAACAGACATAAATTTAAATTCTGAATATTCCACTCAGGCAATTCCCTGAATTCCCTGAGGCAAATTACTGATAGGAATTCAAAGGATAATGTCTTTTAAAAATGGAAAAAAATGTAGAAAAAAAGAATATAAACATTTTATTTAGAACTATCCACATAAATATTAGAAATTAAAGTAAATTACTTCTGGGAATAGGAATTGGGAGTGGGAAGGGGTAGGTCAGGTGATTTTTCAAATTACAGGTAGATTTGGAGATGCTGTTAACTAGTGAGACAATTTAGTACTATAAAGATATTTGCCCCAAATTGATTTATGGTTTCAAAGCAATTACAGTCAAAATCCCAAAGGGTTTTTAAATTTTGCAGATTGACCAACTGATTCTATTATTTATGTGGATATGTAAAGCACTTCCAAGCATGGCCAAGATATTCTTGGAGAACAAGATTGGTGGATTTGCTTAACAAAATATATATTAAAAAGTCATGTAAAGTAATTAAGACAATAGAGTATTTGTGCAAAGATAGATAATTAAACCAATGGAATAGATTAGCAGCGGTCACCAACCGGTGGTCCACGGACCACTGGTGGTCTGTGAGGTCCGAAAGGTTGGTGACCGCTGGATTAGAGAGTTCAGAAACTGACTTACACACATTTAGATACATGACTAAAGGCACTTCTGAGGGATTAGGAAAGGAAGGCCTTTTCAATAAATTATTTCAGAACAATTAGATACCTATTTGGAAAAAAAGAAAATATGACTCACCTCAGACCAAATATAGAAATTGATTCTGGGTGAATTTAAGATTTAAATGTGAAAGGCAAAGCAATAAAATTTCTTAAT
>NW_006292334.1:176765-179763 GCF_000327345.1 Myotis davidii | reverse complement strand
TGGTACACAAAAAGCCAAAACTGTTTCAAAAACTGATACATTTGACTACTTTAAAATGGACATTAATGTTCCTCAAAAAACACCAATAAGAAAGTAAAAAAAGGAAAAGACAGAGTGTGAGAAGATGTTATTGCAGAAATCAACTAAGAACTCATATCCAGAATATCTAAAGAACAATCTAAAATCATTTTTAAAAATAAGCAAGAAACTTGAGTGGGCATTTTATAGTAGAGGATATCCAGAAGGCCAATAAATGTATGAAAAGATGCTCAGCCTTTTTAGTGATCAGGGAGCTACAAATTATAACCACAAAGAATTGCTCTCACCTACCAGGATGATTAATATGTTGGTGACAATATGGAACAATAGGAAATATACTATCAGTGACACACTCACTTAGGAAAATAGTTTGGCCTAATCAAACATACCAGGTTGTGCCAAAATAGTACATATATGTGCACTAAGAGATAAGAATGTCCCTAATAGCATAATCCATGATTGCTAAAAATAAACCTGGATGTCCATTTATAGGAAACTGACTGGATAAATAAAATGGCATGTTAATACAATGATTTGAATTCTGTTCAGCAATGAAAATGAATGAACTACAGTTACAAATAACAAGGATAAGTCACATAAACATAATTTTAAGTGAAAGAACTCAGTCACAAAATAATACATATTATATAATTTTCTTTATATTAAGATTTAAAAAAAACAGGCAAAACAGAACTGTTTAGGGATGCCTGCTTTGTGGTAAAACTAAAGAAAACCGTAATCTTAAGATAGTGGCTTCTTGGGTGGGGGAAGGATAGGGTATTGATTGGGAGGGCGCTTTCTAGGTTCTGTCAATGTTGTTTCTTGACCTGGATGGTGGTTACCTGAGTGTTCACTTTATGAAAATTTTTTGAACTGTACATTTGGGGGCGCGGTTTGGTCATTTTCTCTGTGTGTTAGAATTCAAAGTAAAAAAAAAATCATTTAAAAGAATACCAGTAGGACTAATATTAATAAAGAATTAGTGTGTACCTTCCTATGGGTAAAGGAAAAAAGAAGTGATATTCTGGTTGTGGTAATTTTCAAAGGGTTTTCCCTGGCCTGGTAAAAATAGAGGGTATAGCCATTCAGCTCATCACAAACACTCTGAAGCAGCGGTCACCAACCTTTCAGACCTCATGGACCACCAGTGGTCTTCGGAGCCCTGGGTGGCAACTACTGCTCTGAAGGATGAGTCCCCAACCCCCTTGCTATGGCCTTGCCTGTGGCCCTGCTCAGAACTTTATATTTTATTCTAAGTGTGATGGGAAGTCTCTGGAAGTTTGAGAATAGAGGAGTGATATGGTTTGATTTTTATTAACTATATTGTGGATGTGTTGTTGTTGTTGTTGTTTTTAATTTTATAGGGGTATCCAATCAAAAACGTTTGGAAACCATTAGATTAGGGAATGCAGAAATTATCTTACTAAGAGGAAACCCAGTGTCTTTCTGCAGCAAATGAGAAATGATTACACAAGTCCCTGGTCTAAATGAGAAGATGGGTGCGAAAGGTGTGATATGGGAAGATTTTAGTCAGGAATAAGCATGTCTGTTTTTAAGCTTGTTCCACCTGGAATTTGTGGCTTAAAGATTATGTGATCACTCTCAGCGAGTTGATTTGGGAGAAGTCTTGTCTACATGATAGTTTCTCAGAATCACTTTTAACTCTACGATTCCTCCCTTCTTAAATTTTCTTTTAAAATTATGTATGTAAATGGATTCGTTTAAAGAACTAAACTCTGCACAGGCATCATAGTGCCCACGAACTTGAACCTAATGTCAGCCAGGAGGTTTTACACTGGCAGCCTATGGCAGAATGTGGCGACCTACGTGCTTTGTTGGTGTGCATGGTGCTTGAGAGAGTTTAGGTCAGTGTTTTCAAGCCAGGGCTTTATACAGTACTCCAGATTGCTATCTTCTCATGCAAAATTGGAGGATCTAGCAGCATTGGGCCTACATTCCCACGAGGCAACTATCAACTGCAGTTGAGTTGGGGCAGCCTTTAGATGAGCCACGTCCTTTCCCAGCCACCAGAGTCCCTCCCATACTGTTCGTTTATATTATACTTTATGTAATAGATTTACATAATAAACCTAATCCCTGTAGGTATTTTCTTGGGGCATCTAGATAATTCATGTACTTTCATAATATCTTTTTTTCTTCTTCACTTTTCTAGGAATCCCCCTACCCAGAAGACAAAGGCCGCCAATTTGTCTTCTCTTATTTTCTAGCCACTGACATGATCAGTATCTTTGAGCCTCCTGTTCGCAATTCTGGTATCATTGGGGGCAAGTACCTTGGCAGAACAAAAGTTGCCAAACCACACTCTCCGCCAGGAAACCCCATCTACTATGGCCCTAGTGACTTCTTCATTGGCGCCGTGATTGATGGTAGGTCTAAACCCAGGTCAGGCTTTCTGACTAGGCAAGTGAATTAAATTTAAGTAACCCTTGTAAGAGACAAGTGGGCTGCATTCCAGCAGAGACAAAGCTAATATCCTTACATATGTGGTCCAATGTCTTAATCTCCTTCCTTCCCAATTAAACTGTGAATTGGTTGCATTTGGGGGAGCGGGGGTATAAATATAGATCCTGAGCTTCCTAACGCTGAACAAATGACTGCATATAAGTGTCGAGAGCTTTGAAAGTTCACTGTGCATGCATGTGCATGTCTGTGAATTTGTCATTGGAGGGTCAGTATTTACTCCTGATTGCATGATAAAAGCATAACCAAGGTGAGTGTATCTCTGCCTTCTCCCCAGTGTTTGGCCACCGGTTCATCATCCTGGACATAGACGACTATGCCTTGAGATATATGGAAAGTAATGCTGCCCAGTATTCACCAGAGGCACTCTTGTCGATTCAGAACCATGTTCAAAAGCAAGAAGCTTCTGCACCAAAGTTGGAAAAGTATGTTTGATTGTCTAGGGAGCATTTTGGCTCTGGCACATGTGAGATATTCA
>NW_006292334.1:173900-176376 GCF_000327345.1 Myotis davidii | reverse complement strand
TCCTCTGAGTGTCCGAATGCGTTACTCTTTCCTCCTAGTTGTAGGACTTCCACTCAGCCAGCGTTCCTGTGGGTCTGGGTGATGTCCCTTCCGTCTTTTAGTTTCACTTTTGAAATGGTTGTTCGAGGCGGCAAACTCCGGCGTTAACCTATGCCGCCATCTTGGTTCTCTCCCGGAAATAGTTCTTGATAAATTGAATGGGTAATCCCATTTTAGATTTTCACCAAGTAGGAGTTATTAGTCATACATAGGTTTGCTGGGTCCAATATAATAAGTAGTAACTTAGAACATTTCCAACTTTATCTATTTAGCAAATAACTATTGAATGCCTCGTATGGGTCGGAAACTATCACTAGGCCCTTGGGCTTTTTTATAGTAGTAAACAGAAAAGAAGTTGTTCCTTCATGGAGTTGGCATCTAAGCAGTGGGAGATAGTCGGTAAACAGCACAAGTAAATTATACAGTCTATTAGGTGATGCGTGCTATGGAAAAGTGGGGCAAAATCAGGGTGATAAAGGTTTCTGAAGGGGGGGGGTGGATTGCAATGGATCGGGCAAGGTCACACCTTGGGAAGGTCATTTGAAGGTAAAGGAGTTAGCCATATGGCTATCTGGAGGATAGCGTTCCGGAAAGAGGGAATGGTGAGTGCTAAGACCCTAGGTAGCAGCATGCCTAGACTATGCAAGAAACACTGGCAAGAAGTAGGCCAGTGAAAGTGGCTGGAGTGAAACAAGTGAGATGAGAGGAGTGGAAGGTGGAGTTAGAAAATTAATAAGTCCTGGATCATGTAGGCCCTACTAGGTCTTTGGAAAGATGCTAGTTTTTCTCTGAGTGAAATGGAGAACCATTGTGGGGTTCTGAATAAAAGAAGTGGCAAGATTTGACATATGTCTTAAGAGCTATTGTGTTCTGAATAGGTTAGGAGAGACATTAGTTAGGAGACTATTACCATAATCCAGGCAAGTGATGATGGTGCATGGACCAGGGTAGATCAGTGAAGGTGGGAGAAATGGTCTGATTTTGGATATATTTTGAAGGTAGATTACATAGGGGATATGAGAGAGAGAGAGAGAGTAGTTAAGAAGACTGCAAAGTTTTGGACCTGAACAACTGGAAGGAAGAGTTGCCATCATCTGAACTGGGGAAGATGTTCATTTGGGGTAGAAGAGGGTTTTGGGGGGAGGGGAGGATTTCAGTTTTGGATATACTAGGTTTACAATAGCTATGATATATCCAAATAAAGTATCAGATGGGCTGTGGGATGTATAAATCTTGAGTTCAGGCAAGAGTTCTAGACTGGAGATGTAAGTGTGGAAGTGTTGGCTTATAGATAATATTTTAAGCCAGAGGACTAAGTGAAATCTCTCTAAGGGAGTCAGTGTAGATAAAGAAAAGAAGAGCTCCTAGGACTGATCCCTGAGGTCCTCCAACACTCAGAATTGAGAAGAGGAAACTGGGTATGACAACTGGTGAGGCAGGAAGAAAACCAAGTGGGTGTGGTATTCTGGAAACCAAATAAGGAAAGTAGACTCTTTCCTTTGCACAGCAGTGTGGGACTATAAAAACAACCGTGCAAACAATCTTAATAAGCAGTGGGAAATTTACTACTGTCCTGTGACCTTTAAAAATTATTGTATAAACACGAAAAATCTGATGGTTATAAATATAGGGAAATGAAAAAATAGTAAAACTACTTTTTATTTAGTACACTATAATCTAAAATATTGACAACACTGAGAATTAAAGTGTTCCATTTCTTTGTAAAAAACTTATCAAAAGTAGTTTGAGCAGCGCTTGCCTTTTTCTCATCGTATAACTTATGATACAGGCAAACATCTTTTCTATGCTTTGGCAAATTGTCACATTCCTTTTGAAGTTTGGATCAGCTTCCAACATTTCATAATTTTTGCTTTCAGTATTGTGAAGTATCTCCTAGGGTTTCTTTACTGACAGTGAAATATCTCTGAAAGTTATTTTTTTTTAATTAAATCTTTATTGTTCAGATTATTACATTTGTTCCTCTTTTTCCCCCCCAATAACTCCCCTCCTCCCAGTTCCCACCCCACCCCTGCCCTCACTCCCCACCCACTGTCCTCATCCATAGGTGCACGATTTTTGTCCAGTATCTTCCCGCATCTCCCACACCCCTTTCCCCCACAAGAATAGTCAGTCCATTCCCTTTCTATGTCCCTGATTCTATTATAATCACCAGTACATTCTGTTCATCAGATTATTTATTCACTTGATTCTTAGATTCACTTGTTGATAGATGCGTATTTGTTGTTCATAATTTGTATCTTTACCTTTTTCTTCCTCTTCCTCTTCTTATAGGATACCTTTCAGCATTTCATATAATCCTGGTTTGGTGGTGATGAACTCCTTTAGCTTTTCCTTATCTGTGAAGCTCTTTATCTGACCTTCACTTCTGAATGATAGCTTTGCTGGATAAAGTAATCTTGGTTGTAGGTTCTTGGCA
>NW_006292334.1:145251-172856 GCF_000327345.1 Myotis davidii | reverse complement strand
ATGATGTCCGTTCTGGCTTTTAGGTGTAATTTGAATTGGTTGTTCGAGGCAGCAATCTCAGGCGTTAACCTATGCCGCCATCTTGGTTTCTCCCCCTCATACTAGTTCTATGTTTCTGTGTTACTTGAGTCATTTAAACGTTTATAAAGATGTGGACGAAAGAGGCCACATGCTGACCTGACAAGCTCAGGGGAGGCCTGCATGGCAGTTTTGCAAACTCGGAGACCTAAAGTAACCTGAAAGTTATTTTAATGTGCAGCTTTTTGCTAGTATCTGGGATATGTCATCCTTTTCATTGCAATTACGTTCCTTGCTTATGTCAGTATTTTGGCCTTCATTGAGTTCCTTAGGCTGCACAGCAAGAGTCTCTTGAATGGAGGCAGTGTGAGCAGCCCCAGTGAGCTGTTTCCTCTATGACTCCATTATACTTCACTAGAGGCCCAGTGCACAGATTTGTGCACTGGTGGAGATCAGTGGACCTCCATGCCGCCATAGCCCGGCCTTACCCGCCACCTTGTCAGGTTCCAGCTCGCTGTCTGCATTGATCCCACACAGCACGAAGTAGTGTGTGAAGCAGCAGGAGGCCGGGGAAGGGTCTGAGCCCGGGCTGGGCCCTGCGCCGCTCCTGCTCATCCCGGCCTCACTGCACCTGCTGCAGCTGCCTTGTGCGCACAGGGGAAGTGTCCACAGGAGAGACTCATGCAGCAGCTGCGTAGCCGTCAGCCCCGCGTCTGGCGCCTGTCAGCTGAGCAGCACTTCTGCTGTGGGAGCTCACTGACCACCAGGGGTCAGCTCCTGCATTGAGTGTCTGCCCCCTGGTGGTCAGTGTGTGTCATAGTGACCAGTCATTCCCAGTCTTTCTGCTGTTAGGGTCAGTTTGCATATTACCCTTTTACTATATAGGATAGAGGCCTGGTGCACGGGTAGGGGCCGGCTGGTTTGCCCTGAAGGGTGTCCTGGATCAGGGTTGGGGTGCCGCTTGGGTGCCTGGCCAGCCTGGATGATGGGCTGAAGGCTGTTTGCAGCTGGTCACACCTCCTTCAGGATGGGGGTCCCCATTGGGGTGCCTGGCCAGTCTGGGTAAGGGCCTGAGAGCCGTTTTCAGGCTGGAGGGCAACTTAAGCTTTCAGCCTCTCCTTTTTTTCTTTTTCTTTTTTATTCTTGGATTTATTTACCTTCTATAGCTGTCACTGGAGCTGAGAGCCGGCTCCAACTCTGAGGACTGAAAGCAGATTTCTGGGTCTGTTTGGCTTCTATAATTGAAACTCTGTTGCCATCACAGCAGCTCTAAGCTCTGAGGCCAAAGCTGGCTGAAAGCAGGTCTCTGGAGCTTGTTTAGCTTCTATAATAGCAAAATAGTTGCTTAGAGTGCAGCTCAGAGGCTGGCAGCGGCAGGCCGGGAACATTGGCTTCCTCTGTCACTGGAGCAAGCAAGCCTCCTGTTCGCTTCAGCTGCGTGGCTGCCAGCCGCCATCTTGGTTGGCAGTTAATTTGCATATCCTGCTGATTAGCCAATGGGAAGGGTGTCAGGATTATGTTCAATTTGCATGTTTCTCTTTTATTAGATAGGACTAGAGGCCCGATGCACAAAAATTTGTGCACTCGGTACAGTAGGGGGAGGTCCCTCAGCCCGGCCTGTGCCCTCCCACAGTCTGGGACCCCTCGGGGGATGACCACCTGCTGGCTGAGGCCTGCTCCCCAGGGGATTGGGCCTAAGCTGGCAATCAAACATACCTCTGGCAGCCCTGGGGGGATGTCCACTTGCCAGCGGGGAGCAGACCTAATCTGCGGTCGGACATCCTTAGCGCTGCTGAGGAGGCAGGAGAGGCTCCCACCACCACTGCTGTACTGGTAGTTATCAGCCTGGCTTGTGGCTGAGCAGAGCTCCTCCATGTGGGAGATCACTGACTATCAGAGGGCAGCTCCTTCATTGAGCGTCTGCCCCCTGGTGGTGTGTGTCATAGCGACCAATCATTCCCAGTCTTTCTGCTGTTAGGGTTAGTTTTCATATTACCTATTTACTATATAGGATAGAGGCCTGGTGCACGGGTGGGGGCCAGCTGGTTTGCCCTGAGTGGTGTCCCCACTGGGGTGCCTGGCCAGCCTGGATGAGGGGCTGATGGCTGTTTTCAGGCTGCCTGCACCCCCTTTAGGGTGGGGATCCCCACTGGGGTGACTGGCCAGCCTGGATGAGTCCCTGAAGGGTGTCCGGATCAGGGTGGGGGTCCTGCTGGAGTGCCTGGCCAGCCTGGGTGAGAGGCTGATAGCTATTTTCAGGCTGCCCGCACCCTCTTCAGGGTGGGGGTCCCCACTAGGGTGCCTGGCCAGCCTGGGTGAGGGGCTGATGGCTGTTTGTAGCTGGTCACACCTCACCTTCAGGGTGGGGGTCTCCACTGAGGTTCCTGGCCAGCCTGGATGAGGGGCTGATGGCTGTTTTCAGGCTGCCTGAACCCCCTTTAGGGTGGGGGTCCCCCACTGGGTTGCCTGGCCTGTCTGGATGAAGGGCTGAGGGCCGTTTTCAGGCGGGCCACGCCTGCAACTGAAGTTCCCAGTCTCTCCTTTTTTTTTTTTTAATTCTGGGATTTATTTACCTTCTGTAATTGAAACTTTGTTGCGGCTCCAGCTCTGAGGCCAGCTGGCTGAAAGCAGGTTTCTGGGTTTGTTTAGCTTCTGTAATTGCAACATTGTTGTTTAGAGTGCAGCTCAGAGCTGGGCCACGACAGGCAGGGAACCTTGGCTTCCTCCATCACTGGAGCAAGCAAGCCTCTTGTTTGCTTCAGCTGCCTGGCTGCCGGCCGCCATCAATTGGAAGTGTAGTGGAGGTATGGTTAATTACCATGTTTGTCTATTATTAGATAGGATATTCTAGAGGCCCAATGCATGAAATTTGTGTAAGGGGCTTGGCCCTTGCAGCTGAAGAAGCTTGCCTTGGACCTTGCAGCTCCAGCTTTGTCTAGGTCATCTAGCTGTCTGGTCTAATTAGCGTATTATGCTTTTATTATTATAGACTAGAGGCCTGGTGCATGAAATTCGTGAACAGAGGGGGTGTGTGTCCCTCAGCCCGGCCTGCACCCTCTCACAATATGGGAACTCTCATGTAGGGTCCCTAGGCCTGGCCAGCGATCAGGGCCTATCGGGGCTTTCCTTGCCCTGGCTGCCAGCAGCTGGCTCCACCCCTGCTGCTGCCACTGCTTGCCATCTGTGTGGTGCTGGCCCCCCTCCCCCACCACCGGTCACCTTCCTCTGCAGGCGACAGGAGTGGGGTGCGATCACTTTGCTGGCCTGGGCCTCCCTCTGTGGGGCGATTGATGGCTCCGTGGAGGAAGGCCCTGCTAACCCACTGCAGCGCCACCGGCAGGTAGCCTGAGCCCCCCTCCCCCTGATTGATCGCCCCGCTGGACAGTGGCTTAGGCCTCCCTCTGCGGGGCGATCATGGGGCGATGGTGGGGTCCCCCACCCAATCACATTGCACCTGCCTTGGCTGGCCTGGTGCAAGTGTGTGTCATATCATGGTTATCTGGAAGGTCATCTGACAGTCGTTCTGCTGTTCGGTCATTTGGTTGATTTGCATATTATGCTTTTATTATTATAGATAATAATATAAGTACATAATACTTCTAGTATTATCATGTTTTATTTCTTTGCTGCATTTTCACCTTTGTTGGTCAATTCTCTGTTTTTTAAAACATCATGTGGGTTTATCACTGAGAGACAAGGAGGCAACTTGGCTACACAATTGCTAAGTGTGAACTGAAAAACAGGTGCCCAACGACCAATTAGAGAGGCTCTGAAAGAAGTGTTGTGATGACCACTGATCGTGATATGCACCTGTTATTTCTGTGGTGATTTAGTAGGCTGACAGCCCGACAGTGAGTTTGCACTTGTTGCAGTTACTCACAGCTAATAAACTGTGGTGACTGAAATTTGAACCATGTTGTTGAGAGGCTGGGCTATTTAAACAGTGGCAACCGAAATTTGTGCACGTTGGAACTATGCAAAGTGAAACTCACCTGTATATGAAGACAGACAGAATAATTTATTTTGTCCATTGGGGAATGTAGCAATGTAGGGGACATCCAGGACTTTTATAAAAAGTTTCAGTTGAATGGGAGGGTGAGAAAACCTGATTGGAGTGGATTTAAGAGGGAAGGGGGAAGAGAGGAATTCAAGAATGGAAGGATAGACAAATATTTTGAGGAAGCTTGATGCAAAGGACAACAGAAATGGAGTAGTAGCTGGTGGAAGAAGAGTTAAGAGAAGAGTTCTGTTTTTAAAATAGCATGTTTGTATGTGAATGGGAATGATTCTGTGGAGAGGGAAAAACATAGACAACTGTGTATGAGAGAGGGGGGATTTGTGGAGTATGTGAGAGAGGGTGGAGCTCAGTACACAGGGGGAGGAACTGGTTTTAAAGAGAAGCACTAGCCATCTCTGGCAGTTCTCAAACTTTTTGGTCTCAGGACACCATTATACTCTTAAAAATTATTCAGAACCTGGAAGGGTTTTTGCTTATGTGGTTTATATCTATTAAATATATCATGTTAGGAATTATATCTGACATTTAAAATATTAATGTTTTAAAAACAATAATAAACTCATTTCATTTTAATGTAAATAACACGGTTTTCTGAAAAATGACTATATTCTCCCAAACAAAAAAATTCAGTGAAAAGAGTAGCACTGTTTATAAATTATTTTGCAAGTGTCTTTAATATCTGACTTTTTAAATAGAAGACAGCTCTATTTTTATCTGCTTCTGTGATGAGCCTACTGCAATGTCGTTGATCACGTAACCTTTGGAAAATTCCACTGTGCATTTTTGAGAAAATGCATAAAAAAGCAAATAATGTTTTAGTATTATTATGAAACTAGTTTTGACCCCCCCCACCCCCCTGCCCCAGCCAAGGGTCTCAGGAACCTCCAGATGCTCTGGGATTGCTCTTTGAAACCTTGATCTGTGGTAACAGGAAGGCGGAGTGTATGGGTACAGATGCTGGTAGGTGGGTAGATATGGTTGAGGGGTTTTGCTGGTTGTGTTCTCAATGTAGTTATAGAGTAAGAAGAACAAGGTTGGGGAGATTTTGGAGGTTTCAGGAGAGAGGAAGGTTGTGAAATGCTCTAATCTATTGACTAAATAAATATAAAAAGTAAATATATCACATTTTAAAAATCTATACTAAGAAAGAAAGCACAACAGTTATAATTGTAATTCACCAGCAGTTAAAAACCACATGCAAAATTCAGAAATGTGGGGAAAAAAGTCTCAGGACTGATGAAATATGGCAGCTCCTGGGAAAGTGGGAGGTGAGTGGACTGGGGAAGCATGGTTTGGTGGTGGCAGCATTAAGGGCAGAGTTGAGGTTCATGATTGTACATTTAATTCAACTACTTCTCAGAATTCTTTTCTGTAATTTTTTCATGTCTATGCAAGTACCAACGACACTGGTAAGCTTCCTCCTTTGGCGTACTACCAGTAGGATTTTTAAAATTTTTTTCTCCGGGTTAGTAATGATAAAAAGATGGTGCTAAGGCACTTGAAATGAGATACCAATACAGATAGAGAGAACTCAAGTTCTGGGTTAGGTCTGTGCTATCCTTATTCTGATCCTCACTTTCTCTCCTCCCGGGCTCCTGTGATGACTCAGAGAGAGAGAAAAATGCTTAGAATCCAGGTGGCAGGCCTTCCATGCCTTCCAGCCATTCTGTCTTTGGCTTCTAACTCCTCCCATCTGGTAAAGAATCCATCCACTAGCTGGAAGGAAACACAAATCCTTTATTTGACTCATCATTGCTAAGAGTAATGAAAGGGGGATCCCCAGTACTTGCCAGGCCTAAGTCTTTTTATATCAAGTGCCAATTACAGGATGGTGAAATTGGGAGTTAGCCATTTTCTCTTTCTGAGCCAGAAAATTAAAATAATGCATAGGTGTCCTAGCTGGTTTTACTCTGTGCTTAGAGCATGGTCTGTGGACCGAAGAGTGGGGGTTTCAATTCCCTTCAAGGGCACTTACCTATTGCTGGCTCTATCCCTGCCCCAGGCAACCAATCCATGTGTCTCTCTCACATGGATGTTTCTCTCTCTCTGTCTCTCCCTCTCCCTTCCACTCTAAAAATCAATGGAAAAAATATCCCCAGGTGAGAATTAAAAAAACAAAAAATAATGCATAGGTAATTATTGACTTCCTCTGAAGTTCTTTTTGGGTTTTGGGTCCTCATTGCAATATACTGAACGCAGATTTGCAGATAACCCATCTATGGGGAATCTACATGTATGAATAGCATGAAAAGACACATGTTCATATATATTATTCTTGTTCTGTTAGCATGCCCGGTTATCCTCTTCAGTGTCAAGAGGGCCTTCTTGCTGAGTAACACTCGCCCCACGTTGGGCGCCAGTTGTTGAGTGATTCCTTCCACGACCCGCGTGGAGTAGGGTTCGGTATCTGAAAGAGGAGCCGCACAACAAATGAAAAAGACACAAGATAATTTTGCGATACCGGGGGACCAGGCGGGCAAGTCCGGAAAGACTTCCTCCTCTGGAAAGACTTCCACCTCCCCCTTCGCTCAGGTCTCTCCAAGCTTTTATTCATCTGGAGTAGCCCTTAGGGTAAAGAGGTTTTAAGGTGGAGATGCTTCAACCATCACCACTCAAACCTACTGGGTAGTTCACAGTTCTAACTTCCAAAAGGTCACCAGCCTTCTCTGGGGGGTCTCCGTCCAAACCCAGCCAGCAAAGATAATGAATGGACTCCGGCACCTTCCCACCCCTGCTCAAGGATCCTTTCAAAACCCTCTTTTTCACTTCCAGCCATCTTTCCCATATAGACATTTCCAAATATTTTCATTTCTTTAAGCCCCAAGATCTTCCACATAGTGTCTGGCACACAGGAGGCAAACAATGCCCATTCCCCTCTTTCTCTCAATCACAACAGAGTTCTACTGGCCTTAATGTGAGACCTTAGAGATACCATATTCAATTAGCTGCTAATTTCTTTTCATTTTATTCTACAGCTAGAGGCCTGGTGCACGACTTTGTGCATGGGTGGGGTCCGGCCAGCTTGCCCCGAGGGGGGCCCATCAGGCCAGGCTGGCAGGGGGTAGGGGCCACAGGTGGTTGGCCAGCCAGCCCTGCCCCGGGTCAGGGTGTTGGGGGCTGATCAGGAGCCGGGCAGCCCAGGGTGGGCAGCTGATAGGGGCCCAAATCAGGCTGGTTGGCTGCCGCAGTGCATGTCATAGCCACCGTTCATTCCGGTCGTTTTGGTCGTTCTGCCGTTCCGGTCACTGTGTGTGTGTGTATATATATATCTTGCCTCTGACTTCTCCTTTTCATTCTCACCACCATTTCCTAATTTAAAGAACTCAATCAGTATGCACATAATAACAATAGCCATAACAGAAGCAGACTAGAAATTGGCTTAAGCCAGTGGAGTTATATGTTTCTTATGGAACACAATGTCTCGAGGTGAGCAGTCCAAAGCTGGCATGGTGGTTCTACAACCGAGACCTGACTTTTTCTCTCTTCTCTGACATCCTGAGCAAGTAGCTTTTGTCCACATGCTCTTTCATTCTGTGGACACAAAGTGAA
The DNA here is from genome assembly GCF_000327345.1 of Myotis davidii. NCBI lineage: Eukaryota > Metazoa > Chordata > Mammalia > Chiroptera > Vespertilionidae > Myotis > Myotis davidii. Next base: position 165,271 of record NW_006292334.1, on the reverse strand, counting down.
TGTTCCATTTCCAGCACTGCATCTGTATTCCAGTTAGGAGGAAGAGGAAGACAAAGGGGAAGAGACCAAACAGCCAGTCTCATCATGTCTTTCCTGTTTTTAAAGGGCTTATCTAGAAGCCCCACCTAGCAACTTCTGCTTGCAGCTCATTGTCTGGGCTGTGTCACATGACCACTCCTAATTGCTGCTCAAACAAAAGAAGGGCTCTATTAGGAAGAAGGAGAGGATGAATATGGGACAGGTAACCCCCAACGTCTGCCATACTCCCATCATTGCTTACCTATGCTTCCACAATGTCTCCTAACTCACCTTCCCACCTCCGTTCTCTACCTTCGTCCATTTCACACACTGTTACCAAACCAGTCATCCTAGAATTTAGCTTCAAACCTATCACAGTAGCCCCTACCCACCAACTTTATTGAGGTATAATTGACAAATAAAATTGTGTATATTTAAAGTACACAAGATTCTGCACATACATTGTGAAATGATTACCACAATCAATTAACCCACCTATCATGTCACATAGTTACCACTTATTATGTCACACAAGTGGTAGAATATTTAAGATCTTCTCTCTTAGTAAATTTCAGGTATACAGCACAGTATTATTATAAGTACCATATTATACATTAGATTCCCCAGAACTTTTCATCTCATAACTGAGTTTGTACCCTTTGGCCAACATACCCCTTATTCCCCAACCCCTAGCCCCTGGCAACCATATTTCTACTCTCTGTTTCTGTAAGTTGGACTTTTAAGAGATTTCACACATAAATGAGATCATACAGTATTTGTCTTTCTCTGTTTGTGCTATTTCAGTAAGTATATGTCCTTTAGGTTCATTCATGTCTCAAACGGTAGGATTTTCTTTTTTATGTCAAATAATATTCCATTACATTTCACATATTCCATTATATATATCTATATCTGTATATACATATATAGATATAGATCTATATGTACATATATAGATATAGATATTCCATATATTTCATTATGTAGATAGCCAGTTTTTCCAGCACCATTCATTGAAGAGACTATTCTTTTTTTTTATTATTTATTTATTTTTAAATATATTTTATTGATTTTTTACAGAGAGGAAGGGAGAGAGATAGAGAGTTAGAAACATCGATGAGAGAGAAACATCGATCAGCTGCCTCCTGCACATCTCCCACCGGGGATGTGCCTGCAACCCAGGTACATGCCCTTGACCGGAATCGAACCTGGGACCCTTAAGTCCGCAGGCCGACGCTCTATCCACTGAGCCAAACCAGTTTCGGCGAAGAGACTGTTCTTGATCCATTGTGTATTATTCTTGGTTGCCTTGTCAAAGGTTTGTTTACCATATATGCATGGGTTTATTTTGGGGCTCTCTATTCTGCTCCATTGGTTTATGTGTCTGTTTTTATGTTTTATAGTATTCAAAACCATACTGTTTTGAATACTATAACTTATTATATAGTTTGAAACCAGGCACTGTGATATCTCCAGCTTTGTTGTTCTTTTTCAACATCACTTTGTCTAGTTGGAGTCTTTTTTGGTTCCATATGAATTTGTTTTTGTTTTTTAATTTCTGTAAAAAAATGCCATTGGAATTTTGATAGGGGTTGTATTAAATTTGTAGATTACTTTGGGTATTATGGGTATTTTAACAATATTAATTCTGCCAACCCAGGAATACAGTCTTCTTCCATTTCTTTCATTAATGTCTTATTTTTGGTGCACAGGTCTTTCACCTCCTTTGTTAAATGTAATCCTAAGTATTGTTTTAGAAGCTATTGTGAATGGGATTATTTTCTTAATTTCTCTTTCAGATAGTTTGCTGATTTATGTATGTTGATTTTTTTTGTATCCAGGAATTTTACTGAATATGTTGACTACTTCTAACAGGTTTTTTAGTGGCATCTTGAGGTTTTCTACATGTAAGATCATGTCATCTGCAAACAGATAGTTTTACTTTTCCCTTTCCTATTTGGATATATTTTATTTATTTTTTGCCTAATTGCTCTTGTTAGGTCTGTGTTGAATAGAGGTGGTGAGAGTGGGCATGCTTGTCTGTTCACTATGAGGTATGATGTTAGCTATGGGCTTGTCATATATGGCCTTTATAAGGTTGAGCTACATTCCTTCTATACCTAATTTGTTGAGAGCTTTTATCATGAAAAGATGTTAGGTTTTGTCAAGTGCTTTTTATGTATCTATTGAGATAATTATGCTTTTTACCCTGTATTCTATTAATGTGATATATTACACTTATTGATTTGTATATGTTGAACCATCCTTGATACAAAGGATAAATCCTACTCATCACAGTGTATTGTCGATACCAGGTTGCTACTATTTTATTGAGGATATTTACATCTGTGTTCACCAGGGATACTGGCCTGAATTTTTTTTTCTTGTAGCCTCTTTGTCCTTAGGGTAATACTGGCCTTGTATTATGAATTTAAGAGTGTTCCCTCCACTTCACTTTTTTTTGGAAGAGTTTGAGAATGATTGCTATTAATTCTTATTAAAATGTTGGTAGAATTCACCAGTGAAACCATCTTGTCCTGGATTTTTCTTTTTTGGGAGACTTTTGGTTACTGATTCAATCTCCTACTTGTTATGGCTTATTCAGATTTCCTATTTCTTGATGATTCAATCTTTTTAAGTTGTATGTTTCTAGGAACTTTTTGTTTGGTTTATTTCTAGAAATTTAGCCATTTCTTTCAGGTTATCCATTTGTTGATGTATGATTGTTCATAATAGTCTCTTATTATCCTTTGTATTTCCGTGGCTAGCAGTTATAATGTTTCCTCTTTCATTTTTGAGTCTTTTCTCTTTCCTTAATTTGTGTAGCTAAAAGACGCTCATTTTTTATCTTTAAAAAAAAAAAAAAGATAAGACCTCTTAGTTTTATTGATCTTACTATCATTTTTCTAGTTCTATTTCATTTATTTCTGCTTTGATTTTATTATTTGCTTCCTTCTGCTAATTTTATAACTGTACCATCATGTTCAAAGGAAATAAAAATCTGGCTCTTGCTTATCCTGGTTGTGATTTGAAAGGATAGACCTTTTTCCTAACGTTCTGGGCTTCTGATCTCTCTTCATTTCAGGAAGTGCTGATCCTGAACTTCTCAATCCATCACATAGAGCAGTCTCTTAGCTTTCATAGATAATCTTGCACAAAACTTGAGTGAATTGGAGAGTGTTCAAGTATAAGAGACCCCTGACTGCATAGCTATAGAGAAATATTTTTAAAACTCAGACATTTATTTTTAGATGATGTCATGTGGATGAAGTAGATCATGCGACTCCCACAAACAAGGCACTTGGGATGGTGGCGGTGTTAGATTTGGCTCTGACGGCGGCCAGGGAGGCTGAGCTTCAGTGCAGATGCTGCCCCTGGTAGTCTGTCCTGAGGCAGAGGTCAGCCACCAGCCAGCCACTGCGGGCCAGTGTTCAGCTCTGTGTCAAAGCTGTTTGCCATTAAAAGTTTCCTGGACTGCACCAAGTGAGAACTTTGGTCACTGAGATAAGAGTAGCCAAGAGTAAATTCCAGAGCCCATCATTTCCTTCCTTCCTTCCTCCACAGAAAGGCAATGGGAGTGGATCCAAGCATGCAGGAACTGGAGGCATTAATAGACAGAATCCAGAAGCAAGTGAAAGACCATCCCTGCAGAGATAACATTCGAGAGGCATTCCAAGTTTATGACAAGGAGGCGACAGGATTCGTGGACAAAGAGGAGTTCTTTAAAATCTGTAGCACTCTCAGCATCCCAGTTGATGATTCCTTGACTAAGGAGGTCAGTATGAGTTCTTTTCCCAGGTAATTGCAAAGCTGCGCACCGTTCATTCTCTCTTAAAGACAATTAAATATGTATTTCGTTTTAACTGGGGAAGATCTAGGGTATTCAAGCCAGGTCTCCTGTTCAGTCCTGATTATAGTTTTCCCTTGATTCATTGGCTTTCTGTTCTCATTACTGTTGCAAGGCATCTGTAGGTGGTGTGGGCTAGGCAGCACAGAGGTTAATAAGACATGTTGGGGCTGAAGGAGGGCAGCAGAGGAGGTCCTGGAGGGGCGGCCACCCAGGGCAACTCACAGACACTGGGCTGAGTGGGTTGGTGGGCAGCCAGTAACATCCTTCACAGCGATAAGTACGTTAGCCCATCTGGAGGACTAGCATGGAAGAAGGCGTGACTGCTGCCCAGGGACAGCAGTCAGTAGGGGCCCCATGGCGACATGGACATTCTCCTCTTAGAAATGTTCATGAGTTGAAGAGAGCATTTCATGCCTTTTCCCCTTATAGACCCCTTTAGCCAGATCCCTAGAAGTCAGACAAGATTTTTGCCACCTTGCCAATGACTGTGACTTACTGTCAGTGAGACATTCTCATTGATTAAGAAGACTGAGATGCTATAGACCTTAAAGATCTTTTAGCAAAAAGGAATGTTCAGAGGTAAGATTCATTTGGGAGGGCTTTTGCTTAGGGCTAAAGTGACTAGGTTGGAGACGAGGATATTTTGTAGGCAGGGACATTAGCTAGGAGTGTGAGAGACAGAAAGAAAGGTATTTGCTCACATGGGCCAAAGCCCATTTAGCTTCCCAAAGCTCAGATTGACAGCATCCCCAGATTTTAAGTCATGTGTATTGTGTGTGAGCTGACATGAGAGAGAGGCATTGCAGCCAGTGGGAGTGGGACAGGGAAGGTGGGTGGGGTGGATTTGCACGTGTCTTATGAAAGCAAACACCGCAAGTCAGTCTACTATCACAACTGAGTTTCAGGGGACAGGTTTGGGCAGTGACATAGCTAGATTTTTCTTAGATGGCCATAACACCAACTTGCTATTTTGAGTCTTACTCTGCGCAGACTGGGTGGACAAAGCCTTGTCTTTGAATATAAAAACAATAAAAGTTGCTTTTTTTTTTAATAACTAAAAGTGATAGTGCCCTTAAAAGTGCAAATATTGGTTCTGAAATCTTGGCCAGGCCATTTACTCCACCTGAGGTTTGATTTTACTAACTGTGAGAGGGGGTAATATCCGACCATGCACTGGGTTCACAGGAGCACTTCAGAACCAGGTGAGGGTGTACAAACTGCACTGGTTGCAAAGGTGGGATCAGTGTTGATAGGGCCCTGCAGTGACGCAGCAGGCAGCCCTCATGTCTGTCCCGCCTGCTCTCTGTCTCCCCTGCAGTTAATCAGGATGTGCTCTCACGGAGAAGACAAGATCAACTACTACAACTTTGTCCGGGCTTTCTCAAACTGACCAGGCTGAGGAGAGGGCCCACTAGTGTTTTGAGGTTGGACCTACACTTTGAAATATACCGTGTGTTCTTTGTAGAGGCTTGAAAGTATATTCCTTTCTCTTTTGTTTCTTATATTTCACTACTTCTGAAGTCTAAGTTAGATGCATCTTGTAAGAAGATCGGTGCCTTATTGAGGGAGGTAGAGATGGGGGTGTTGTGATGGTTAACTTTATGTGTTGAGCTGACTGGGCCTTGGGGAACCTAGATATTTGGTCAAATGTTATCCTGGGCATCTGTGAGGGTGTTTCTGGGTGGGATGAACATTTGAGTTGGTGGACTGAGTAAAGCAGGCTGCCCTCCCAGTGTGGGTGGACCTCTTCCAACTCATTAAAGGTCTAAATAGAACAAAAGGCTGACCTTCGCGAGTAAGAGTGAATTCCCCCTGCATGCCTTCAAACTGCAACATCAGCGTTCTGCCTTCTGACTCAAACATTAGAAAGCCTGCTGGCCTTCAGACTAGAACCACACCGTCAGCTCTCACGTCTTCTTGTTGACTGACTGTAATCACGTGAACCATTCCCTATAATAAAGCTCATTCTTTCTATATAGATCCCATTGTTTCTGTTTCTCTAGAGAACCTTGACTAATACAGGTGTACAATGAGTAAGAGCAGAAGAAAAGATAGAATTGGCTAGAAGCATCATTTGGGGTTTTGAAAATAAGCACACAGCACTGGTATTGCTGCTCGGCCAATGCCTGCTTGCCCCAAGATTACAGGGAAATACACCACATGTTTTTGTGAGATGGTGGGTGGCTTACAGATTTAAGGCTAGTAAAATCTGCCTTTGTATGAATATTGGCTTGTGAGTTACCACTGCTCAGGCCCCAGGTCTATACTTTATACCACCAGAGGGCCTTGAAAATACCATCTAATTAGGGGTTCAGATGAATGTGTCTAATTCATCTATAGGTTTGGAGGGGATCTGGGACTAGCTGGTAAAAAAAGATGTTTCTAAACGTTTCGAGAATCGAGGGTCCCTTGGATGCGTGGCTTCTGAATATCCTGCTGGCATGTATGTTCATGAAAAAAGATTAATCTATTGAATACTTTATTTGTACCATGGACTTAGCATTCACTGTCCCTTCATCTTACCACTCCCACTCCCTGCAAAAACAAGCAAGCAAAACCAACCAACCCCAAACTGTAGAGCACAGGGGAGCAAACAGCTCAGAATGGTTACCTGCCTTTCCATTCTACTGTCCTGCCTCCCCCTCCTCCCCTTCCGGAGAGCTTCACCGCTCGACTGCCAAATCTGCGGTCTCCACCTGGTTCAGGGACACCAGAAGCTGGAAGTCACCTAGCTTCTCATGGCAGAGCAGGACTGCAACCTGAGTCTGCACCAGAGTCTGCCCTCCACCAGCACCTCTTCTGCGCCTCAGGCAAAGGTTCCCTGTTTAATCCTCATTCCCTGTGGTGTCTGTGGCTAACGGCCACTGTAATTGCACTCCTGTCCTGAGCTCTCCCTGAAGATGGTCTGGAAAACACAGCAGACAGCTGCAGGCAGTAGACCATCTGCCCGACACCAGCAGTCCCACTGCCCACATGATCACGAATACTTGGACATGTGTTCACTACCAGCACAAAAACTGGGTGGCTCTTACTTAACTCCGTCTTCTCCAGCCAGACAACGTCATAACGCAGCAGACATCAAGCTCGGTGTGCTTTCCTCTGTGACGCTTCCTACCCACAAACCCATGTCGAGACCACGCCTTTCCACTTCGTACCTTACTGTTATAGACACTAATAAAAATGATGCCCGTTATTCAATATAATCTTCTTCCTCTTCCAATTCCCCAATTCATGTGACACAACAAACATATAGCAAAAGATATACAAGAAATGGTTAATAAGAGTGAAAACTATTAGAAATTAGACTAAAATTGACACACTCATTTTTTAAAGTAAAAGCAAAGGTAAGCATCCGGATCAAAAAGGAATATAAGGAATTGTACCAGAGACAATTAGACTGGTAATTCTATGCCTTTTTATTCAGTTATTTCAAAAATATTTGCTGATCATTTTTTTCAAAATGTACATTTAAAAAATCCATACAAAACTGTAATTGTTTTCAAACCAGACAGAAACAGTGGAAAAAGGGTTTTGAAAAAAGTTCACTGAAGGTAAAAAACCCCCCCCCCCCCAAAAAAAAAACACGAAAAAAAACCTAGAACCTTTTACATGAGCATAAATACGGCAGGCACAAAATTTCCTTGAGTTCCTTGCTGAAATTTGGTCCATAACATGAACAGGCCAAAGTAGAAAAACAGACACTTTTGTCCACATTTGCATTGTGAGTTGCCCAGGGCACCAGCAGCCTCAGCTTATCATCCTTCAGATGTTTATTAAACAAGAGGAACTGAAAAATGAGGTTTAGTCTCATCCATAAACACTTGAATCTGTACCCAAGGAAGTAGTGGCACTTCCAAGCACAGGTGGCACCTGCCAGGTGAACAGGGCTGTTCAGCCGTGGCGGACTCAGAAAATCTCCACGTGAGCAAGAAACTCGAAGCTTCCAGGCAGGGTGATGGCGATACCTCGGTGTTCCAGATCTTATTCTCAGACACTGATTTATTAATGCCCCTTCATGAGGATAGTTTTTTTCCTTTTCAACAGATTATACAAAAATGATATGGACTTCTAAGATGATGCTACAATGTTCTACTAGAGTGCCACAGAAACCCAGCCAGGATCACGAGAATGACAGCAACAAAGGGAAAGTGGCTACCAGTTCTTCTGTAGGGGACGACTGCCCCTCCCGTGGGTTCCTTCCCTTCCCGATCGCAGGGCGTTCTAAGGGACAGCAAGGCCTGTGGACTGACCACTGGCTGGGAGGGTTATTGCACAACCCGGAAGAGCAAGGGAAAGGCAGACAGGCTTTGGGTGTGGGGAGGGTGTGGGGGCGGGTGGTTAGGGTAGCTGCTAACACAAGGTAACACTGAATTAGGAGCTGGAAGAAGTTCTGCAACAGCTGACCTAGACCCATAGACCCATTGTCCAACAGGGATGTGTGAGTTTAACAATCGTGACTGCAAAGTAAACACCTTTGTCATATACACTTTGGGTTGAATGGGAAGCAAGACCAGAAGAGGTTTTAGCAAGGTACCCTTCTTTATAATCTGGGGGGTGGCGGGAGACAGACTGGAAGAGCCGGTCTCACCATGTTGGGGCCAAAGACATACATGGGCTTAGTGCCCCTGCCCTCTGGGCTTCCCTTCACAGGTATGAACAGGTGGGAGGCACCGGTGCCTGCAATGGGCCTCCCCTGGCTTCCCAGCCACCCAGGCCCGAAAACCAACTCCATCGAGAAACCAAAAACAAAACGGAATAGACCCCAGACCCTAACACAATGAGGCAGGGGGTGGTTGAGACAAAGGAGGCAAAACTCTCACAATCAGTATCCCTTTTACATGTGACTGCCCCGGGGCCAGTTCCTGGGCTGCTCCTGACAAACAGCCTGGGCCCTGGCTCCCGGCCCAGGACCACAGGGCAAGTAAGGCACTTCTTACAGAAACGAATCTGCTGAGGACGAAACTCACATGTGCTGCCCAACAGGCTACCTGGAGCCAGTGGGCCTGGCGCTTTTCTGAGGCCTCCATAGAAAGGTTGGTCGGGGGTGGGGACACGAGGCAGCAAGTAGGTCCTCTTCAGCCTTTGGGGAGGAAATGGGGGTAAAGAGTGAGACGTTGGTAAAGCCTTCCTCACGGGCCAACACAGGAGGGAGAGGGATTCTATTTAGGCTCCAAGCCATCCGACAATGACCCACGTCTGCAGTCGTGCCCAGAGTGCCTCCTGACAGACGGGGCTGTGAGCTGGGAGGGCAGGAGCGGGAAGGACCACACAGTTGTCTGACTCTCAACACCCTCTCCAAGGAACAGCAGAGGCCTATGCAGAACAGGAGTGGATGTCCGATCACAGCCGAGGTCTTAGCAGGGAGGGAGTCACACCCTGGCCTCCCTGCCCTCTCACCAGGTCTGGGAAACCACCTGGGCAGGCTGAAGCCTGAGAAAGAAATCCAAACCAGTCCCCAGCCCGCAGCCAGACACCTCCAATTACAAAGGCCTCTTGGGAGGGGATGCTCTGCCCCTACCTTATTCACCACTTAGCCAACTGTCGAGAGGACTGAGGAGGGTCCCGCAGGAAGGCCCAGCAGCACACGCCCTGGGACAGCACCCCGGGCTTCAAGGCGCCCAGGTCCGAGGGGCTGCATGTGCAGAGGCTGGAGCACAGATGACAGTTTTGGTTTCTGAAATGTTGTGACTTCAGACAAATGGAAAAGGTTCTCTGGGCAACCACTTCGCTCTGGTGGCCCAGACACTCAGGGTTAGAGCAGACTAGAGGGAGCAGCAGCCACCCCCCACTCCCGCTCAGCCTGCCTCTGCCCCAGGCCTGCCGCACCTGCAGCAGGGACACATGCAGCTTATTAACAGTGCAGCTCCCAGCCTGGGTGGTAAGAGCTCTCCCACCACAGAGCTCCAAGGAGGAGGGCGCAGCACGATCCTCCATCCCAACAGTGTGGCCTCCCTGCTTTCTCCTGCCCCCAGCTGCCTGGGGGCCGCCTCCACCTCATGGGGCCACTCAGAGAGGTGGAGGGGCCGCGGCTGCTGAGGTAGACTGGCCTGTGCCCTCTTGCTCTGGCAGGTGGTGCAGAGCTGGTTTCCCCAATGTGGGGTGTCTGACAGGACCCCCACAGAAGGTGTGGTATGCTGGGAACAGAAGAGAGTGTTTAAGACGGAAAGAAGAGCCAAAGTGGCCAGATCAGGACGAGCCAGCACAGCAAGCTCACAGGATGAGGTGGGACTGAGTTGTTTAGCCCCTGGCAACATGGTTTGGGCCAACTGCCAAAGACCTGGCTCTGCTCTGAAAGAAATGTGCCAGGGACCAGTGGGATGACAAAGCTCCCCACATATGGCCCTCCTACCCCCTCAAATCGCTCGTGAAGCCCAGCTGGTGAGATGCTAGCCTTGTCTCGGGTTTTTAGGGCAGAGAAGGTCTGACTCTCATCACTGCGCCTTAGGAAACGGAGCCGGAGCTGCCGGGTCACGGGGGTGGTGGACTCACCTCGGAGGCACTGCACACAGACAGCATGGAGCCTGCAGGGCACTTGGGGAACACGCACGCTGAGACCACCACCACGCAGCCGGGAGGCTGCTGTGGGCGGGGCATGCCTGCTCTCAGCACTGCTCCAGCCCAAGCACACGTGCATCTGCTGAAGGCCGACTCCACAGCTCAACGGGGCTCAGCTGCAGGTGCAGCCTCGAGCAGGAACGCACGGCCCAGGGACCTCCTGATGGCGCCCGGCTGCTGGGGCAGGCGCAGGAGGCTGCTGGCTGAGCACCCAGCCATCAGCAGCCACCAGGCCTTTACCAGGTTCTGTTTTGCAGCCCGGAGATGGTCAGAGAAGGACAGGAGAGACGCCTATTTTCAAAACACTGTCCACTTCCTAAGGGTAACCAGAAGCCACGGGGAGCTGCTCCTTCCCAGCCATCTGACAGAGCTGAGGGCCCACAGATGTCACGAAACAGACCCCTCATTCTCTGGGAAATTAAAACTGATCTCTGATTCAAGTGATGCACAGAAGGGTTGTGGCCTCAATGAGAAGCCCCATCTCTCCCTTTTGGATGATAACCCAAGGTTTGGCTTCTACTGTGATGCCAGAGAGAGAACCAGCCCATCAAATGACACTGACATTCCTGCGCCATCAAGACCCGCTCCCGTCCCCGCAGAGCTCAGGAGTTCTTAAGCTGGCCCTCTGGGAGCCTCAGCCTTCTGTGGGAGCCCCATAGGCCCATCAGGACACGGGGGCCTTGCCTGGGGGGAGAGGGGACAGACTACGCGAGGGACAGGGCAGAAAGCTCGGCACAGCTGAGTGGCCTGTCCTGGTGCACACCATCGAAAGCGCTGCAGGTGTGCTCAACAAGCATCAGCAGATGACAACGCCGAGGCCAAAGAACACTCAACCAGAGAGGCCGGGGGAGAATGGCACAGGTGACCCTCCCGGGGCCCAGGGCCAGGGGGGCTTGGTGTGCCTGCGGGTAGAGAGAGGACGTCAGGGCTGCCCGGGTCTGGGGTTTAGACCAGCACAGGCCCGCTGGTCTCAAGGCTTTCAGATTTGGTTTTGAATGCTGGTGAACGGCTGAAAAAGCAGTGCAGCCGGGGCTGCTGCAGAAAGGCCGGGTCAACCCTGCCGTCGCCTTCCGGAAGAGCCCGCTGCTCAGCCCACGTGCTCTGGCTCTGGAGTGGGAAGCCTTGTCCTGCAGCAGTGCTTCCCCGGCCGAGCGAGGCAGGCCGGTTTCCATCGCAGGACCCGCCACGGCAAGCTGTCCCGGTCAGGGGACCCGACACAGTTCACACCATCCTCCTGGGCCCAGCGGTCAGGTCCCTAAGCCAAACGCCTCGGCATTTACCAGGAGCAGCGGCACGGCGGGGCCTCGAGACGGTGCCCAGAGCTGCAGTCACACCTCGTCAGTCAGTCAGCACCCGGGAGGCTGCGATCCGAGAGGCCGTCTCCCTCTTCCTGTCCGTCCACACGGGCCCACTGGGGCTGCTGCGGCCCGCACGGAGGCTCCTCACACGAGGCGTCTGCACGTTGACAGGCCCCGGACCGACGCTGGGGTTGGACGGCCAGGACCAGGACCTGCGCTCCCTCTTGTGGTAAAAATCAAGACACAGAAAAATTGCACAAGACGGTCAAAGAAGGAAAAAGAGAAAGCAGCAGCGGTGTAGGAGGAAGGCGGCCAGCAGAAAGCTAGCGAGAACCTGGGCGTCCAGAACACCCAACAGAGCGCGGAGCTGCGGCCAGGGCGTGGCCTGGGGAGTGGGGGAGGGAGATGTTTGGTTTGATTGAGAATGGTTTATGGAGGAGTAAGAGAAAGCCAAGAAGAAAGGAGGAGGAACAGCCCCGTTTAAAGACAGGTTCCTGCTGTTTGATGGAGCGTCAGGAGCAGGAAGGGGAGGCAGTGATGGAGGCTGGGCCCCCAAAGAGCATTCCTGTGCTCAGCACTTTGGCCTTAAGGAGACTTGAGTTTCTTAGTCCGTGGGGAGGTCCCATTCTCGGCCTTCACCACTCCATTTTCGTGGTAACCTAGGAAGGAAAGAGAGACAGACGGACATGGCGTTTCTGCTGGGACTGGCGGAGAGGAGGGCGGGCCCAGGCAGCCCGTTCCAGCTGCTGCCCAATGATGAGCTGTGGGGACCCAGCAGATGCCCCAGGCTCCTGCTCTCCCCAGGGTCTTGTGACTGGAGGCTCCGTTTGAGGTGGTGGGTCTCTGACACAGTCACCCAGGACCAGGGAGCCTGCGCCTGGCCAGAGGCTGGGCCAGGTCCTTGCTGGAATCACTGCAAGACCCCAGGGTCCTGTTTCTTTCTGGCCCCTGCAGGGCAGCAACTCCGGGGAAGGTGAGGACTGAGGGGAGGAGGCAGAGGGGCTGTAGGGACAAGGCCTTACTCAGGTGCCTGACACTCCTCTGGCAGAAAAATTAGGGCAGAAGAGGAAGATCTTTTTATTGTCAAAAGCATGTCCATGTGCTTGCTCCAAGCCCAAGAGGCACATCTGGCTGCCGCCTCCAGCCCATCCCACCCAGCCAGGCCTGGCTCCCGGCACGCCCAGCACACACGTGTCCGTTCTAACACATGAGCCCTTGCCAAGCAGACCACACCTGGAGAAGGCGAGTGAGTCAGAACACATCCTGGTGCAGACGGGCCTCAGGCTGTTGGAAAGTGCAGAGCTGGCCGTTCCCCAGGCCCAGAGGGGGCGGGCGGGGACTGAAGGGGCAGGGCCCACGGAGAAGTGGGTGTCCCTCCCCTGCCCACCTTGTACTGTGCCATCTCGAGTCATTCCCGAAGGCAGAGAGGAGCCAGCAGCCTGGGCGGCCACGACCAGAGCAGAGGGCAGGTGAGGACAGAGGAGCCGGCCGCACAGAGCAGGCGCAGAGATTGGCTGGCGCCCAGAAGCCACCCTAAGGACATGCTTCCTGCCAGAGTTCCCCACCCAGCACGCCCTGCCCCACCACTGCCAGAGGGCTCGCGTGGAGTCAGGGCCAGCCCCACCCACAGCCTGTCCCTGGCCCACACCCAGCCACGTGCCAGCCAGGCTGCAGCTGGAGCCCAGGAGCCCCAGGCCCAGGGAGGGAGTCCAGACGGAGGGCGGGCAGCAGGACTGGTCTGGGTAGAGCCCAGGGCCCTGACTCCTTCCTCCCCGCCCCAGACAGCCTCCGCCTCGCCTGCCCAAGGCCCTGGCACGTACCAGATTCCCTCTTGATGAGCCTTGCTGGTAGCCGGGGGGCCGTGGAGGCTCTCCGCTTGGCGCTCTGCTCGTTCCAGTACTCCCGCCAGTGCCGCAGCTGGGAGTGGATGAAGCGCCACATGAGCCAGGCCTGGGCAGCACACACCAGCAGCAGCACGCAGAGCCTGCAGAGGGCAGAGCGGGGCTCAGGGGCTGGGCCTACAGCCCAGGGCTGGGACTCCCTGAGGTCTGGAACCCTGCCGATCCCGTGGCCCATCGATCGGCTCAGCCTGGCAGGCCCCCACCACCCGAGGTCACAGGGCTCCTGCTTATCTCCGCTCCAGCACACTCAGGGGTGGCGATGGATGCACAGGGCTAGGGAGGCGGGGAAGGAGGCAGCGACAGACACAGTCACACAGTCCCCACACCTGGTGGGACCCATGGCCTGTCCCTTCTGTACCCACAGCACAGAACACAGCTCATTCAGATCCATATAAACTGGAAGGATTCAAATGAATTAGGATACAGCAGAAATAATTCGAGAGTGGCTTCTTATCTAGCATGAAACTTAAAAGCTGTGCAGTCCTAGATCAAGCACACACCCTCCCGGGCCCAGGGTCTCCCGGAAACAGTGGCCTCCTGGCTGCCATGGGAGGCCATTGCCAACCTGCTGAGAACTCAGCTGTAAAGAGTCCGAGTAGCTGTTGTGATCCCCGCGTGGCTGGGTGAGAGACCTCCTGAGCTCCATGAAGGGGAGGGGATTCCCCTGTGGACTGAGGCCCTGACAGTCTTTGTGGGCCAGGAAGTGAGGATGGCCTAATGTCCAGAGATTCCCATAAATGTCAACACGCAGGGGACTCAGGGGTTTGCTGCCTCCTGACCCTCCGAGAAGTCGTGCCAAGTTCAGGAGGCTCCTGGCCGCTTCACGGAGCCCTGATTTATCGTCGTGCCCTTATGCCCAACTCACCTGCAAAGTAAGGTATTGAAGTTCCCTTTCTCGGGGTCAAAAGCTTGGTTTTCCATGCGAGCAAGTCCAAAGCCGATGGCCAGCACGGCGAGAGTGAGGATGAAGAGGCGGGTGACCCCGAATACAGCAGCCCAGGCGTTAAACCTGCGCGCAGAGGTGGGGAAGAGACAGCAGCCTTTAGGGCAGTGGTTCTCAACCTTCCTACTGCTGCGACCCTTTAATACAGTTCCTCATGTTGTGACCCAACCATAAAATTATTTTCGTTCTTACTTCATAACAGTAATTTTGCTACTGTTATGAATCGTAATGTAAATATCTGATATGCAGGATGTATTTTCATGTTACAAATTGAACATAATTAAAGCATAGTGATTAAACACAAAAACAATATGTAATTATATATGTGTTTTCGATGGTCTTAGGCGACCCCTGTGAAAGGGTCGTTCGACCCCCAAAGGGATCGCGACCCACAGGTTGAGAACCGCTGCTTTAGGGCCATGAGGGGCCCTTCACCCCCTTCTCCAGAAGGGACCCAAGCGGGAGAAGGTGCAAGGGTGGCGGAGGGGTGAGGTATCTAGAATAAGATGCTCCGGGACGATAAAGAAGCTCAGGGTGCTGCCTGCAGCTCAGGGGGCAGGTGACACCCAGGGCAGGACCCTCCTGTGCCCCCTGACCCTCTGAGCAGGCTGGCCTCCCAGCCTCACCACTTACAGCTTCTCGTTGTTCTCATCGGCAAAGTAGAAGAGCCGGGCCATGTGGAAGAGGACCTCGGTGGAGTACTGCAGCAGCAGCAGGATCAGGCCCAGGCGGCTCAGGCTGGGGAGGGAGAGATGAGCCTTACAGTCCCCCCAAGGTCCAGGGAGAGTGGAGGTGCGGCCGGCCCCGGCTCTGCTCCCCACTCCACCTTCCCTGGCTGGCCCGCCTCATCCTGCAGGACTCAGCTCCGCTGTCACACCTGGAGAATTTTCCTAACACTGAATGCCCGGCCTTCGCCTGTGCTGGGTGGGGCCGGCACCCCTACCCGCTCCCACAGTGACCGGGCTGAGGCTCTTCACAGGGCTCGTCACCTTGGGCTCATCACCAGGCCAGGGACCACACACACAAAAGGTGCTCAGAACGAGATGCTGAGCTTTGCAAGGAGAACCAGGGGTTCCTACCGTCTAATTTCTCATTATCTGTGTCTCCACAGCTAACAGGTTCACAAAGAAGCAAAACTCAACCTAATGCAGAAACCTATGCAAGTGAACTGAACTCTTGAAAAACAGCACCACTGCCCAGCTGGTGTGGCTCAGTGGGTGAGCGCCGACCTGTGAACCAGGTCACAGTTCCATTCCCGGTCAGGGCGCATGCCCAGGTTGCAGCCTCGATCCCCAGTGTGGGGTGTGCAGAAAGCAGCCAATCATGATTCTCTTTCACCATTGAGGTTTCTCTCTCTCTCTCCCTCTCCCTTCCTCTCTCTCTAAAAATCAATAAAAACATATTTTTAAAAAAACACAAAAAACCCAACAGCACCACTGAGACACCCCTCTGCTCGATTCCAGGCATGACGTTGCCACCGACTTCCTCGGGCAGTTTGCTGCAGATGGTCAGCGGTCATTCAAATGCAAGTGAAAGCTCAGCTCCTGAACAGCAGGGAGCCATGAGATAAGATGGGAGCCCTCCCACAGGCGGCCATAAATAAGGATCCGCCGATTCCACCCAATGAGACCAAAGTACAAAATCATCACGAAGGTCACTGGGTCCTGTGGCTGGAAAGTCCAACACGATCCTGCCCGTGACCTCGGCTCAAACCTCCCTTTCTGCACTGCAGCCACACTGGGCTTCACGCTCCCTCCTGCTGAGGGCAGTGCACCTGCTGTCCCCTCCGCCTGCACAGCTCTGCCCAGATCTCCACGGACCTGGCTCCGTCACGCCTGCCTCAACCTGAGCCCCCTGCGCGGAGGCTCTCCCTGCCCACACCCACGGTGCCCGGAGCACACGGGCCGTTACATGGCGCTGCTTCATTTCCTCTAGTGCACGCACCACCATGGGAAACCTGTGGTTATTTCCTTGTTGATGGTCTGCCTCCCGCTAGAACGGACGCCCCAGGGGAGCACTACTGGGGTGATAGCACAGACTGGCTTCCTCAGACACACTCCTTCATCCATGCAACTCAACTCCTGAGGCAGCGCCGCCCACAGGAGGTCTGTGTTGAGTGAGTGAAGGCCTGCAAAAGCCAAGCTCTTTACCAAAGAGACCCCACACCATCCAGCATCTCAAAAGTCTGTCTCCCTTGGGAAACCCTGCCGCCGAGGGCCACTCCTTTCCCTGGATTCACTTCGGAAAACTAGAACAAGGGCGGAGGGGGAAGGAGCTCCCGCTCCCGAAATGAGCAGAAAGGTGGCTGCACCTTGAACTGGTGCCGGCTCCCCTGGGAACGGGGTGGGGGCGATTTTGAGGGATCTGCTGCTCCCTGTCCTCTCCGTCTGATTCTCATTCCAAAACAAGCATTCACAGGGCTCGGTGCAAACAGGGTCAGGCACCTGCCCTAGTCCTTCCCCGGGACATGTCAGATGCGGGGAAAAACGGACCTTGGTGCACCTCCCACCTCTGGGAGGAAGAAGGGACCCGCTAGCAACAGGAAGCGCTCCTAGGGGGGGCCTGCCTGTCTCTGCTCACCCCGCCCTCCTCACACACTACTGGGGTGATAGCACAGACTGGCTTCCTCAGACACACTCTGCCCGTGACACAGGAGCATCCAACACAAGAGCAGAGCGGGGCCTGCCACACGGCCTCACCCCTCAAGACCCATCCAGGAATCCTCACTGCCCGAGGCCCCCTGAGACAGGACAGAGCTGGGAGCCGCCTTCCTCTGCTCCCCCGAGTCCACCCTTCTCAGAGGACGCATGGAGGGCCCAGCAGATGCCGGGCCCCAGGACCCTCAGGTCGCTTAGCAGGAAGTTCGCAGAATGCCGGCCTAGCGAAGCCCAGGCTGCTCCCTGGCCTGCGTGGACTGCGCTCAAGAAAAACCCAAGTTGGCAATGGCATATCCAGTCCCTCAGTACGAATCTTCTCATGAGAGACTCCAGACCAAACACTGCAGCAACTCTCTCGGCCTCTGAACAACCAGCAGCGGCCACTCTACATTCTGACAAATCAAAGGGAAGGGGTTTCTGCGCTGTGAGCTCTGGCAGCTTCTGCCACTGAACACGCGAGGCAGGGCCCCGTCTCAGCTGCCTCCCACCTGCAGAGCCACTGATCAGGTGCCCATGTCCCTGGGAAGCCCTGCCTGGCTGTCCTGGGTTGGGGCGGGGCAGCCACTCTCTGGGTTCCAGTGGCAGACGACACATGTCACAGTGCCTCTCCTCCGAGACCGAGGATGCCCCACTGAAGACAAAGGAGCCTCCTGCCATCTATCTTTGTATTCCCAGGCCTTAGCCCAGGGCTCAGCACACAGCAGGCGTTTAGTAAATGCCTGCTCATTGAATCAGTGTGTGGAGGGGCGTGCGAACATGAGGGCATGAGGGGCAAGGAGATGTGGCGGCCGGGTCTCACTCACTTGAGGAGGTACGCGCCGGCTATGTGGAGCAGGTACAGGCAGATATACTGGAGCTGGCGGGGAATTTCCTCCTGCAAACAAGACAGGCGGACAGTGAGTGTGCTGGCCCTCCAACCCAGAGGCAGGAATACAGAGGGGAGGGGAGAGGGCGGGCCCCGGGGTGGGCTGCTTTAACACCAGCAGCTGCACAGTCTGAGGGCCAGGCAGAGCTTCAGGCTCACAGAGGGCAGGGCTGGGTTGAGAGAGAAGGGACAGGGACTAAGGAACAGGGTGTTGGAAATGATTCAGAGGGATGCTATGTAAAAAGAAAGAAAGAATGTGGGTTTTTTTTTAAAAAAAAACATTAAACCATGTCTTAGCCAAGTTTATGGCAAAAAGATTTGTCTGGAGCTCACAGGGTGTTGGTGGCTGGGGACCGCCACCCGCCGCCAGCCACACATGTAAGCGTGGGAGGCGGGCGTGAGACGTGCTGGGGCCTCCTCTCAGGGAGGTCTGTCTTCCTGGGAACTTCAACAAGTGCTGACTCAGCATTTTACTGAACCCACCAACACTCCCATCACCACCCAGCTCGGGCTTCTACAGGAAGGGCCTGGGATGGCTGGGTACAGCAGGGGGGAGGGGAGGCCACGTGCCTTCAAGGTGGGAGTGAGGACTCACCTTCCGTACCTTCTGGAAGTACAGCTCAGGAAGTGCGTGCAGCCAGTAGGCCAGCTGGCACAGGTAGAAAAACTTCACCTGGAAGCTGGAGAGACAAGGGAGCGGGTCACGGGGAGGGAGGGAGGAAAACGTCCCTGCGGCGCCCACCAAGCACAGGAGGGAAGGGCCAGGGCCAGGAGCGAGGGGGGGAAGGGGGTCCACGAGCACCGGGCGCCTGGGCCTGGGGACCCGGCTCCACAGACAGGACCACTTAGAGGACCCAGAAAGTCCACAGAAAGAAGCAAAAATAGGGCTTGGCCACCCTAGCTGGTTTGGCTCAGTGGATAGAGTGTTGGCCTACAGACTGAAAGGTCCCAGGTTTGATTCCCGTCAAGGGCACAAGCCAGGGTTGTGGGCTCGATCCCTAGTAGGGGGTGTGCAGGAGGCAGTTGATCAATGATTCTCTTTTATCATTGATGTTTTTTTTTTTCTCTCTCTGTCCCTCTCTGTCTCTGAAATCAATAAAAACATATTTTTTAAAAACAAAACAAGCCCTGGCTGCTGGCTCAGCTGGTTGGAGCGTCGTCCAGCACACCAAAAGGCTGTGTGTTCGATTCCTAGGCAGGACACATATTGGAGGCAACTGATCAATGTCTCTCTCTTGAATCAATAAACGTATCTTCAAGTGAGAATCTTTTTAAAAATTAAGAAACAAAAATGATGAAAAGGTTGCAGAGGAGGAGGGTCTTAGCCCGGAGAAGGGGAGGAGGAGGAGAGAGCGGACGCTAGAGAACTCGGTGGAGCAGAGGGCAGAGACATACTTAAGGATGAAAGCACCTCAGTAGCTAAGGGCCTGACTCGGTGTTATTTTACGGGCCTAGGACAGCAAGGCGTGGCCTCTCAGGGACAGCGCCCACTGTTGCCCTCCTGCATCTGATCGGAGCAGGGAGGAGGGCACAGCCGTGGCCAGCTGGAAGGAAAGTGTGCTTGAGTGTGAGGGGTCAAAGCCAGAGCCTGATGGAGCTGCCCTGCATCTGTGCCTCACGCGGTTAGGAGCCTGCTGTACATGGAACTCTGTGTCCCCTCAGAATTCATGTGGTCACCCTAGTCCCCAGTGTGATGGTATTAGGAGGCAAGGCCTTCAGAAGAGGTAACGGGGCAGAGCCCTGTGAGTGGCATTAATATCCCTGTGAAGGAGGCCCCAGAGCACCCTCTCCACCCGGCCTTGTGGGGACCAGGAGAGAAATGCTGTCTACGAACAGGAAGTGGCCCTCACCAGACCCTGGGCCTGCGGGCACCCGGACCCTGGACTTCCAGCAGGACGGTTGAGAAGGACATTTCTGTGGTCCATCCCCCCCC
>NW_006292334.1:142562-145147 GCF_000327345.1 Myotis davidii | reverse complement strand
CACCCCCCAGCCCACGGTGTTCTGTCCAGCAGCCAAGCTGAGACTCCTCTGTGACGGGCCAGTGCAGGCGACACTTCACTGTGGGAGTCCCCAGGCCAGCAGACTGGGAGGAAGACGCACCCAGACCAGCGGCCCTCCACCAGGCTGTGCCCTAACAGGCTAGGTGACGGGTCCTCCTTCCAGCTGTTCTAGACACATTCTGGGGGACAGAGCCAGAGGACCGGCTGGTTCCTCCCCGGAGACCAAGCCATGAGAATACTCACGGGAGGTACACGTGTGGATAGTCTTCCCAGAGGCTCCTCGGGTTTGTTAAATATCCTTCCTGTGGGAGGCGAGAAGAGACGGAATTTAGAGGTGAAGGTAAGACCCGCTGGGGCCCTGGGCAGACCCAGGGGTCAGGGACGCATCGAACACCCAGCTGCCAGAGAGAGGATAGAACAGGAACCGTGAAATGAAGGGCCTTCCCGTGGGGTCCCGCTGGCACAGAGCAGGAGGAGCTCGGTGGGACAGGGGCCTGCCCTGCAGGCGGCCTGACTCTCACTAGCTGCACTGCCTCTGGGCAGGGCGGACCCTGAGCTTTAGCTGCCTCACCTGTAAAATGAGGATAAAAATACTGACCCTCCCAGAGTTACTGTTAGAAATCAATGGCCGGCGTATGTTCATGTGGCAGTGCCTACTGCTGTGCCTGGCACGTGGCGCTCAGGAAATGCTCGCGGAATGAACGAGCGGCCAGGTGAGGCTGGGGCCAAGGTGTTCGTGTCCAGGTGGGAACAGAAGATGGCGCCTGGGAGGAGCCTGAGACCCGACACTAGGGTGTAAACTAGGACCGGAAAGGACTGTAGCCTCAGAGAGAGAAGAGACCAGAGACTGACACCAACGCAGAGGAGGAGACCACGTCTGCTCACCTCGGGGGGAGGCTGAAAACAGATTATCCCTTGAAATGCATAACCTGAGGTTTGCTTCCATGGGGGTTTGGCGTTCAAATCTATACCGCCTGTGTGGTCCGGAAACACCCCCGCTAAGGAAGCAGCGACAATATTGTGGGCCAGAGATACCGTCGGGACACCCTCTCATCCACGGACGTGCAGGACTCCCGCACATAAACCCTGGCTAAGACGCGCTTCTAATCCCAGGTGCAAAGCACAGGAGCAATCAATCCACCACGAGCAGCTTGGCTGGCCCTGCCCGCGGAGGGCAGAGGGGCTGTTCGCATGACTTCCCCTCAGATGCAGGGAAACGGAGGGCCAGG
This sequence comes from Myotis davidii, assembly GCF_000327345.1. NCBI lineage: Eukaryota > Metazoa > Chordata > Mammalia > Chiroptera > Vespertilionidae > Myotis > Myotis davidii. The sequence goes on along the minus strand of NW_006292334.1, from coordinate 143,898 downwards.
CAGGAAGGATCTCCTGAAACAAGATGCTTGCTCAGCAGCACAAGGAAAACCTGAGCTGGGCCACCAACCTCCTGGTCGGAAAGCCTCGGGCCCAGCTGCTTCAGTAAGTCGGAGCATAAATGGAGCTGGAGGCTCTGAGGAGGGGGCTGAGAGCCTCAGTGCTCCCCCTGGGCGGAGGGCAGGGGTCAGCAGTGCTCAGGGGTCAGCAGTGCTCCGGAGGAGGAGGAAGAGGAGGAAGAGGAGGAGGAGGAAGAGGAGGAGGAGGAGGGGGAGGTGAAGGCAGCTGCTGCAGCGAGAAGCACTCGAGGTTACTGTCTAAGGCAGGAGTGGGGAACGTCCAGCCTGCGGGCCATATAAGGACCAAGAAATCATGTGGTCGGGCCCTGCCAAGGCAACCGCAGGCCTTGTGTGTGCTGCACAACAACTCGAAATTGAATACATCTGGGAGCTTTTTTCATAGCAACAAGACTTTATATTAAGTGAATTACATTAAGTGAATGATGTTATAAATATCCAAATGGCCCTTCACAGAAAAAAGGTTTCCCACTCCTGGTCTACTGGATACTTAGTTTGTGCCCAAGTGAGGGCCGATCCACCCACCTCTGTGGCGCTAAATGCCCGGGAGTATTCCTCAGCCCCAGCCCCACAACCTGGGAACAGCACAGGGACCTAACTGGCAAGTCTGATCAGGTGCACGCACCAGTGTAGCCATGGCAACGCAGATGTGAAGGAGAGGGTCTCACCCCAAACCCTCATGGTTTCATTCCTAGCCTCTTCTCATGACCACGTCCTTTCCTCCTCAGTCACACACAGACTGGGGCACGGAGGTAGGTGGGAGGTCCTGGGCATTTGGGGGTGGCAGGAACGCCTTCCGACACCCACACGGCTGCTACTCCCCTGCCGCTCACTCGCCTGCCTTCATCAGAATGTCGGACCCACTCTCTCTACCTCATTCCACGGAAATCACGGAGGCGAGAAGGTTCCTCTCTAGAGGAAGCAGCCAAGAATTTAAGGAGGGAAATGAGGTGGGAGAGGAGTGTCTGCCCCAAAAAGACTGGCCAAGAGAGACAGCACTGGGAGAAATGAAAGCCCCGCTGGTCATGTGATTTTAGACAGGAACCCTCCTCGGCTTGGCCCCTTCACTTAGGAGACAAGGAGGTCAGCACTTTGAAGCCAACAAGCAAAGAAAAATGCTGCCTTGCTTGCAAACAGCCAGTCCCTGGGGCCTGTAGGAGGGGCCGGGGCAGGAGAGCAGGGGGAGCCAGGGACCAATGACTCACCACCTTGGGAACAGCCTTTTCCAGACCTCCAGCCAGGCAGCTGCCTACAGGGGCGG
>NW_006292334.1:140858-142453 GCF_000327345.1 Myotis davidii | reverse complement strand
GGCTGGGGAGGGCTGGGGCACCCTCAGAGCTCAGGCATCCAAGTACCAAGAGCCCTGGGGCCCAGTGTGGCAGAGGGAGCACCTGCCACCCACCCGAGCCCCACCCTCCACAGGCGAGGCAGAGGGCCTGGGGAGCTTCTGCAATCCTTCGTCCTCTTTCGTTTGGCCTGTGAGCTGAGGGAGCTTGAGCAAGCGGGGCAATCGCTCCCTCTCCCGCAGCCTCCTTTTCGGTGTGTGAACAGAAAGATCCACAGAAACAGCAGGATCCAGCGTAACACAGCCAGCTCCCTAGACGCAGACATGCCTGTAACATCTGTCCTCGGGACAACCGCACAGGAAAGCGCCACTCTCAGCGAATGCTGCTCTGGCCCAAGGCCAGCACTAAAGGTCTTCCCTCTCCCAGGTTCGCACTGAGCGCTGGACTTCAGGTTACCAGGTAAAGTGAGGCATCCCGGTAGGCAGGCAGGGAGGCCATATGCCCCCCCACCCCGCCCCGCTTTCCTCAGGAGTGTGTGTGTTGCCCTGACCAATGAAGAGGAGTTCAAAGGTAAGTTAAAAGTAGGAGGTGAGATTCTTATAAAGTAGTTAGTTGGTCCGGCCACACTCCCATCACTCTGCCTGTATAAATGCAGAAAGAAACGTCTAAGTCAAACACCAAAATAAAACTGGTTCTTTCTGGAGGGAGGGATTTGGGGGTAAATTTTTGCTTTCATTTTTCATACTTTTATGTATTGCATACTTTAAAAAAAAGAATTGTCTATGATGTTTATAAAAATAATCCATTTAAAAACTGTTGGGGAAAAAATAAAAACCACTGAAGTTTGGAGCAAAAAGATGCATTTTGTACTTCATTCATTCTCATAACCAAGAGTTAGGGAGCAGCTCGAGGTCTGGGGGAGAGACAGACAGCAGAGAATACACACACGAACAAGAAAAACACCCCAGCAATGGGCAGGGTGCCAAAAACACAAATGGGGGTCTCTGAGGAGGTGCCATTAGGTGGAGACTTGAGAGCAGAAAGGAGCCAGCAGGGGTGGCAGGGGATGGAGGAGCCAGGGAAGAGCACTGGGGCATCTCACCAGTGAGATGAGATGGGAAGTCCAGCAGGGCCCAGAGCACAGGGGCTGGGAAGAAAACGGTATCACTGCAAGTAGGACGGGACTTTTAAGCAGAAAAATGCATGATGTGATCTGCATTCTGAAAAGATCTGTCTGGCCGAGCAGAAAGGGGTGGGAGAGTACAGGCGTGGAAACAGCCTCCTTCTAGAAGGAGGACATGCGGTGATCCAGGCAGGAGATGATGGTGGCTTGGACTACAGATGGGTTCCCCAACCTTGGCACTGACATCTGGGGCTGGGTCATTCTTCCTTGAGGGCCTGTGCTGCGCGCGGTAGGATGTTCAGCAGCATCCCTGGCCTGTACCCCGAGATGCCACTAGCATGCTGCCAACCGTGCCCTGAGGCAGAGTCTCCCCTGAAGAGAACGCTGGACAGGGAGGATGTATGTGTGCGCGCGCGCAGCTGGAGGGCAGCTGACGGAACCTCAGTGTGTTCTGCGGGTGGGGTGGGGACCTGCTGATGAACTCACTGTGGAGGG
>NW_006292334.1:121997-140778 GCF_000327345.1 Myotis davidii | reverse complement strand
CGTAACATAAAAATGTGATTTTAAAATGAAACTAGCTGTGTTCACTCCTTTTACAAAACTGCCCTCTCTTCTTCCTCAGCCACTCTCATCCCAGCGGGAACTGTCCTGTGAGAACGGCAGGGCAGGTAGGGCCAGGAGCCACGCGGTGTTAGGAGGTGGAGTCACTGGGTCCAGGGTCCCCCAGGTCCCCATTTCCTGTTGAACATGTGGAGTGGGGAACCGGCTGTCACCGCAATAAAAGTCTGTTATGAGCTTTCCCCCTCAAAAGTGCTGTATTCTCCCGACTAATTAGCATCATCATTTTCAAGTCCTTGAAGGCAGAGAGAAGCAGAGACAGAGCAGTCGCATCTCACACCCTGGAAGGGTGCTAAGTGACTTGGCTGTGGGCCTCCAATCTGGCCTCAATGTGTCACAGCTGTGCTGTGCTGTGCGGAGTCGGGGGAGGCAGAAAGGGTAAGAGTGATTCACTCGGAGATGAGGCAATGCTGCTGCAGAAAGACCAGTTACATGTGGTCCCCGAGCTGTTCTGCCTCCAAGCAGCTCAGGGTCTCCCGAGGCAGGCGTGAGCCAAACGCGAGGGGCGGGGAGGTCTGCAATCAGAAGCACCTAGACTTCGGGGCCAGGATGTGTGCCGCACAACAGCAGGGGGCGCTGCTCACATGGCTGCCGGGAAGTCCGCCCCTGGACAGAGCACAGGGCAGCCCTGCTCAGGACAGGAGTCTCAGGTCCGCATTTCACCTTCCCCGTGTTCTGTTCGGGAGAACCGTTCTGTGATGGAATGATGATGGAAATGAAAGCAATGCACAGAAGACATGTCCACTTCATAGAGGAGATGACATGAGCGTTCCTCTCTGGAGCAGAGAGCTCCTCGGGGTGTGAGTGCTTATCACTGTCGGTGCAGGAAGAAGAGGAAGCAGGACGCAGCAAAGGAAATGTCTGAACGCCGCGGGGCTGGTGGGTTTCTCACGGGACAATTTCAGCCCCTGAGAAATGGGCCAGGTTGCAGGCAGGTGGTGCTCCAGGCTGAGAAGGGGGGGTGGGGGATGCTAATTAAACACCTCCTAGCAGGACAGCCTGGGTCTCCTTACAGTGAACCCCAAAGGACTGTCCACATTCTTCTGTTGGAAGGAATGTGCTGTATCAAGGGTTGCTTGAAATTAGAGTCCTCTGGTTAGAGGGGGAGGTGGGTAACTGGTCCGCCAGGCACCTGTGGGAATGGCACTGACCCTCACAGGACGTGATGTGTGGACAGGGGGCTGCTGCACTTGCTTGCAGGAGGCCAGTGCAGGAAAACGGAAAGCATGCTTGACTTAGAACCAGACCCAGAGTCCCAACCCCATCCTGGATACTCCAGAAGCGCATGACCGTGGGCACACTTTGGAACCTGAGCTTGGGTTTCTACAATCCTTACCACGGGCAGGCGCCCAAATGAACGTAAGTTTGTCTTGTGGGACAGTTTTTGCAGGGCGCCCTGTAACATGACACGGGCCATTCGGATACACAGCACCATCACTGTGCCCTCACAGCAACTACAACAAGTGTTCACTTTGCACAAGAGGACTCTCCAGCTGTAAAAATGGCATTTGCCCCTCTCTCACAGGACTGTGAGGATGGAAAAATGGCTTCAGTTCTAAGGAATGGCCCCACGTTCTCCATGCAGCTCCTTACTCTTTTCCTTCCCCGAGGAGAAAAGCCGTGAGGACCACTCACCGTCACCACCACGTACAAGCACCAGATCACCGAGCTGAGATGAAAGACCACCAGCTGTCCAGATTCGTTGAACTTGCTGTGTTTGACCTTGGAGAGATGAAGCCTTTTGCTGATTTTCTAAAGAATAGAGAGAATGCCCCATATTAATATACAAGCGTATTGGTGATGGGCAGGTTTCAAACTCCTGCTCCTTCCCACGAAAAAAAGGTTAAAGGTGGAAGCCAGCCATAATCCAAGTCGTTCAGTGTAGGACTACTGTGTGCACAGAGTGCTATGTGAAGCGAGCATTTAGAGGAAGCAGCGAGATTAGTGTCCGCAGCCCAGATGTAAAGAAAACAACCCAACCAGACTGTAGGACGGGCCACAGGGACACTGTCCTGTCTTATTTCAGGCAGTTCTCTCCGCTTGTGACAATAAACATTGCTGTTTCGTGTGCTGGCTAAAGAAGCCTGTGAGAGGGGCTGTGTGTGTGAGAGATAGCCAGTCCACAGGACCAACCACGGCATGAAATTGGGGGTGAAGAGGTTCAGAGCTCCTCCCGGGTGACTCCTGGGACCCACGCATCTCCCCAGTTTCTGGTTTCGGAATCTAGACGCATCACTTACGTCTAAGATGTACTCCTGAACCACAGCGTGCAAGATGATGGTGATGAAGATGTAGAACAAGATGGTGACCAGGTCCTTGGGCCCGTAGTGGTAGTGCACAGTCTCGCTGTCTGCGGAGGTAAAAAGAGCCCCGTCAGCATCCCTGGGTGAGGAAGCAAGCGCTCTGGGACCCAAAACTGGAAGGAGATCCGGATGTGCCATCAGTGCTTCCCTTCTGAAGAAAGAGCTGCTTCCCCAGAATCCTGCCTCTGGACTTGACCCCTGGAAAGTGCCCAGGGGAGGACTCGGGAACAAACACACGTCAACGTGTGATGGCTCCACCTCCTGAGTCTGGGCAGGAGAGCGCAGCGCTCACAAGCCAGGGGTCAGAGAGAGCCCGTCTCGATCACTCCCTGGCTGTGTCTGTGGGGAAGTGGCCACCCTCTCTGAGCTGCAGTGTCTTCCCCTGTGAAAAGACTGTAGTTATACTTCATCACGGAGGCACAGCACAGGGCTTCAGAGTGTGGACCCAGAAGCCGGAGTGGTATCACAGCTGCCATTTACTTCCTACGTGACTCTGGGCACCTCTAACGTGTGGCCTTTCTGTGCCTCAGTTTCCTCATCTGTGAAATGAAGGTAACAGCAGTTTCTGTATCGTATGGTTATTGTGAGAATTAGATGACTTAGTCAATGCAAAATGCTTAGAATAGTATCTGCTACATATGTATTTGCTACTATTTGTGTTGTCGATGTTGGGAGAAGCACACTATTGTGAGAATAAAGTGAGATAATTTGTAGGCAAGATGGTTATTACAATGCCTATGACCATGTGAGCATGCAATAAATGGTTTATGAAAATATTATTTAATAGTAATCAATTGGAATCCCAGATATATTAAGTCTTCTGAAGCTCGGCTAGTACAGTCTCTTTCTCCATGGACAGGGGACTTACACCCACGTCTGAGGAGCGGGCGCAGGGCTGCCAGAGTTGGTGAACTTGGGCCTGGATGGCTGCTGCTCGGTAACTGCCCTCCCACCAGCAGACACACTGGCTGGCCTTCCAGCTGTGCTGCATTCTCGCTGAGTCACACGCATGAGTCATCGCTCTGCTGGGATGCAGTCACCAGCAGGAAGGTGAGTTTCAGGGTAGCCTCAGACAAAGCAGAGCCCGTTAGGTCACGGAGAGTCGACCCAGCCTCCGACACCCTGGGCTGGGGGACTGTGACAGTGGGCAGGGGTGGAGGATGGCAAGGACAGGGAGCACATGAACTCTGAAACCAGACACACTTTTCTTTTTCCTCTTCCTGCTCCTTTCCACAGAGACCTACTCTGTGAGAGGCACTGGGCTAGCTGTTAAAATAGGGATAGAAGACTCTGTCTGGACCGTGGGATGTACAGACCTGCAAGGAGACGGAAATAAATGTCCCACTCCTTACAGACGGGCACGCGGTACCAAGAGGTAAACACAGAAACACAGGGAGCCAAGGCAGGCAAGGCCTGACTCCGGCTGTGCTGAAGCAGTGAGGTGGCAGGTCAGGGTGAACAGATCCCAGGAATAAGTAGGGGTCACCCCAGGCAGAGGAGGTAGCATCAGCAAAAGATGCAGGGAATGAGGCTGCAATGTGACAGGAATGGGGAGGCGGTCATGGCAGGGGATGGGGCTGCTGTGAATGGCCTGGGTGCCGCGTGAAAGGGTGTGGGCTTTATCCTGAAGGCTACATGGAGACATTGAAGAATTCAAATTCAACAGGAAAATGATAACATGTGGGTTTTGGAAAGTTACTCTGGCAGGAGTGAACAGCATGGAGCCGGGAGGTAGACACCACAGGGAGCTGTCACAGGAGTGGTCCAGGTGAGGAGCGGTCCAGGTGAGTAGCTCCAAGACCAGGAGGTGGGGGGAAGCGGGGGAGCCACCAGGGACAGAACTGATAAGATTAGCTGGTGACCCTCCAAAGAGGCTCAGATCTGGGGGATGGGGTGGTGGGTCAGGCACTGAGCACTGAGGACGGAGGAAAAGACCAGCAGAGGGAGGAGAGAGGGGTGTGGAGCTAGCCTCCTCCCTGTCATCCGTCTGTAAAGCCCGATGACATTTCCCCACCTTCTTCAGAAGGAAGGATCAAAGGAGACTAATTAGATGGCAGCATATTTTGAAACTGTAAAAGCACTAGCCAGATGCAAAGTTTCATCATCAAGACCAGCAAATTAGGCAAAATGGGAGTCACACATAACACCAAAAACAGCATGGCCCAAAAGCAGTGAAATCACACATGTCAAGACTTTGGATTATCCACTTCAAAGTCTATTCGGGGTCCTGCCATTTTCCACCCCAAGTGCCCAAAGAGATGTGACTATAGCCCTAAATTCTTCTTGAGACAAGAATGAATGTATGATTAATTCATTACTTTGTTCCTTCGCTTTTGAGAGCTACATGCACGTCTGCTCATCAACCAATCAACCATGTCCAAGGCTCTGTGCTGGGCACTGAGGAGATGGCAATGAGCAAGGCGGGCACCCTGCCCTTCTGGAGCTTAGCAGGTCGCATCCAACTCTCCTAGACTGAAAAACCAGAGGCCAAAGAATTCTACAGCAACAAAAACAAGCAATTACTTTAAAAATATCTATTCAATGGGCTTCAATAGCTATTTCTCTAAATAAGACATACCAATGGGCAACGGGTACATGAAAAGGCACTCAACATCACTATCATTAGGAAAATGCAAACTGAAACGACAGTGAGACACCCTCAACACGCATTAGAATGGCCATAATGCAGGGGTTGGGGTGGGGGTAAAAACAAACAGAGAATAACAAGTGCTGGCGAGGATGTGTATAAATTAGAATCTTTGTGCATTGTTTGTGGGAATACAAAATGGTACAGTCACTGTGGAAAACAGTATGGTGGTTCCTCAAAATTAAAAACACAGAACAATCACATGATCCAGCAATTCCACTTCTGGATATATTCTCAAAAGAACTGGGATCAGGGTCCTGAAGAGACATTTGCACACCCATGTTTATAACAGCATTATTCAACAGCCAAGGGTGAACAACCAAGTCTCTATCAACAGATGAATGGAGAAACAAAATGTGGTATATACATATAACAGAATATGATTCAGCCTTAAAAATGAAGGAAATCCTGTCACATACTACAACATAGATGAAGCTAAAGGACACTATGCTAAATAAGCCAGTCATGAAGAGATAAATACTGTATGATTCCATCATATCAAGTTCCTAATGTAGTCAAATTCATAGACACAGAAAGTAGAATGGCCCTAGCCGGTTTGGCTCAGTAGAATGGCCCTAGCTGGTTTGGCTCAGTGGATAGCATGTCAGCCCACAGCCTGAAAGGTCCCAGGTTCAATTCCGGTCAAAGGCATGTACATGGGTTGCAGGCTTAATCCCAGCACTGGTTGGAGTGTGTGTGGGAGGCAACCAATTGATATGTCTCTCTCACATGAATGTTTCTCTCTCTTTCTGTCTCTCCTGTTCCCTTCCACTCTCTCTAAAAATCAATGGGAAAATATCCTCAGGGGAGGATTAAGTAAAAAAAAAAAAAAAGAAAAGAAAAGAAAGTAGAATGATGGTTGCTAGGGGATAGGAAAAGGGGAATGGAGAATTGCTGTTTAATGGGTACGAAGTTTCAGTACTGCAAGATTCTTTGCCTGACAATATGAATGTACTTAACACTACTGAAATGGGCACTTAGAAATGGCAAGGACTGTAAATTTTATATTATACTAGAGGCCCAGTGCACGAAGTTGTGCACAGGTGGGGTCCAGCCAGCCTGCCCCTATCGGGGCTGATCGAGCTGGGCTGGCTGCGGGGAGGGGCCGAAGGTAGTTGGCTGGCCCTGCCCCCTGGTGGAACTCCCAGTCGAGGGGACAATTTGCAAATTAGCCTTTTATTATATAGGATGTATTTCACCACAATTTAAAACAGACACCAGCTGCCTGGTGTGATAAATGCTTTGACATAGAGTGAAGGCTGAGAGGGAAATAACAAGGAGCAGAAAACTCACAGAGAGTGAAGGGGACAGGGAAGCCGAGGAGTGCAGCGGGGAGAGCTTGGGAGGGTGGGTGGGCTGAGGAATGAGGTGAAGCTAGAGAGCAGGGGTGGGGCAGGCTGCAAAGGTTCAGGCCCTGGGACTACATGGAAAGCTACTGGAGGATATTAGTTACACACATGTTTGTAATGATCCCTCCCTTGCTGAACGGGTTAGAGAGGCAGGGAGAGAGGTTAGAAGGCGCATGCAGGGATCCTGGGCCAGGGTGGCGGTGGGGGCCTGCACTAGGAAGGCGGCAGAGCGGTGGAGAGAGACAAGTTCAGAGAGATGTGGGTGATGGAATCAAAAGCAGCAGCTGATGGACTGGCTGTGGAGAAGGATCCCAAAGCACCTTCTGCCATCTCATCTGTACCCGGGAGCCCTCTGGGCTTTCACAATTCTTCAACGTGTGCTGTCTTGCTTGATCTTCAGAACCATCTCATAAGATAAGCAAGGAAAGTGAATGAAGAAACAGGATCCAGAGAGTTAAGGGACATGGCCATTTCTCAGGTCTCCCACTGTCCAAAAGCCATCTTGGGGTCAACCCGACCCCCTCATGCCCTCCCCAGTTCCCGAATAGTTACTGGTAAGAAGCCGCCCCTGTGATCTCTGTCTCCTACAATCCTAACAAGCAGCATCCCGTGCAAACACCCCAAAGCTGTGCTCTGATTCATACGCGTTCTCTCTCTGCTTCCCCTTATGTGCGGTCTTCCTTCTGATCGGAGTAGGAATTGGTTTGACCCCGTCTTCTTTCTTTCCACAGAGCTATGGAGGCTGGAACTCTGTGTTCTTCTTGGAGGCTACACACAAACTGATGGCTTTGATTCTTTTCTTTTTCCATTTTTGGTTGCTCACGAATTCTTATAAAAATCCCCTCCCTACTACCCCAGTTTGAGCTCCCACTCCCCCGTCCCAGGAGCTCTCGAAAAGAATGGCAGTGGTTTGGCAGGAACGGAATAATTCCTTAGAAGAGCAAGTGTCGGCATGTCTCTGAGCTCTCAGGCCAGAGAGGTGATTCTGGTCACAAGTCACAGCAAAAGGCCTCCAGGGACCAGGTGGGCAAAGTGGTCCAGGTGTCTGAAATCCTTTCCATGCAGAGGCACACAGAGGTACCTTCTACAGGACACTTTCCACTGCTTTTCCTTCAACGTACCGCCCTCTTGGCCTATCTTTCACATTTCCACCAGGACAGAGGAACAAGTTTAGGAAATACCCACTTTCGCTCTAGCTGGTTTGTCTCAGTGGACAGAGCCCTTGAACTGAAGGGTCCCGGGTTCAATTCCCGTCAAGGGCACATACCTCGCTGGCAGGCTCGTCCCTGGCCCTGGTTTGGGCGCATGCAGGAGGCAACCAATCGGTTTGTCTCTCTCGCATTGATATTTCTCACTCTTTCTGTCTCTCCCACTCCCTTTTCTCTAAAAATCAGTGGGGAAAAAAATCCTTGGGTGAGGATTAACAAACAAACAAAAAACAGAATATCCACTCTCCTTTAATCCTACTAAAACAAAAACCACAGTTAAATCGGGGATAGATGGTGACAGTCTCAATGTTAGGGGTGCACTAGAGAGGATACATTGGTTTGACTGTGGTGACTGGAAACTGCAGAGCATGTGTCCCAAGGGGCTGGGAAGGTGCTTCAGCCACTGTGGCCATGGGAGGGGTACCAGCCCAGTGTGGCCAGATTCCCGATATTTCAAAAGCAAAGAGGGTGATATTGGTGACTAATCCAAAAATTTAAAAACATGTTATGGACTAACACCAAACTGGCCAAAGAAAACACATCGGAAGCCAATTCTGACCGCAGGCCACCAATTTGCACTCTCCAGCCTAGATGACCGCTGGCAGCTTTCCAACACCAATATCCTATGAGTCTTCTTCCTACACGCCCCCACTAGAGTATATCAATATGCCCTGCTGTGGAAATTAATCTAGGTTTGAAAGAGATCACCTTCAATTTCAATAATGATCTTCCCACTATAGAGGAGTTATCCCATTTGCCATCAAAAGTGACACGGCTTACTTTGCTTATCTCTGATCATAATTTGAAAAGACAACTAAAAAAAATCAATGAGAGCCTTGGTCCTTTTGACAACCTCTGTTACCAGCTGTCCCTTTTCCAGAGTAACATTCTTTTTTATTTTTACTTTTTTTATTTTTTTATTGATTTCAGAGATGAAGACAGAGGGAGAGAAAGACAGAAACATCAGTGAGAGAGAACCATTGATCGACTGCCTCCTGCACGCCCCACACTGGGGATTGAGCGCACAACCGGGGCATGTGCCCTGAACGGGAATCAAACCACTGACCTACGCTGGCTGGGTGGGACTGACATTCTTATTGACCTCCTGTTTTGCTTCCTATGGCTATGAGATGTTTTTCTGTTCCCTTTGGTGTCACCTGTAAGCGCTTCTCCTGCCTGCCTTGACAGGTTTTGATATATTTTATTGATTTTTTACAGGAAGAGAGAGTGATAGAGGATTAGAAACATCGATCAGCTGGCTCCTGCACATCTCCCACTGGGGATGTGCCCACAACCAAGGCACATGCCCTTAACCGGAATCAAACCTGGGACCTTTCAGTCCGCAGGCCGACGCTCTATCCACTGAGCCAAACCAGTTTCGGCAACAGGTTCTGATCTTATCTCGATACCACTGTGCACGTTCTGACCTCCTTCCCGTGACCCGAGCTGGTTGGCGGCCACTTGTTGTGTTTTTCATATTCCTTAGAGTCTAAGCCCATGAGGCTGGCTCTGCCTTTGTCTGAAAAACTGGCTGTTTAAACAGCATCAATGCACAAATTAGAGGCTTCTTTCCTGCCCAGTGTCCCCTCTCACCACTGCAAATCTGCGATTGTAAAATTTATTTTTGAGTGGTTTCTGTGCTACAGCCAACTCCTGTTTTCACATTATTTAGAATCTTTTAATACACACACACACACACACACACACACTCCAAATTTAAGTAGGAAAAAAGCCATCTTAAGCAAAATCAAGGGGCAAATGATCACCTAGGGCAGTGGTCGGCAAACTGCGGCCCCTTGAGTGTGGCTCTTCCACAAAATACCACGTACAGGCGCGCACGTACAGTGCGATTGAAACTTTGTGGCCACACTCAAGGGGCCAAAGAGCCGCCTGCGACTCACGAGCCGCAGTTTGCCGACCACTGACCTAGGGGAAAATATTTACAATTCAGATCATACACAAAAGGCTAATCTTGCTAATATGTACACAGCTCCTAGGACTTGAGGATAAAAAGACAAAGAATGGGCAAAGGATATAAACCGATAATTCACAACAGAAAAAAAGCACAGATGGCCCTTATACATTTAAAAAGATGCACAGCCTTATACAGAAGAGAGAAATGCAAATGAAGACTACAAGGAGATACCATTTTATACCTATCAGATTGGCAAAAATCTGGAGCTTGACAATGCACTCTCGCTGAGGCTGTAGAGAAACAGGCTCTCTGCTAGCGGGAATGCAAAATGCACCACCTCGTAGGATGGGCAACATGGCAGTTTCCATCGAGATTACAAATGCATGGGCCCTTTTATGCAGAAATTCCATTCCTGGGAATTGATCTTATTGTCAGTACCTGCTATGATCAAATAACATGTGTACGAAGTTATGCACAGCAGCACTGTGTTAACCAATAAACGAATGGAAACAACCCAAGCGGTTTTCATCTGTAGGGGACCGGTTAAATGAGCCACAGTCATCATACATCGCAAAGTGTGGCTGTGGACCAACAGCGTCAGCATCACCTGTGAGCGGAGAGACGTACATTCCTACATACCTACCCAGGCCTACTCAACCAGAAACTCAAAGGAGAGCCCAGGAATCTGTGTTTTAACAACACCTCCAGGTGCTTCTCAGGCACACTAAAATTTAAGCAATGAAGCAAGCTGCTTTAAAAATCAGAGAGAAATGAAGATCAAGATCAGGTGACAGAAGCAAAATGGTGGTTGCTTTGAGGGGGTTACTGACTAGATTACAGTGATGGCAAACCTATGACACCTCTGACACGTGAATTCATTTTTTTGGTTGATTTTTCTTTGTTAAATGGCATTTAAATATATAAAATAAATATCAAAAATATGTCTTTGTTTTACTATAGTTGCAAATACCAAAAAATTTCTATATGTGACACGGCACCAGAGTTAAGTTAGGGTTTTTCAAAATGCTGACACGCCGAGCTCAGAAGGTTCGCCATCACTGAGCTAGAAGGAGCATGAGGAAACTGGGAGGCTGTACCTCTATCTAGATCAGTGCTTCTCAACCTTGCCTGCACATTAGAATCACCTGAGAATCTTTTTAAAATCCTGATTTCTGGGCCTCATCCTCCGGAAATTGTTTCTTTGTTACTAATGTTGTGGCCCCACGCCATAACAAAGAAACAGAATTTCCAGAGGATGAGGCCCAGAAATCAGGATTTTAAAAAGATTCCCAGGTGATTCTAATGTGCAGCCAAGGTTGAGAACCACTGATCTAGATGATGGTTAGTTACATGGGCGCGCACATATGTAAAAATTCATCATGCTGTATGTAATCTTAAGAAATATGTGTGCTTTACTGCACATGTAATACATGTGCTTCAGTAAAACTTTGGGAGAAAATGATGATGCTCCCTGCACAGTGATATGAAATGATACCCAAAATACATTATTTAGTGGAAGAAAAAAGCAAGGTACAGAACATATGATCTTCTACTTGTTATGTGAAAAAAGGGGAGAAAAGAAAAAAATGGACTTGTTTTTGCATAAAGAAACACTGGAAGGTGCAATGGAAATTCTGAAGGACACACAGGGAATGACGCAACTGCCCACAGGATGGGGTGTCAAAGGGAGAACACGCTAACTTCTTATACAGATTTTATTTGAAACGTGAGTGTATTTTCTAGTCAAAAATCTAAAAAAAAATCTTCAAATCGCTCCTGCTTTGTACAAATAGAAATTAAAAAGTTGTGTTTTCCCTACTTTGTTGCTGTTTTTTTGTTTGGTTTGGTTTTCCCATAGTGGCCCAGGCCTGACGAGAAGACCTGAAGCTCATGCCTGGAGCCTCCAGTTGCCCATCATGTGATTCAGGGTCGCTCTGCCTCAGTGACCCTTTCTGAACAGTGGGGACAAAACCATCTACCTTTCTCACAAAGCTCTAAGGATAACACAGATAGCGGACTTAGGAACTGTAAAGTAAGTGCTGCATAAATAGTGGGATCAACAGAGAGAATCAGAAGCTAAAGGAACAGAACAGGCACTATCCAGCACACACAAAAACACTCCCATCAGGGCTCGTGTAGACAATACAGACAACTAGAAGCCATTTATTGAGCACCTGCCCTGTGCCAGGCACTGCAGTGGCCACGTCCTGTAAGTGACATCATTTACTCCTCACAGTGATCCCGAGTTAGCCCCGTTCACAGACAATGGCAGCAGTAACTGTGCCCGGGAATCTAACCTCGCCACTGATCGCAGGGACCAAGGCCTTCCGTCTCCCAGCCAGGCCTCTCTGCTTCCTGACACCCCTCCAAACCACACAGAGTGCATTCATCAAACCCACCTCACCGGCCTGCCCACTCCCAGGGGTGTCAGGGAAAAAAGAGGGACCGAGGACAGGCACTGGGCACACAGTAGCATTCTGCCCTCCCCCGTGGCCCCGTCTCCCCAGGCTGCCAGGCCACATCCGCTCTGACCTCCCAACCTGGACGATGTGGCCAGTGGCCTCTGAATGACAAGCACCACTGTGGTTCTCACACACACACTGTGGTTCCCTCCGCCTGACAAAGAAAGACAAAAGGAAGTCCGGTACCTCAGATATGGCCTTACTTGGAGATAGGTCACCAAGTTAAAATAAGGTCTTTAGAGGGGGCCCTAATCCAACACAACTGGTGTCTTCATAAAAGGGGGAAATTTGGACACAGAGACAGACACACTTAGAGGGAGGATGGCCATTCCCAAGCCAAGGAGAAAGGCCTGGAACAATTCCTTCCCTCACAGCTCTCAAAGGAACCAACCCTGCCGACACCTTGATTTTGGACTTCCAGCCTCCGTAAACATCGAACAGTGGATTTCTGTAGCTGAAGCCCCTTGGTCTGTCATGGCAGCCCCAGCAAACTCATACACACACATAACCAATCCCCTGTTCCGCCCCCTTCAGGCTGTTCAGAGAATTAAAGATATAGAGCCGAGGAATCTTCAAAGTTACCATTTTAACCCCATATTGCATGAACGAAATGTATTTCCTCCAGTTTTACAGGAAGACAAGTACACTTTTATGATGCAAAAAGATAGCAAAGGTAAGAGAAGCATTAAAAAGAATTTAGAAATAGAAGTGTCTGGCTTTTGAATTGTTTTCTTGAAGTAACATTCTTTTGTAAAAGGTTTTAAACCTCCCTTTGGCATTCAGGGGAAAAAAAATTACAACTCCTAGGAGCCAGGCACACACTCAGCCTCCACTGCAGTTTATACACCTGAGGCTTCTACACACAGTCGGCCTGGGCAGACCATGCCTACAGCTGGAGAAGGTGTGAGCTTTGTTTTTAAATTCAAAAAAGTCATAAAGAAAAAATAATTCCTGAAGATCACATACCAAACAAGTCTAAAATTATGTATTTTTTTAAAAACTTGGATAAAAGTAATACAAACAGCCCATTGCTAAATTAAGGATAAAAATTATTTCAGAAAGAACTAAGTAAGAAAAATTATCCTACCTAGATAGAAGAAAAGGGATGACCAGGGACGATGGGAATGGAAAGAAGTAAGAATGTGGGTGGGGTCCAGGTCAGAGGCCGTGTGAGGGAAGGGAAGGAGCAGAGGCAACCGAGGCCGCAGGTCAAAGATGTCGCCACCGGGCTTCCGGTCCTGTCCCAGCACTTGGGTCTGGTTAACAATGAGCCACAGTAACTCAGTGGTTCTCCCTCCTCAAACCTCTGGAACTTCCACGCTGAACGGGATAAACTCTCTGGGCTGTAACAGGGAGCTGGACAGAATCAAGTCTAGGCTGCAAGGCGTGACTTCTGAGGTGCTGGTTACACGAACAGAGATGTGTTCACTTTGTGAAAATTCATGGAGCTGACCTCTCACGGCTTGTCTCCTTTTCTGCACAATTGCTAGACTTAAGTAGTAAGTGCTGTGTTCTGAATGGTTGTACTCCACCCACCAAATTCACACGTTGGAATCCTAGCGCCCAATGTAATGGTGTTAGTGGTAGGTCCTTCGGAAGGCACTTAGGCCATGGGGTGGAGCCCTAGTGAATGGGATTAGTGCCCTTATAAGAGGCCCCATGGAGCTCCTGGCCCCTTCCACCAGGTGAGGATAGAACAAGAAGCCTGTGATCTGAAAGAGAGCCCCACCTAACCACACTGGCACGCTCTCAGACTTCCAGCCCCCAGAACTGAAAGAAATAATTTCGTTGTTCATCAGCCATCCAGTCTGTGGCTTTGCATCATAGCAGGCTGAATGCACTAAGACAGTAAGTTTAGTGAACACAAAGCATCAAGTCCAGAGCTGCTCTGAGTCCTGGGTCAGAGCTCCCACTCTTTCTCAGAGGGCCTCCAATATGCAGGTCTGTGCTTTCTCTTATTTGTACAGACAGGACTTGGGGCCAAAGGGCATCTTGGTGGCTGTTTGGCCTGAGAGACCAGGGCAGAGCCAGATCTCTGCCTCCCTGATTGGGTTTCCCCTCTGCTCACCAGCCTAACTGGCAAACCCAACCTTCCCACAGCTTCCCTGGGGACTGGTGCTGCAGGAGGTGTGAGCAGATCAGCCTTTGCCCTGCCTCACTGGTGCATCCTTAGGACTGTCAATCAACTCTCCGCACCTCCGTTCCCTTTGCTGTAAAAGGATCAGGCCAGCCTACGTGAGTCTCTAGTCTCCTCCAGCTAGACAGGGTTGGGTAGTGTCGTCTGTCATCAAGTAAGGCTTCCACCCCCGGGGCCACTGTTGCCCACCTGTCTCTTCCTTTTTTTGTCTCTCACAAGCTCATCTTACAAAGAGGGGCTCAGTTGGATATGTGATGTCAATCTTTCAAGTACATGATACAAGCACAAGACAAGACTAATTCCTGCCAGCCAGCACAGTGAACAAAGCCACACTCTGGGCCTTGGACAAAGGTCTTTGGCTGAATGAGGCTTTGAAACCATCTGTCTGAGGTTGTTTTACAGGGCAGGGTGTCTCACCCTAGAAGGAGCTGTGAGAACAATGGCCAAGCGAGGTGCGGGTGGTTCCCGGGCTTTCATCTCTGCCACACAATGCCACACAGCAGCTGGTGGCCATAAAGCCCACTGGGACCAACAGAGCCAGGGAGGGGTCCTTGTCACCTTTCATTCCTGCAAAATAAGCCCTCCCCTGGAAGAGGTCCCCGCCTCATTGCCACCACGACTCCTACCCACACTGCCTTGCAGGCGTCTGTGACTTCTGATGAGGGGCAGCCTCAGCCTGAAACCATATCCACCCAGTGGTTCCCCTCCTTCCCTCACCCCTCGACCAAACACAGAAACACCAAGATTCAAAGAGAACAGAGAGATGCAAACGAGTCACAGGATTTGGTGGGTTGCACTGTCATACCTTCGGGGTCAGAAGATGGGGTCATTTGGAAGCCGATTGGAGCTTTCTGCTCAGGACGCTGAGAGCACTGCCTCTCAAACTTGATCCAGAATCGCAGAGGCCTCGTTAAAGGAAAGTTCTGACACAGAGGCCTGAGGTGGGGCTGAGAGGTTGAGTTCCTAACAAGTGCCCAGGGGATGCCTGTAGAGTGGCCTGTGAACAATGTGAGTGGCAAGTGTTTGGGGGGCCTCTAGGGCTCTGTCTTCAGGAAACACGGGTTGAGGCAGGGACTGTCACCTTTAATTTTGCAGATGAGAGATGGAGACCCAGATGTTAAGTGGTCTGCCCAAGACCAATCTGGGTATTAGTGGCACAACGCCAAGCAACCTTGTAAACACTTAGCCTGCCTGAAGTCACCTGGTCTATGTCAGAGGGAGGCCAGGCAGGCCTTGAGTCTGTCTGCACGAAGAATAGAACCTCTGGTCTTTGCTGACCTTTCACAGGCTATACGTTGCTTGCCATAATACCAGATGCTGTGTGATATTTTAATCAGAAAGAAGACTCAATGTCTAATGGCAAGACCAGAAACCTGACATTTTATTCCCTGCCAGAGCTGAGCAGGGTGTATGGCAGGCAGACAAAACACAGGACAGCCAGGGAAACTTCAGTTTCACATAAAGATTCATTTTCTAGTGTAATTATGTCCCATGCATAATTTGAGATATACTTACAATAAAAGAAAGTATTTCTTGTTTATCTGAAATTCAAATTTAACTGGTGATCTTGGACTTTTATTTCCTAAGTCTGGCAACCCTAACAGGGCTGCAAGTGGGAATAGGAGAATAGGAATTTGGTAACAGGGAACATTTCCTGCTTCATTACTGTTGACCTTAAAGAAAACTGCGAGGATACTGGCGTGGCAGGCACCCCACCAGGATGCACAGCTTATTACTGTGACGATTGTGCCAGCTCCTCCTTCAGTCGTCTCTCCGAATGGAGCGTCTCTGCATGTATAGCTGCTGTTATGAGTTGAATTGTGTCCCCAAAAGATTCATATGTTGAAGTCCTACCCCCCAGCATCCCAGAACGTGACCTACTATGGAAACAGGGTTGTGGCTGATGTCATCAGTTGAGATGAGGTCACAGGGGAGCAGGATGGGCTCCGGATCCACTGTGACGGATGTCCTTGCATAGGGGAACTTTGGACACAGAGACCAACGTGCAGGCAGAGGGAAGGCCACGTGAAGATTGGCCTCGGGGGCCTCGTGCTGCCACAAGCCAAGCAACTACCAGAAGCCAGGACCGCGGCCTGGACAGACCCTTCCCTAAAGCCTGATAGCGCGCATGGCCCTGCTGACTTTGATCTTGGATTTCCAGCCTCCAGAACTGTGAGACAATATATTTCTGCTGTTTGAGACACTTGGTTTGTGGTACTTTGGTGACAGCAGCCCTATAAACAAATGCTGGGAGCTGGGAAGAAGACGGAAGAGAAGGAGCAGGAACAGAACCAAACAAGCAGGAGAGGTCATCAACACCACCATCAGCTGTTTTCCATAGAGCGTGAGAACCTCAGCCGAGCGGGGAAAGCCACAGTGTAGGAAAACTCACCGCCCTGCTAAAACTCAAGCTTCAAACATCGAGTTGAACAAGTTACATGCTATATACAGGAGAAACATCAGAGATCACAATCTACCCTGTTACACAAAGCACGTTGGCCTCAGAGAGATACGGGGGGAGGGTTTTAAAATTCGCAACCTCAATAGACCAGTTACTGTGAACAGGTTTTTTCCCACGACAAGCCTGCCTTCCTCCGGTACATACAAACCAAACATTACTGGGTTGGTGTCTAAAGAGTTCAAGAAACAACAAAGCAGGCTGTTCTGATTTCATTGTCTCTCTTGATTATTGGCTCGTCATATTTCAAATGGCCCCAAATGGCAAGATTTCAACAAAAGATAGACTACTTAACAATACTTCATCCTCCCTTTCTACAGTAACTGAAAACTCCTCAATTCAGTGTAAATTTTAATGTATCTTCACCTTTCCCCAGGCCTCGTAGCCTGGAGGAGGATTCAGCAGCCCCACCCCTAAAAAATGCCAAACCCAGCCAGCTCCAGCTGCATGGCCTTCATTTACTAAGTGTGCAAGGTATTTGTTTCACTCCTGAGGCCTTTGCACATACTGAGCCCTCAGCCTGGACTGTACTTTCTTCTACACAGACCCGCCTCCCTACACCCTCAGCACAACTTCCTACACACGCAGCTCAGGTGTCAACTTCTCAGAAACATCTTCCATCATCACCCTTTTATTTTTCCTGACCATGTAACCTTGTGTATTTCCTTCTCCACCCTTATTGCGACTATCATTATTTGTTGTTTGCTTGTTTATTATCAATCCCTCCCTAACCAAATGGTAAGCTCCGTGAGTCAGAGAGAGATGTGTTTTATACATTACTCCCAGGGCCCGGTACACAGGAGGCACACAAATATTTGTCTGGCTTGATCAGTTAATTATTTAAAACAAACAAACGAAGGCATGAGAGGACCAATGCTGGCACACGCCCAAAACACGGTGGGATGCCCTCCATGCGCAGAGGCTCTGAGTTCAACCCTGGAGCATAAAGTCTACACTTCTCATCCTGCCTGTGAAAGGGATGCTTGTAGGGTATCACTTGCCCGCTAGTTTCTCTGAGAAAGTTTTCAAACTTAAAAACCAACCCTCTGATTGTGATCTGGTTTTACAAACAGATAAAAGCTTGCCTGGTCACACACATATCAGGTGCTGTGGTCCCTACTTACTCACGGTAAATTCATAAAGCTGTGTGGGGTCATGATCTGGGGGCCTACGTAAATTGACTTTAAGGAGAAATGTAATGAAAACATTTGATAACTGAATATCTCTTTATAAATTAGTAAACTGGCATTCTCACATATTTGTATATTTACAAAAAACTTAGGATTTATGGGTCCTAAGAATTAGATGGCAGAGGATATTTTGGCCATACATATATAAAACCTTTAAAATGTACACACTACTTGACCCAGAAATTCCAGTAATAGGAATTGATCCTTGTAAAATAATCATGAAAAATGAAGGAAAAAAGAGAAAAGAATTATGAATACATGCAAAAATTTAGCCACAAGAATTTTACTACAGCACTGTTTATAAAAACTAGAAACTCAAATATCCAATAGTATGAGATGGAATAGATAACTTGTGGTAATCCCTATTAAAAAATACTTTATAGCTTTTCAAAATGTCTTACTGAATGGAATAACAATTAATAGCATGGAAAAAAGGGTCACCGCACGCTAACAGTAAAAGAAGTAGGTCATGAATCCACACTCTAAAATGTAAACTGTAGTTTTGGCTGGGTGGTGGGGTCATCTGTGATTTTTTTCCTTCTGTGTTTATCTGTATTTTATAAATTTTCCCCAAAAGACATGCAGCAATCATGTAAATGTATTTTGGAAAGACGTTTACTTAAAATTAAATTTTAAGCAGTCACAAAAGGACAAATACTATATGGTCTGACTTATATTAGGTACGTCAAATAGTCAAATTCACAGAGACAGAAACGTGAGTGGTGGTTGCTGGGGTGGGGGTGGGGGACTGTGAGTTATTATTTAACAAGTGCGAAGTTTCAGTTTTGCAAGATGAAGAGTTCTAAAGATGGATGGTGGTGATGACTATAAAACACCATGAATGTACTTAATTCATGAACTGTACACTTAAAAAATGGTTAAGACAATTAAATTTTACCTTATCTGTATTTCACCACAATTTTTAGAAACTTAAAAATCAGTAAATAATAAGTTGAACTAGGTCTAGAGGTGCCCTAGTTACTAAGATTTTCTATTTATTTATTTATTTTTTTATTTATTAAGGTATTACATGTGTT
>NW_006292334.1:98787-121871 GCF_000327345.1 Myotis davidii | reverse complement strand
GTCTATGCTTCTCTGTCTCTGGATCTGTTTCTGTTCATCAGTTTATATTGTTCATTATATTCCACAAATGAGTGCGATCATGTGATATTTAGAATTTTCAAGAGCCAGGAGGAAGAAGCCTGACTTTGACCTTGGACTGCATGGCAATGAGCAAGACAATCCACTGTGCCCACTAGGGTTGGTGTGCGCCTTGGGATGGGCAGGCATCTGCCTGGTTCCCTGTCTACTGGGGCTGGCCATCGCGTATCTTGTCTCTCATGAGCAGAGAGTCTTTGTCCTCACTTGCCAGCATCCCTTAGTTGATTCTCATAAAAAAGTACTGATTTGGCTGCCCCAGAAGCATGGCTTCCCCCAGGGCCTAGCTGCAGAGACTGCAGGGGGCAGGCAAGTCCAGTAAAGATTTAAAGCTGCATCCTCTGTAGGCCATGGGTTAAGGGATTTGCCCCCAAAGCCCTTCATCTAGGCATCAGTGGAGCCAGGCAAAGAAAGGAATCTCACCTTAAAGTCCAGACAACTCAACTCTACTACAGAGTGAAGAGGAGAAAATTAGACCTAGCTAACAGAAACTCTGTATTCACCAAGAGGGCACCCAGCGCTTCGCAATGGGAAAGAGGAGCGTGCCTGGTTTCTGGTGCTGACCTGAGAGCCCCACCTGCAAAGCCGTGGTGAGGGCTGCCCGGCCTGCAGCTGTTTCGTGGACAGAGCTAGGATGCTGGGTGCTGAGGCTGACAATCTGAAAGGACCACACATGTACACAGGAAAAGGAAGTTACACAAGTCCTTCAGAGTTAGCAGGGCCAGAGAAAGACAGAAACTAGTGCTTTGCTTACCTGCTGTAGGCACGCTAACATTATACTGAGGTAAAATAAATAGGAAGGCAGTCTTGGCAGTGACCTGTAAAATAAAGAAAAAGAATTCCAATTTAGTCTCTTGGTCACATCAAAAGAATCATGTGGAGCCTGCCACCAGCCCCCGGGGCCCAGCCCTTTTCCATCTCAGACCACAGGCCTCTCCAGTGAAGGGTTTTACCTAAAGCACAGTTGGCACTGGCTTTTTTTCTCTGCCATTTAACGACATCCCTCCCAACACCTGCACTGAAAACAAACAAACAAAGCAATCCTGGGCCCTGTGTGGTATCTAGGCTTGAACTCACTGCAGATGGAATGAAAGAAGCTGTGCTTGGCCAGCTGACAGCTCACAAGCTAAGGGTACAGATCTGTCTGCCATTCTTTCATCCATTCAAGAATCCACTCATTCATTCCGTTAGTTTTGGGTACCCCGCACTGTGAAGACGGAAACGAATGGAAGATGAGGTCCCGGCTTCCCCAAGCATGTAACTGCACAGTGGACAGCAGCCCGGGCGTCCACACCTGAGTGTCAGAAGCATCTGCCCTCCTGTGGGGCAGGGGGCAAGGCCTAACACCCCACACTCTGGTTTGTTTATTTCAAAAGCTGCCTTTAAAATCTCCGTGGTGCTGTGAGAAAAACTGTGGTTGACACCCGGCACATCAGTGCTCTGGCAGTTCAGCCTGCAGGGGAGGGATGATCAAATGTGAGGATTTGAAGCTTGGACTCGAGAACCGGCTGCCTGGGCTCCAATCTGCCCCTGCCATTTGCTGGCTGTGTGACCACAGCAAGTCATTGGACAGCGCGAGCCTCCCTGTCCCTGCCTGTAAGATGAAGGCTGTCTGCAGTAGCCCTGCTGCTCTGTCTACTGCTCCCCAGACATTTCTGAGGTGCCGCTGGGGCGGGGAAGCACCACCCACTCTGTCCTGGAGCACGTGGGAGGCCAGGGGAGGAGGCGAGACCCAGGCCTGTCCCAGGGGGCCTCCGGAGACACCTCATCAATAAAGAGTTACTGCTTCTCCTCTGAACAAAAATGTCTGAAGGACGCACCGTGGGTGTGGGGAAAACACTGGGTGTAGCAAACGCAGTGCGGGAAACAGAAATGATGAATCACAGCCTGTCGGTACGTCACCGGGACTCCCGACTGCCCAGACGCAGGCTCTGTCCTCGGCCTTCTCTATCAAAGAGCAAGACTCTCCTACCCACCAGCCCCGATTCTCTGGAGGGTGTCATCTGTCTTTGTGTGCAATGAGGCAGGAGCCTCCTCGAGGGTGCTATTGTTGTGGACATGTTCGGTCAAGCTCGCAGGGAAACGTCCAATCAGACGAGGGGTGGATGGCACTCTGGGAAACACAGGCATTTCCTACCCCCCCACCCCGACCCCAAATCTCATTACTGCTGTCCCAAGACCTCCTCAGGGTGCCCCTGCCTCCCTTCCAGTCCAAGCACCTCCTCTTCTTTAGAACAGATGTATGTTACGTGTATTTCAGCAAAAAATACTACTCACTCTTTTCTTTGGAGGTTTTAGTCCCCCTCACTTTGTACCCCACCCCCCAGAAAACCCTACAGATCAAAATCTCACTCATCCTTTTTTTTTCCAGAGAGGAAGGGAGAGGGAGAGAGAGATAGAAACATCAATGATGAGAGAGAGTCATTGATAGGCTGCCTCCTACACACCCCACTGGGGATCAAGCCCAGCCATACGCCCTGACCGGGAATCGAACCGGTAACCTCTTGGTTCCTGGGTCAACACTCTACCGCTGAGTCACACCCAGCTGGGCTCATTCATCCTTCGTAACCCAGTTCAACCGTAACCCCTGGAAGCCTTCCCGCCTGCCGACAGGGTGTGTGTCCTTCTTCAGGAAGCGCTCTGTGGCATGCCCCACTGGGCATCGCCTCCTACACTCCTTTATCGTTCTCAGTGGCACTCCGCAGGGCAGGGGCTGTGCCATCTCACCTGTCCCACACCCTTCTCAAGTAACCAACCACACGCACACGGTAGGTGCTTAGTCACTGCTCACTGAATAGGATAAAAAAAATCAGAAGGTGAGCCGGTGCCAGCCTGCTTCACTTGACTCTATTTGTTTCCCCCATGCTGTCCCTCAAGCTGTCCTTGGTCACCTGTCACCCACAGCCTTCTCCTGGAGAGCGTCTAGCTGATCAAACACCTGCACCTCACTGCGGCCGCCACCCCAGCCGTGTGGTCCCTCCCCAGCTGCACTCTGCTCGCACTGGTCATCCCTGGCCTGTCGCACTGTCCATCTGTCTGCCAGGACTCCTTGGAGGGTAAACCTGGTCTTCTCAGGCTGAAAGCCATGTGAGGGGAGATCAGAGGAAGCTGGACAAAACGAGGGAAAGGAAGAAGAGGGGAAAGGGGCAATAGGCGGGCAAGAATAAAATACCTAACACTCTCCATGCCCTAGGCGCAGATCTCTCACTCAGTTTCATGCAGGAAAGACACACCTCTTTGAGGTGCTGGAGCAGAGTGGAGTGGACCTCGTGGGGTCCAGCATCCATCCCCCTTCCTGATGGCATCAGGGTTTCCTGAGGAAACCCCTTTCCTCTGCTGTGAGAGTGAGGTGTGGGGGGCCACTCTGGTCACCACATTCCTCCTGGAAGAATGAAGGGGCCAGACCCTCTCCCCAGGGCAGGAGACCAGCCAATGAGACTCCTCTCCTGGGCTCTGATCCTCGGGCAATAATGAAGAAAGCGCTGGTCAGTGTCGTGTGCCTACGCAGATCGCTCCACTGTGGCTCCCACAGCCGTGCTGCTGGAGCGCCCCAGGCCCCCATCCACCATGTGAACCCCCCAGAGAACTTGCTTAGTTTGACCAGAGTCCATTTCTAAGACACATTATTCCATGTGTAGAGAGCGGGCATTCAACCCTGATTGCACATTTGAGTCCCTGGGGGAGCTTTTAAGATCTCTATGCCTGAGACACCCCCAACCAATTAAGCCTGACCCTTCGGGGCATCAGCACGATGGCAGGCTCCCCAGAGCACGCTAATGTGCAGCCAAGTCTGAGCACACGCACACAGGGCCTGCCCCTCCTCACCCCCTCAAAGCAGCTGCTCTGCCCAGTCTCTGTCTCAGAACCTTTTCTGTGTCTCCCATAGAATTCATTTAATCTGTTTTAAGTAAATGTTTATTTCATCTTAAAAAAAATACACATCCTCTTAAAAAGTGAAACAATTCATCCCTGGGCAGGTGGCTCAGTTGGTTGGAGCATCATCCCACACACCAAATCAGTTCAATCACCAATCAGGCATGCATGGAGGCAACCAATAGATGTTTCTCTCTCACATCAATGTTTCCCTCTCCCTTCCTCTCTCTCTAAAATCAATGAAAACAGCCCTGGCCGAGGTGCTCAGTGGTTAGAGCATCGACCCACACACCAAAGGGTGTTGGGTTCAATTCCCAGGCAAGGGCATGTACCTCAGTTGCAGGTTCAATCCCTGGTCCCACTAAGGTGCGTGCGGGAGGCAACCAATCTATGTGTCTCTCTCACAAGATGTCTCTCTCTCTCTCTCTCTCTCTCTCCCCTCCACCCCCTTCCACTTTCTAAAAAAAAAAAAATCCTCAGGTGAGGATTAAAAAACAAAAAGTGAAACAATTCATAAATATGTAGAGAAAAACCTAATATTCACTCTACATTCTTTCATTTTCTTCCTTTCTCCAGCCCATATTCATATCTCCTTCCACATGTTTGGGGCAATCTCTGAGAGCTTTTCCTATGCATTTATTTATCCATTTGGGATTTATTTCATTTTACTTTGACATTACAGCTTGAACTGTGACTACACACATGACCCAAGGAATTAAAGACTAAAAAACTTTACAAAGCTACAACTTATTAAATATTTAAATCCCCCTTTTAGCTCGTGAGCCACATGGTTATTGCAGTGTCAGAGACCCAGGTACAGATCTGCCACGTACATGACAGCATTCTCAGTACAGTCACATGGAAAATGTGTGGGCCCACCTGTTGTTTACTAACGCCAACATACAAATGAGTGGCTATATAATAAAATCTTTGTCATACATACTAGTGCTTTTCATTGCTACTTCCCACACGGTTACCCCTATGCTTAATATTGAAAAGCTCAGCCAACTAAAACGCCCTCTGTGAGAGTGTATATAAATGGATGGAGTCCGCCATTCCAACTACCAAAAGAAGAGTCCGCCTTTTCTTTAAAGGAAGACAGACATTTGTAATACAGGCTGTATATACATTCTTGTCCCAGTCCTGCACACACAGCCAACTTTGGCATTCACAGTAGTTCTGTTCCAGGAAGTCACTGTGAACACTGAACTGGCAAATACCGCCACACTGCTCCTCAGGGAAACCAGGGTTAGGCTCCTGCCAGTCTCTGGTCACACTTCCCTCGGTGGATCAATGCGTAGCCGCGCTTTGGGCTTGTCCTGTTTTAAGGTGCTGCACTGAATACACATTGTTGAAGTGTGAACACTCAATGCATGGCCAACAGCACTGTAACTCACGCCTGAAGGATGCTTACTCACACGCGTTCTCTGTAAGGCACATCACAGCCGTGTGCTTAGGAACACAAAACAGCACTTCAGTGCCATGTGTGAGGGCCGTTTTAAACAGCAAAATCACCAACAAAAAGCACAGAAATGCGTACACACACACACACACACACACACTAAAAGTGACCGTAAAAAGGACACTTGCTAACAGGAGAGCTGAGACAAGAAGGCAGAGCGTCATCTTGCTGGACCTTGGCCGTGAACGTGTGCATCGAGTGACTACTTTCCACTGCTCTGTGCGTGTCCATGAGAGACCCCAAAAATCACGGGGAGTGTTGGTTTGGGAGTTACAAAATTTAGGGAAGAGGAGCCCTGGGAGACACCTGATCTGCAAAAGATGAGGATCAAATGCACTGGGGTCAAGCTTTCTTCCTTTCTAACGCCTTCCCCGAGGTCTAATTTACACACCACAAAGTTCACCCCTTGTGAGTGAGTACACAGCTTCCGGGGATGTATCTTTACTTGTTTTCAAACTCTTCCTTCCTTAGAGTATAAGTTTTAAGAAAGTAAGAATCTCTTACTTTGCCTTGATTATCTTCAATCACAGCCTGAAACAGGGCCTAGTAGTCCATGGACAGCACTCAGCAAGCACTTGTTAAATGAATAGAGCGATTAAGTAACAAAGCCAGGAGTGTGTTCACTCTCTTGACCCTCAGCCCACATTTATACTCCTGTGCATGCCCTCTCTCCCTCTCCCTGGGCTCCATACCTGTGCTGAGCATGTAGTGGGTATCTCAACAATATGTGTTTGTTTTTAATCCTCACTGAAGGATATGTTTTTATTTATTTTCTAGAGAGGAAGAGAGAGAGAGAAACATTAATCGGTTGCCTCCGTACTCGCCCCAACCAGGGACTGAACCTGCAACCTAAGTGTGGTGCACGAGACGCCTCTCCAACCAGCTAGGCCACCCGGTCAGGGATCAATAATACATATTTGATGAACTAATACTACAAGCAACTATAGTACTTAGTAAACACAGGTGAATGGTTAACACATGTTTTCTTAACATGATCCTGAGAAAAGAGGATTAAGGCAAAAGTACTAGATTCCAGTATTGTTTCCAGCCCTACCCCCTGGTTGTAGCAGCAGAAACCATTCCAAACTGTGCATCTTCCGTGGTAGGAGCTGTGCCTGCTCCACTTTACCATGTCTCAGAGCAAGATGCTGTCAGCTCTCCTGTTTTATAGATGAAGAAGCGAAACCTGGGGCAGAGAGAGGTAAACTGGCCTACCACGACCTCACAATTTTACAATATTCAATTTGGTATTTTTTAAGTTTGTTCCAAAAACAAATGTAGGATACATACAGCACAGCACATACAACTGAATGGCAAAAATAAAAGAGAGGCAGGAGAGAGTCAAAAAATGTATATGAAGGCAAAGAAGCAAGAATGAGATTGATCCATAAAAATGCATTCCAGAGAGTCCGGCTTATTGGCTAAGGTGGCCAGAAAGCTGCCTCTAAGCTGTCTGGAAGCCACCTGAAGGAGGAAGGAGTGACCAGCTCCCAGATTCACCATGTCCATTAGTTAAAAAAACAAAAAGACTATCGGAAAAAGCAACACTACTTTTCCAGCATAAAAATCACTCTCTATGCTTTAAAAGGCCCTTTGCACCCCAGAAATTCACTCCATAACCCTTGCCCAACCTCAGACCAGGGACAAAGCACTGAATAAGCTCCTCTCTGCACGCACAGAGGGCTGAGAAACAGAAGCCCATTAAAAATGTCATTCCAATTATTTCCCACCCCTCTAAGGCTGTTTATAGGAAACATTATTGAGTTTAATAGCATTTTAAATGCCAGACTCAGTGGGTGAAAGGTTAAAAGTGACAGTGTGCTAATACACTAATGCAAAGGGAGAGCACTAAATCATGTAGGAGGGGCCACCTCTCTCTCTCTCTCTCTCTCTCTCTCTCTCTCTCTCTCACACACACACACACACACACACACACACACACACACGCACACACAAAGCTTCACGGAACTTTTAACTAAAACAGGGCATCCAGCACAAAGGCAGTGACACTGAGCGTGCTTGTGTAGCCTTAACACTGTGTTCTATTAGGAGCACATGCATCTGAGCTCTTGCTACAGGAGAGCAAGGATGCACTGAAACAGCTGCTTTCAGCAAAGCGTGGTGAACTTGGACTCCAGGCCCAGTTCAGCTGCAGGGCAGCTGGGTGACCTAAGGCAAGTATTGTATTTCTCTGGACCTGTTTTGTCATCCATGTACAACAACTACAGCCATGGCAGTTCATGTGATCAAGTGCTCACACCACACACACCATGGTTCTGAGTGCTTTATATAAATTGTCCCATGTAGCTCTCACAGTGACCCTACACGGTAGGTACTAACAACATCCCCACTACAGATCCATGGGAAGGACAAGGCCAACCGGAGTGGGCAGAATGGATGTCCTTAAAGGGCCTCTCCAGCCTCAGCTGCAAAAGGCTCTCATTCCATTTATTCGTCAACACCTAAAACACAGCCTTCCTCAGAGGTCTTCCCAAGAGTTTAAACTGTTACTGCTTCTCCCCCTTGTGAAGACGAGGTCTGGTATCACCGACATCTGGTATCACCGACATCTGACAGACGGAGAAAGTAAGTCACCCGCCTGTGTTAACCACCAGCCTGCCAGCCACAGACACGGACACGGCGCACACCTAGGGTTCCGAAGGCCCCATCTGTTCTCTTTCCACTGCAAGGTGATACCTGGGCAGCAAAGAGAAAAGATAAGAACTGCGATGAAGGCAGTCTCATCGCTTTCCTTTGAGATCGTATTCAATCCTTTGGTTTGGTTTATTCTGTTTATTTCCTGGCAGACGCAGCCATGAGCTGGCACTTGGGAAGGGCTGTTGGCAGACAAGCCACCCAGAGCGGGGCAGCATACAAACGGGGCGTTGCTCTCACAGAAGCAGCTCGGCTCCAAGCCGCGCCTGTCCCATGAACAGGACCTAAGGGCTGAACACAGTGAGTAGCATGTGGCTGAACCAGACCCCTCTGACTGACAGCGAGGACACCCGTTTCCTTTCTTTTTAGAAGCCCATTGAAAGCGCCTCTCCCCGCTCAGCCTGGTCTCAGGAAGCCCAGCAGTCTCGACTCCAGCTTCCCCCAAATTGATTTTGCATCTTTCTGCTGAGGTGGTGGATAGGAAAATTTCGGTCAGACAGGAAAACATTTGAAAGTTACGCCCAATTGGTGGGGAAGAGGCTGTGTGTGTGTATGTGTGTGTTTTAATAGAAGAGTCTTTGAGCCCTTCTTTCTTGACGTGTTTGCTCCCTGAGTTCTTGCTTCATGGGAAGCCCAGGAAGGAGTCCACTCGTCACCTGCGCCAACGCGTCCATGGCAGGGACATGGATGTACGTGGTTTGCAGCCTGTCCGTCTCCAAACAAAAGGCAGATACAGCTGAAACAAAAATGCTTTTCACTCTCACTTTCTGACATTCTCTGTCTGGGATGACCAGAAGCTGCTGGGAGGGCTGTGCGCCTGAAACCAGGGGGCTGAGTGCTGACAGTACCTTTCTGTGTGGCTTTTAGATTCTGGTTTCCTCACTTGAAAACCTGCCTTGCTATAAGAATTAAGCCAAGCTAAACACACACACAACAGATTCTCTACAAGATGTTCACAATGCTGAACAGTCTCACTATTAATGCCACAATCACCGTTTTACATTAGATTAAAAAGGGACATGCATTTATGAGAAAAACCCATAATCAGAATAGCCACAATAAAATATTACTTGCTTCATTATATTTATCGATCCCAAAGCCTAAACTTTATAATGAGATAAAGAGAAATTTAGAAAGAGCCACTTGTAGAGTTTTGAACATCTTTGAACTTAGGCTTTAAAGATACATATGAAGATTGAACTTGCCGTGCTATTCATCCCAATTTGGGACATAAATGAGGTAGTGAAAATCAGGAGGTGGCCTAGGGACAGCCCTTCCCCACTTCCTACATATCCACAACTTAACTATAACTTAAGAAGACTGCATATTTATGCAATCTATACTTGCAAAGATTGAACCTGACCTACTGTGTGCATTATAAACAACCTTATATAAAATATATACATTCTCTTGACTGGCTAGTGTGACTAAGTGGATTGAGCATTGTCCCATGCACCAAGAGGTTGCCAGTTAGATTCTCAGTCAGGGCACATGCCCAGGTTGTGGGTTCAATCCCCAGTGGGGGGTATGCAGAGGCAGCCAATCAATATTTCTCGTTCATTGATGTTTTTATCTCTCTCTCCCTCTCCCTTTTCCTCTCTCTAAAAAATCAATAAAAACCTACTTAAATAAATACACACACACACACACATATGCTCATGAAATACATTTATTCTCTGAAGGAGATACACACACACACATACACACACATACACATACATCCTCATCTTCTTCTTCTCCTTACTTGACTATATACTTCCTTCTTCTTCACCTCCCCCCAATAGCTTTCCCCTTATTTATAGCACAGCACACTCATAAACAAGTCCTCATGGAAGCTAAAAATGAAGAAGTGATCACAGAAAATAACTGTTAAGACTATTGGTGTATTTTAAATGTATTTCTCCTGTACCACACGGCAAAGTTCAGAGTACTGGTTGCTTTGTGGATATTCATAAACATACACAATGATCAGGACAAATTATTTTTACTTTTGGCCAAAAGCCACCTGTTCAGATGTATTATCTTAAAAATGAAAGTCGGCCCTAGCCAGCTTGGTCAGTGGTTAGAGTGTCGGACCTGGGACTGAAGGGTTGTGGGTTTGATTCCAGTCAAGGATACATACTTCCATTGCAGGCTCAATCTCTGCCCCAGTTGGGCCGTGTGAGAGGCAACCAGCCAATGTGTCTCTCTTGCATTGAAGTTTTCTGTCTCTCCCCCTCCCTTGCTCTCTCTCTCTCTAAAAATCAATGGAGCCCTAGCCGTTTTGGCTCATTGGATAGAGTGTCGGCCTGCGGACCAAAGGGTCCTGGGTTCGATTCCGGTCAAGGGCATGTACTCGGTTGTGGGCTCCTCCCCAGCCCAGGCCCTGGTCAGGGCATGTGCAGGAGACAACCAATCCATGTGTTTCTCTCACACTGATATTTCTCTCTGTCTTTCTCTTTCTCTAAAAACCAATGGAAAAATATCCTCAGGTGAAGATTAATAAAAAAAAGAAAAGAAAGAAAATCAATGGAAAAAATATCATGTGAGGATTAGTGAAATAAATAATAATAATAAAATAAACAGAATAAAAAGGGTTTCAGAGTGTAGAGTTTTAGTTTGCAAGTGGTTTTTGGAGAGGTAAGATTAGATAACATTTTAGACTTGATTTCAGAAAAGGAACCACTGCACCAATACATCACAGTCATCTTGGCTGCTGTTTTTAAAGACGCCTTAGCTCCATAAGGTAGAAACAAAAAGGGGGGGTGGATTTAATTATCATGGATGTGTCTATGACAGCCGGTCACTAATAATTGGCCGTCGGCAAGAGTGGGTGTCAGGGCCCAAGGAACTTGGCATGTCCTGGTATTAGGTGAAATGAAAGGATTATTCAGGGGCTTGGAAGACCTAGGGAAGCTGGACCAGGCAGGGTGCGTTTGCCTAAATTTGCCTGTTTACGCCCAGGGAAAGAAACAGTAGGCAGACAGTGATCTACTGCAACCACTTGTAATTATTCCCTACCATCTGGGATGTTTCCTACTCAAAACATCAGCATGTCGATGCCCACGTCTGGACTAAAGAACCAGGCCTGTGGACTAGAGCTTGCTAGAAAAATGAACTTTG
Source organism: Myotis davidii (assembly GCF_000327345.1). Taxonomy (NCBI): domain Eukaryota; kingdom Metazoa; phylum Chordata; class Mammalia; order Chiroptera; family Vespertilionidae; genus Myotis; species Myotis davidii. Next base: position 110,704 of record NW_006292334.1, on the reverse strand, counting down.
AGTTCACAGAGTCGGAGCAAAGCAAAGCTGCCTCTGAGGGCCATACACCAGGTCTGTTTGCACAGGAAGCCTTCAGAGCCTCTGGTGTTTGTGTCAGGTCCGAACCCAGTGTCCACTTCCACCCATATTTAAGCTGTGCAAACAGGGCTGAAGGGCAAATAAACGAGTTTTGAAAATAAGCCATTCTGAGGGAAGTTTAGATGAGTAATCTCTGCTGGCCCCCTTTCTATACACCCTTACTCCACTAAACAGTGTTAATGAAAGACATGAGGTGATGGGTCCCTGAAAACTGCCACCGTGGTGCCATCCTAGTCCCACTAAGAGCCCTCCTCTTCCACACACAGCAGGAAGGTGGGGTCAGGCTCAGGGACACTGCCATGTCATCTTGATTCTGACTCACCTTTATTTCCTACCACCTTGCGTTACACAATGCATCCTGCTCCTAGAGGCCAGGCATTGAACCCCCTTCTGGGCTGGCATCCGGCCCAGGCTGGGTGAGTCCACAAAGACCTGCCAGGGACCACCTGCATGAGGGCACCTGATAAGCAGAACCTAATGACAATGATCTGGTTCAGTTGACATAAACCAAGGCCAGGAAGGTTAATGAAAAGCATCCAGCACTCAAATACCCATTTGTCAGCAAATACTATTCACAAGGGAATATTGCAAATCGTCTTCAAAGTGGAGAAGGAAAACAACAACATAAAAGGCAAGAGTTGCCAGAAAAAATTGTGCTACAGATAAACAGAAAATACAACTCTAGCCCCAAAAACACGGCCTGAGATGAACACAATCCACACTCTGCCACAAACCAGTCCCCCCATACCCCTAAACCCAGTAAACAGTCCAGTCAAATCAGTCAAATGTCAAGATTTGTCAAATGTGGTATGCCAAGATCTCTCTCTCTCTCTCTCTCTCTCTCTCTCTCTCTCTCACACACACACACACACACACACACACACACTCAGATAGCAATACACATTACTACAAAATTTCACTCTACTATTGAAAGTGGTATTTCAAACACCATGTAAAAATGCATGGTGCTTCTGTCAGCCTCTCAGCACCCCAGGAGGCTGGATGTGGCCTCACACAGGGGAAAGGCAGCCCGGGAAGAAAACCAAACATGAGAGGAGAGGCTAGACCTCAGTCTGAACTCTCAGCTGGTTCTCCGAGGATCCCCAGAGTGTGCAGGCACCCTCACCCAAGGCTCAATGTGCAACAACCCACTTCCTGATGAATCCGGGCCTCAGAGCAAGAGCCTGGAGGCCAGGTGTCCTCCACCCCGGGACTGCTGAACAAGAGGAACTGCCTGGGACACCAGTGATATTAGGCTTCGGCTATGAAGCACAGGTCACCTTTATGCAGAAGAATGGGAGGACACACGTAAACAAACACACACAGAGGAGGAGGGAGAGGAAAGGCTCTCCCTGCCAAAGCCTTGTAGAGGAGGGGAAGGGGCATGGATCTGTTCCTTTCCCTCTGCAGCCACTACTCTGTCCCCTGCTGGACATGCACCGGAGGCAGGAACTAAGGCCAGGGCCTGCAGAGGGAGATTAAAGCACTATGCTCAAGTCCTGTTTCTGCCATCTTCCCTGACTGCCCTGGGAGAGACTAAGAACCACCTTCCCAAAACACCAGAGACCCTGTCCCACAGTCCCTAGTGCCTGGGAGAGAAGCAGGACCCCTGCCTGGCACCCTGGGACTCCACAGGTACCCAGCCTCGCTTTTCTAAGCTCTGCCCCCTGAACTCCCAGGCAAAGAAATGCCCCTACCTTTCCACTCCAAACACCATCCCAGGCAAGAAAGGCACCGTCAGTCAAGCCAGTAAACTGTCCTTACTAGAGTGTACATGCAGGCAGTTCAGAGGACCAAAGGGATCTCCTTGACCGGGACAAGGGCGGAGTCCCCCCCTCCCGCCGAAGGAGGTTCTGCCCGACCTGTGTCCCAAAGGGACAGACAGGACAAAAGAGGGCAGGAAGGGAGCTGCATGCACCAAGGGAAGAAGGAGGAGAAATATGACTCCCAGGGAAAAGGAATGGTCTGTGTGTGTGGAAGGTGAGGAGGCCCGAAGGCTGCCAGGAACCAGGTCTATGAAGGGCCCTCTATGGCAGGTATGAAAATTGGACGTTATCCTACATGTGGGAGTTGCCACTCATGATTTTAGGCAGGAATAGCACGAGGTTTCCACTACAGAGCTCATTTTGCAATGGGTACAGAGGACGGGCTGGGGCAGGAGAGGTGAGCCGGGCAGCGTGGAGACCCGTTAGGACGGAGGCTGCTGCAAGAAGGCATAACCAGGCCTGGACGAAGGCAAAGGCAACAACAGCACAGGACAGCGCTGGGCGGGTCTTAGAATACTCAGGGGCACAATCAATGAAGGCGAGGGGTGGTCAAGAGCAGTGCTCTGGCCTTGCTCAGGAAGCAGATGCACAAGCATGCATGGGAAATGAAATGTGCTAGGTGCTGTGATGGCTACCCAGGGAGAGGTGTGGGTGGTGGGGTCATCAATCTGAGAGAGAAAAGAGCAACAGCCCAGGGCCTGGGAAGGCGGGGAGAGAAGACTGAAATGGAGCAGTCAGAGTCCCCCATCCCCTCCCCCCCCCGGCAGCCAGGGGAGGAGCACTCCAGGGAGGATCAGCCAACCTGGGACCAGCATGTGGGCTGCACAGGGGCAATGGTCTTAAGATTATTTTTTCTGATGGTTCCCAGGTGGCTGGAAGGGTGCTTAGCACACAGTGGGACCTCAGTAAGTATTTGTGGAATGAATGACGGCATGAAGAGTCCACCAGATTCAGGAACCAAAGGTCCCTGGGGACCTTGCTAATGGAACACTGGAGGAAAGGAGAAAGCAGAAGCTGGTGGACATGGTGAACTGGCCATGGCAGAGTGGAGACCGAGGACTGGACTGCCAGTCTGGGTGGCCGAGATCTTGAGGGGGTGGGAGGTGAGGGAGAAAAATGGTTGGGTATAAAGGAAAGTAAGGGGGGAACCAGAGAGAAATACTTCAAGTCAGGGGGTATTTCTTCAGGAAGTGAGATCCAGGACCACAGGAGAGGGGTGCCGGGGGGAGGGGAGGCACTGGCCCTGGCAGCTCCCCTGTAGGGCCCCTGCCTCCCCCTCCACAAGGTCTCTGCTCCCTCCGACGTTCTGACACTTGTCCAGATACAGAGAAGATGCTCCATTCATCCCTCTGGAATTGATGTGATTCCGAGGAGGAAAACAGGAAGTTGAAGAGGAAAAGGAAGGACTTGGGGAGAGAGGCAAAAACAAAATTAACATCCTCCCTGCCCCGCTTATATTCGCAACAGGGCTAGGACATGTTTCTGCTACCTATTGAGTGAATTCTTCTAAACCAGTGCCACGCTGCCACCCTCAGCACGACTTTACCCCCATTCACGTCCCAAGAGGGCTTGACAAGAGGATGGCTATTCTGCAGGTTCCAAGGCGGGACGCTGTCCGAGTGCCAGCCAGAAGGTCACCAGGAGACCTCCAGCTTCCTGTCAGTCTGTCAGCCTTTCCTGTCTCCGGTTGAACTGATGGGGTTCACAATCAGAGCCCGCAGACACACAGATAAGCACCTGGCCATGGACCAGCGTGCACGGGCAAGGCCTGCAGAGACTGCCGCTGCAGCCACAGGCGTGGTTCCATGGCTCCCTCCTGGGTCTTACAATGGCCACACCGGGTTTCAGACAGATGTGTCAGGGAAAGCATTAGATGTGTGTGTGCGCGTATGTGCGTACTGTGTATGTGCGCATGCACGTGTGGATGCAAGTGTACAAAGCTGGCTGGTAAGACACTTTCACACCCCAGAAACATGTCTCTGAAAAAACAATTTAAAAATATATAAAATAAATTCTTCAATCACAAAATAGTTACTGAGCACATGCTCTGGGCAAAGCACAATGCTACAGGACATGCCCAAAATTATAAGATCCACTTCCTTCCCTCAAAGGCTCGGACACCAAATTCAGGAGCTAAGCCATCCATGCAGTCCAGCTTCCTGATTTCAGAAATGATAAAACTAGCACCCTTGATTGAACACTGACTGCGAGCCAGGGAAGGTTGCGGCACTTCGTATGATTAACTCATGGAACCCCATTGATCCTGTAAGGAACAACTAATGTGAACAATCTTATTAACTGCCAGGCACTGTGCTAAACACCAAATAAGATCCAACTCTAGAAGCAACTACTGCTGCTATTTACTGACACCTACCACGTGCCAGAAATTGCTCTAAATGCTTACGGAAACTACCTCATTTAATCCTTCCAGAGGCCCACCATACAGAACAAGTGAAGTTCAGAAAGCTTAAGACACTTCCCCAGAGGCACACAGCCAAAGGGCCCCAGAAGTGGGATGACCTCATGACCCATTGGCCCATGAAATCATGTGGTCTGGCCTTGCCAAGCCAATGGCAGGCGGAACTCGAAATTCAATAAATTTAGGAGCTTCTTCCATAGCAATGTAAGTTTATATTAAGTGAATTATATTAAGCGAATGTTATAAATATTCAAATGGCCCTTGACCAAAAAAAGGTTCCCACCCCTGATAAGGGAAAAGAGGTCAGTGCCCCTTGCTAAATAATCAGGTATTGCATGTTTTAAAAGTTCTCTCGGCACACAGGTTGAAAATCCCTGGTCTAGCTTAATGAAGTCATAGCAACTTTGGGGGACTATCCATTGTGTGGGCCAACTTTAGATCTCAGCTGTCTCCATTTGTTTCAAACAAGCTAGTCTAAAATGGGAAGAGGAAACCAAATCCAGCCTTCAGACCCCTTAAAGCTTTTATTCATTCATCCATTCATTCGATTGTTCTAAAAGCTACTGGGCCCCAAAGTCAACTGTCTTTGTCTCCTGTGTTCATGGAGATGTCCTCAATTCCAGCAGAGTGTGCATTTCAAACCTGCTCCCAAAACGATTGGAGCCCAGATACAGAAACAATTGCTTCCTGCAAATATAAGAGGCAATTCTGTTATTGCTACAGCTATAAAAATGCAAAGTTTTTGTATCTAGCCACAAAACTCTAAAAGCTGCCCCATATTTCATAATTTACCAATTAAATTTGATCAGTTACCTAACGAACAAGTCAGTCTAAGCTCCTTCAAGAGAAACTGTCAAGAAAGTAATTTCCTGTTGGATACAGACATTCAAAGACTAGTGGTAATTGGACACGGTGATTAGAATCCCATTTATGCTACACTAGGAACCCGGCTTGATCCCCGAGGGCTGAGTGTGCAAAGCACTAGGGTAGGAGAAGGAAATGGGTTTAAGTGGCCCTTGAGTATGATGTGAACTAGCCCCAAAAGATGGAAGTGGAGGCCTTTAATGTGCTGTCACTTTTAAGAACCAAGGGTGATCCTTATCTCACCAGAGATCAAGGCAATAAGTAGCTTAAAGCAGCTGTATTACACTATTTGGCTTATTGCAATCAGGAAACGTCTGTCTAAAAAGCCAGAGTTTGTAGTATTTCAGAAGCACCGGTCTCATTGTGCCACCCTTTCCGATGGCCTGTGGGTGTGAATGAGGCAGGATTCAAAGAGGAGATAGAACAGAAGCTGTAAGGCTACTGAGCTGGACTATTTTCCACTTGCCCCTCCAAGCCCATTCTCTGCCCTGCTCTGTGTCCCAGAGTATAGAATGGATGGCCTTCACGGATGTCCTTTATGGGGTACATCAATGGGCTTCCTGACCCTGGTTCCACCAGAATCTGAGGGCGATAAGACAGCAGAGGGTGTTCTCACCGGCGCCGCCCTGCTGGGCAGATGTGGCAGGGACTGGATCCTACCAAGGGTCCTCTCCTCTCCTTTGGCTGCAGCTCGCTTGCATTATCTCACCCTCATTCTCTCTCACTCACCCTCGCTCTCCATGAGCTCTTAAGAAGTTCTTTATCTACTCCATCCCCATCCCTTCAGGCTTCGGGCTATCGCCCCACTTTTGCAAGAGGTGGGGTGTTTTACCACCCCGGGTCTGTTTCCCCTGCTCCTGCCTCTACCCCTGTTAATACTGCCTTCAGCAACCTTTCCTGAATGACCCCGTCTGTTTCTTGTGGGACCCTGACTCACGCAGGTGTGCTCCTCAAATAAAAGGCTTAATACTACCACCACCTGATAATAACTAACCTGGTCTCTACAACCACTGGCAACAGGCCACTCCAAGTCGGCAAAGGTCCTCCCTGCATACTGAGGAACCAGTGGGAGGCGGACAGACAGCCACTTCCTAAGGGCCCGCTGAGTTCCTAATGACCCACGGTGCTGACAACTAGGATCAGAACAGGCTTGCTTTGTGCAGGATACCCTGGGACTGGTTTCTCACAAACTCGGACCTAGACAAACCCCCGCTACGGGCTAGTGACCACCTGTCCCAGTGTGTCAGGAGCCTCTGCTGAGGACAGAGTTGGGGGATACAGACCCTTGAGGACACCAGGGACCTGAGGCTGCAATAATGAATCCCAGGTGTGGCCTCGTGAATATCCAGCCACACAGCTTTTAGTTATGATCTTGAAAGAGCAATACCCACTACGAGTGGGGTCTAACTTTATACTGATAAATAATGTTTTTAAATAATATCCAATCTGCTCTAGTGAAGCAAAAGGCCCTTGTTCTGTGCTCGGAGCGCTGCAGAAAGGGTTACTTGGGTGGAAAGGATGAGCCAGGGAGTCCCTCGCCCAATACTCCTGGGACACAAAGAGATTCTTTTACCTTTTATTTTCTCAGGATGGAGCAGGAATTGGAGTGAGGGTGGGCATGAGGGGGAAAGTGAATGAGGGAGGGGGGAGAGTCCAAAAACAAACGGGCCACTTATCTCTGGGATGTCTTTCTACCTTTTCCTACAGCTGAGGAGCCTGGGGGCGGGTTGTCTGCCAAGCTTCCCCGCCCGTGTAAACACTCCGGCACCAGCTGGGGTTTGGAATCTGCTGAGTCTCTGCCAGCTGGGGACCTGGAGATGGGTCAGATTAAAGGCATGCGTAATGAGGGAGGGGGTGGGAGACAGAGGCTGTATTTACACAGAGGGGGGTCTGCAGGGGTCAGTAAGGCGCTGGCCTCTGGAAGTGGAAAAATATGAAGGGAAGAGGAAAGAGTTTCAATGTGCCCAAGCACCACGCCCCACCCAAATGGCCCAAGGCTGTTAAACTCATTTATTTTTTTCCTTTAAAAAACTGACTTCTTTGTCCCCATCTCAGTCCCCCTGCACTCCCACCCCCCGTCCCCCAAAGCAATTACACACAGCCCTTTGAAAGTTTCGCAGCTGGCTGCTCGAGAAGGCTCAGCGTGATCAGACGGCACGGACACTCAATCCTCTGCAATCCCAATTTGGGAACGTTAACACGGAAACCCAAGCCACGTGCTGACAAGCAGGCCCCGGGCCACGTTCAGCCCCAGACTGAGGCCAAGGGCGGGGAGAGCACAGATAGCCAGCAGTTCCAGGCAGCCATCCTGGCCTCCAGCCCTACAGACAGACTTCAGGCTCTCCAGGCAAAGCCCAGAGGGCAAGGATTCAGAGGAGACAGGCCACTGGACAAGACCACCAGCCATTAGGCCCCTCTGCAGCTCTGTAGAGGGCACAGGGACAGGATTGGGGTGGGAGGGCATTGGGGGACAAGAACAGAATGAAGTCAAAAGTCCTGAAGGGCACTGGTGGCCACACCTGCTAGGGAAGCCACCTGCAGCACTATTGATGCACCTGCCATATATGAACCCCAGATGCTATATACACTACTGAGAAGAGGAAGCAGGCAGCGGTGAAGAGCAAATGGAGAAAAGCACTGGTGGGGCAGGAGACCTGTCCTTGGGCAGCTCAGCCACAAACCAGATGTGCAGCCTCACCTCCTGCCATCTTCGTCACTAGGCCTCACCTTTTCAGAGGGTCTTTTCAAGTCCCTTTGCCTCCATGAGTCTTCCACACACTTCCAGGACAAGGATTCACCTACAGGTGCAGGGTTCAGGTCTGGCCCTTCTCGCCTCTTAGAAATCCCTGCCACAATGGGTGTCTATTTCAGTGACACTCAGATCTATTCCTCTTACTCACATCTTTGTCCTGGGGGCCAGTCCTGCATCTTCATCTAGATAGCACATCAACTCCCATTCCACATGCCAAATATCACTTTGCAATGAAAAATTTACATTCTGGGGGTAACATTAGCTAATCCTATCCTATCCTTATATAATAAAAGGCTAATATGCAAATCAACCAAACGCAGAATGACCAGTTGCTATGACGTGCACTGACCACTAGGGGACAGATGCTCAACACAGGAGCTGCCCCCTGGTGGTCAGTCGGACACATCCCTTAGGGCTCCCAGACTGTGAGAGGGTGCAGTCCAGGCTGAGGACCCCCACTCCAAGTGCACAAATTTTGTGCACCAGGACTCTAGTATCATTATATAAGCAAATCTTGTGTCTTTATTACAAAAGCTGGGGCCAGGAGACAGCCCTATTTTTGCCCATGTCCCAGGCTGCAGTCAAGGACTCCCCACCTTCCTGTATAGCCACCTATTGGCTTTTTCCTTTATTATGTTACTAAATCCATTATTTCCCCTCTCAGTGCTATTACAGAGCTTCACACCATTATCTCTCAGCAGCCCATGAAGAGGCTTCTAGCTAAATTATCTGCCTCGGAAGTCAACTCTTCTTCCTCCCCTCCAACCATCCTAGACAGAATAGCCAGGTTATTGGTAAAATAAGCAGACAACCCCTTAATGGATCCACACTGCTTATAGGATACTCTCTCTTTAATCTGACATTACCGAACCTCCACCCTCTCCACCCATGATTATCACAACTCCCAAAGAAACTCCGTACCACAGCCCTGGATGTTCTAAAGGATATTCTAGAATATTATCCCATGAAATGCTCTCCAAGGTCAACAAATATGTTTGGTGCAGATATACAATATACATTACTACCATATTAAAGGCTCTGACAAGTCCTGCAGTAAAGAAACCTATTTCCCAAGCCTATCTGGTGCAAGAACTTTGGTAGCATTTCATCTATTAACTACTTTCTTAGAACTTCTGAACACCTTTTCTTGCCTGGAACAACAGCCCTCTGGTCTGCCTTCATTTGTGTCTCTAACTTGACTTTCCTTCAAGGGCCAGCTCTGACCTTACTCCTCTGGAAGCCTTCTCCCCCATCCCATCATCTGCACTCATGCTGCTTCCTTCCCTCACACCTGAAGCAGCAACTACCTGTACCTCCTTGCTGAGAGGCAGGAGAGTACAATGGCTATGAGCCTAGATTTTGAATTCAGAAAAACCTGTGTTAAAATCCCAATTCTGCCTCACTGAACCTGAGACGGAGTTGTTCAGCTTGCTCGGTATAGAGACAGATAACAGCCCATTAAAGAAGGCTGTTGAGGGCATTAGAAGGTCAAGTCTAGCACAAGGCCTGGCACATCCCGGTACTCAGTAAGTAACAATTAGTCATTTTTCTTCTTATTTTTAATCTTGGCTTTGTCATGTATCATTTCCTGTGTATCTTCCAGGTGGGAAGCCACGGGAGGCCCCACTGTCCCATCCCTCCCCTCTCCATCTCCATAAATCCAGGAGCAACAGCTTCACCTTCCACCAGACAGCAGGCAAGTGCACAGCCGGGCAGAAGAGCAGAGCCACCTGCCCAGCGCATCAGCACTGAGCAACAGGCTGTCAGCACCAAGGCGATGCACGGTGGTCAAGTCCTCTAACTTCACAGAAGGTTCCAAATGTTACCATCCTGCCCTATCCCCATCCCTGCTTACTGCACCCCTGGAAGGGTAGGGAGGCCCTGTGGAGTCCAAGTGAATAGGTCTCACCCAAAAGCAGACTGGGTGGCCCATTTCCACAGCCCCACAACGGAGCAACTATGGGCTGCTGTGTCAGTTCTGGCACTTGACATTTCCAGCTGCTGTTTCTAAAGCTTACATTTTTACCACAGTCCACCTCATTCATGTGACTTGTTCAGTTACTATCTGGAACTGAGAAGTTTCATTTCCACTTCTAGTCAATCCTGACTTGCGTTTTTCTTGATGCTTTTTGTATAGCCTTCTCTGGTTTAAAATATACCCATTTCACCCTGTGAGCTATTCTTCAAAAGGCTTCTGAAAAGCTTTTATGTGTCGTAGGTGGGAGTGACATCTCTAGCACCAAGGGCAAGGACTTAACCTCACCAGCACCTCCCGGCCGCTCTGCCGCACCCCCTCCTCCTGCTCCTGTGTCCTCTCTCCTGCATCCCAACTCCATTCCATGCTCCAGCTTCTCCCCCTCACTCCATCCACTTCTCCTACTCTCCACACAGCCTGTCACTACCCCAAGCCCTCCCTCTTTCCATTTCCAAAATGAAAACAGCTTTAACATGCTTTTCTGATCATCAAAATGCTGTACATTTTGTTAAATACACACCACACACACACACACGCACAATAAGTGCATGAAGAAAAAAAATTATTTGAAATTCTACCACACAGAGAAAAACACTGATTTATATGTTGATAATTATTCTCAGAGATACCTTTTCATAAAAACAAAGCAAATCCAAACTTTTACAGAAAGAGGCCCACCACAATATGTAATTCTGTAATCTACTTTAAAAAAAAAAAGCTACAACCATATGATTTGGACGTCATCTATGACAGTGCATACGGAATTATGTTACCACTTTAAACTGTTCTAACAAATCCTCTAACAGTAGGCATTTAGGAACAACAACCTCATCTTTTTAAAATACTAGCATCTGAAATTTTTGGATGTAATATTGAGTGGGGAGAAAAGCAGAATTTGGTCTGTGCATTTTTATTACAATCATGAAAAACCATAATGACCAGGCATAAGAACAGAGTAGACATGAAGCCAGTGCTAAGCGGAAGAGCCTGAAAGAAGTCTATTTATAAAAGTGGTGTTCAAACAGCAAAGAAAGTCCTTCAACAAAAACTAACGTGTAAGATGCAAAAATCCCCATTATTTTAAAAAATGCAGTGACAGTGAGGTCAGGGTAAAACATTTCAAGTGGTTGATCTTCACTTACTTTAACATCATAGTTTTCTTCCAAGTGGGGAAGGGAGAGAGCAGTACTGAAGCCAGTTGGTCTTTGAGACCGGGAGCCGGTGAGAGGCACCTGAGGGTGGGCATTCATGGGGAGAACATGGGCGGGGCTCAGGCTCCGAGCTCACCCAGGAGAAGCCTTCAGCAAACGAACTCAACCTGCACTTCGCTTAATGGTCTTGGCGGCCAGACACAATGTTTGAATGTAAAAGGTGTACCTGGTGCGAGATGGATATACAGACTCCATAGAACTATAGCATGAAAATGAGAGGCACTGAAAAAATGGCAGCCTAATGATGGCTGCGATAGTCATGCAATTAATTCATTAACATTCATGAGTATCTAACATCGATGGAGTCCTTACGGGATGTCAAGCTCTGTGGAAAGTGAAGTACATGCATTATCACTGGATCCTTCCAAAAACTCAATGAAAAAGGCACAATTGTTTTTAGTCCCATTTTGCTGAACAAAAAACTTGGGGCACGGTTACCTAGTGAGGATCTATAAGATATATATCTGCAATCAGGCAAACTGAATTCCAAGCCTGCTCCCAGCCTGTACCGGCTTCCCGGGATTTATGAGCCTGGCACACTCTGGCACTGGGAGATGAAGAATCAGGGTACACATCCAGATGACTAAGGCCTCAAGTCTGCAGTCTGTTTTTCAGGGGAAAGAGAGCCTGTGAGTTAATCATCATAATAAGCCGTCCTCTCTATAAGGAGCTCTATGTACTGCACAAGAATGCCACGGCTGTCTTTCACTTTCAAGGTGTCTCCATGGAAATGCAGAAAACCAAGTGCGACAGGGAGCCGGTCCTCTCCAGTCTGTTCAGTTTTACATATGCCCCTAGTCGGGACTTCGGCCACGTCACCATGGTCATTTTCTTAGAAGTAAAACGGACCAA
>NW_006292334.1:86991-98711 GCF_000327345.1 Myotis davidii | reverse complement strand
GGAGGAAGCCGAGCTCGCAGGCTCAAGGACAGTATATTTAGCTTAAACATGACGAGTGGAAGGTCTAGGATACTATATTTGGGCAAACGGTTGATTTGGGGTTTGGTGAAGTCCTGGGTTTGGCAGCAGCGCCCGTTTCCCACCCTGCCCCCGCCGCAGGCCACGTGGGCGCAGCTACAGAGCTTGGCTCTCACGTGGGCAAAATCCACCGACTTCTCCCTGGGCCGGAGAGCAGAGGTGGCACAACTACCCCAGGGAGTGACAGGGTGAGGAACAAGCAACGAGAAGCCAACAAGAAGCAAAGGAGAAGGAGCCCTAGCATGGGTGGTGATGGTATCCCATCCAGAGGGCAGAAGTCCCCCTGGGATCCAGGCCCGTGAGGGGCACCTCACCACAACTCAGGCCACGCTGACGTAACCACTGATTTTCTTATCCATCCTGCCTCTCAGCCTGAGCAGGGAGCATACATTAATCATCTCCAGGACCCATGGAGGGCATTCAATACATGTTTATGGAATGAATTTAAAAGAGTTCTGGAGATTGATCGCAGGAATAATGTGAATGTACTTGATAGTACTGAACTGTACACTTAAAAATGGTTATGATACTAAATTTTATGTTATGTATATTTTACTACACTCAAAAAAATAGCACATATTACAGGGGGGGAAAGGTGGTAACACTTGGAAACTTCTAATGTTCACTATGTGAAATTTGGTGAAGTATGGATTGAGTAATTTGCATGTAAGAACTGTGGGGCCCCGGCTGGTGTTGCTCAGTGGTTGAGCATATCGACCCATAAACCACAAGGTCATCGGTTTGATTTCTGTTCAGGGCACATGCCGGGGTTCCAGGCTTGATCCTCAGTAGGGGGCGTGCAGGAGGCAGCCTATCCATGCTGTTTCTCTCTCATTGATATTTATCCCTCTCTCTAAAGATCAATAAAAACATATTTTTTTAAAAAAGAAGTGTGGGGAAGGGCTGAATTATGAACCATGACTCACTGAGATTAGTCACAGAGATGGCGAATATGATAGTAGGTTTTTCCAGGTAGAGCTTAGCAAAGTGACTTCTAGAAAGTCTTCTCTTTCAGGAAGAGCCAGAAAAATGTGTAGATGGTTAGACATGAGGCCCCAAATCCACCCAGGAAATCCCACTCAAAAGTTCCAAGTACAACCTTCCTCACAGTCTTCCAACCTGAGCCTTAGGGCCCACACTCTTACACTCTTACCTACTAAAGGGGAGACAGGAAGCTGTTCGGGACCCCACCTTCACTCGCGCCTCCTTATATAAGCACGGAGGTTGCATTTCACAAAGTGAGATCTATGGGATGTTACTAATACCCTTGAAAGAGATGGTCAGATAAATCTGAGAAACAGTGGACACTACTATGGCAAATTTACATGATCTTCAAGAAAGGGGGCCTGGAAGGAAGTTTCACACACCGCTCTGACCCAGAGCTTCCCAGCCTCCCATTACCACCCACTGCCTGGAACTTAGCTCAGGAAACAATGTAACGGACATGACGAATTACCTGGAATATCCTGAGTTCAGATTCTGGCTCCCCAATTTATTAGTGGTGTGATCTTGGGTAAGATATTTGAATTCTTCAGGCCTTAGTCTTTCTCCCATTAAAATGGAGTACAGGACTCGGACTCTGAAGCCAGACAGGCTTTGAGTCCTGCCTCTGGCATTTAAGAGCAAGGGGAGCCTGGTCAGATTAGTCTTTCTACATCTCAGCTCTCTCCGCTGTAAAATGGGAGTAATCATCGTATCTATCCCACTGTGAGGACTGCAAAAGAGAATATAGGTCAAGTGTTCATTACAGTGCTCTGCATCAGGTAAGAACGCAATACACGTGTTCTCTTTCACTCTATAAACTCTGAAGTGCAGTATGAATGTTACAATCCTTTAAGGTCCAAGCCAAGACCCACTCCTCTTTCATGAGCTTCCCCAAAAGCTCTCTCACCTCTGGGCTTACACAGCTTGGAAGATTTCTATATTGTCCATAAAGTTATTTGGCCTTTAGTCATGTGCTCATATGTAGTATTATATCCTGTGTTGGTATCTAGTGATTCAGATACAATTCTTATCTCACATTCCTTATTTTCCGAAACAGAATCAGGGGACCTAAGTGAATTTAAATGCTATGCAGACCTAGTGTAAAAATGTTTAAGGGGAACATAAGATGTTGAAAGCTAAAGCCTACCTCCTAGAAACAATGCTGACGGGCTGCTGTGATGTTCCCAGGTTTTGCCTGAGCATATACAAATAAATGTTTTTATTAAAATACATACTAATCTATAACCTCTTCTTCTCTCAGACATCAGTCTCTGTCAATATATATTGACTTGATCCTTTTTTCAACTGCTCTAAAGTATTCTACTGTGTTGCTATACCATACTTAGTTGGTTCAATTCAGATTGATATTTAGGCTGTTTCAAAGGAATAACAACTTCAGGGCAAAAGCTGTGTTCTGGGTATTTTGGCATCTCCACAGAGCTAGTCTAATGCCCATGGTAAAAATTCAGTAAATTCTGTTGTGTAAACTCTGACAATGTTGACCTCTAAATCACAGGTGATTATCAGGCCACCGTCTCCAGAGCCAGCACTGTTGTGCGAAGTCTGGATAATGAAGAGCGATATTGGCATTGCTGACCCTGAGATATAAGTCTCAGATAAAAAAGACAAACTGTTCGATACTGTTTCAATGCTGCCTCCTTTCCCATATTAAAAATGTTGGGTGGCCCAGCAATTCTACTCACAGGTAGAATTGAAAATATTATGTCCACACGAAGGTGTGCACATGAATGTTCACAGCTGTGTCACTCATGTAGTGAGGTGAAAGCAACCCGAATGTCCGTCAGCTGGTGGATGGGTAAACAAACCGGGGCATTTGCATGAGGTGGAATATTACTCAGTCATGAAGAGGAATGAAGCACGTATATGCTACAACACGGATGCCCTTAAAAACATTATGCCAAGTGAAAGGAGGCTGTCCCAAAAGTCTACATATTTTATGATCCTATTTACCTGAAATGTCCATAATAGGCAGATCCAAAGAGACAGAAAGGAGATTAGTGGTTGGGGAGTGGGGGAGCAATGGGAAGTGATTGCTGACTGGTTTCTTGGGGGGGGATGATGGAAATGTTCTGGAATTATATTAAAAACCACTGAAATATATACTCTAAGTCTGTGGTCGGCAAACTGCGGCTCTCGAGCCACATGCGGCTCTTTGGCCCCTTGAGTGTGGCTCTTCCTAAGCCTGAGGAGTACCCTAATTAAGTTAATTACAATGTACCTACCTATTTAGTTTAAGTTTAAAAAATTTGGCTCTCAAAAGAAATTTCAATCTTTGTACTGTTGATATTTGGCTCCGTTGACTAATGAGTTTGCCGACCACTGCTCTAAGTGGTGAGTTTTATCATGGATGAATTATTTGTCAGTTTAATGTGGAAAAACTATCAGTTAGCAATTCTACTTTACCACTAATTTACTGAAAGAGTATGACATGAGAACCACCAGAAGGCCAAGGGCTGTGCCGGAGACACATGGTGAGCAAGATCTTCCCTGCCCTAGGTCAAGCCATGAAGAGTGACACAGCCACACTCCATTGAGGTGGGGGCACTAAGAATTGTGTCAGGGAAGCACAGGGAATCCGGGGTGCTGAGGCAGAGTCAGTACTGTCTAGCGGCAAAGAAGGCTTTCCAGAAAAAGGGGTCTGTGACCCAAGGAACAAGGAGCAGCGACCAAGGGAAAAACGGGCGAGTGTCCCGAGGGAAGGGTTTGTATGAGAAACATCATGGAGGGGCTGAAAGACACCAATCCATGGGGAAGAGCCCAGTTATCCAAACGTGCCAACAATGTCATTTTAAACGTCCAGCAAGTATTGGACTCCTCCTGCATGGGGCACCGTGCTAGATGCTGAGAACCCAATGGCTCAATGCAGACAATGTACAGCTTTCAGTATACAAGTGTGTATCTTCATGGACGCATGACAAATAGTCCACGGCTAACTGCCGGCTTGGTTTCAACATGGCCTTTTAAAAGGGCAAAGACAATGTGTCAATACCTATCAAAAATACAAAGGCACTTACGCTTGGGCCCGATCATCCTGACCTTTTGGGAAAATATGCCACAAGGTATGCCTGCATAGGTACAAGTGATGCACACACCAAGCTACTCATCATAGCATTGTCTGTAAGAGCAAAACACTGAAACAGCCCAAGAGTTCATCGAAGGGGACTGCTTAAGTGAATCACAGTGACCCGCACAATGGGAGACTATGCAACCTTGACACAAACGAGGACCTTCTGTGTACTGACATGGGAAGATCTCTGGGATGCTTTGTTAACCGAAAAAGGCAAGGCGCTGAACAGTGTAGATAATACTTCACTTGGCTAAGAAAGGGGGCAGGAATACACACACACACACACACACACACACACACGTATATGTAAAATCCATCATATATTTATAGCTGCTTGTATTTTCATAAATAAACCCAAGAAGGATGGGGAAAAAAGTTAATAGAAGTGGTTATGGGGGGCAGGAGAGGGGAGGTGGATGAGAAGAGCTGGGGAGGGAACAATTCTCAGTGTGTTCTTTTTATATGTTTTTGATTTTTGAACAATGTGACTATACTGGCAAAGATTACCTATTCAAAAAACTTATTTTTTAAGCTTTAAAAGGCTGAGATAATGGGTTCTCTATCTGCATGCACATGCTAAAAAGGCCAGCATTCCTAATGTGCTCACAAGCATCTCTTACTGGTTACCTGAGAGCCCAGAAGAGATGTGCACAGAGAGCCTGCAAGAGGCCAGCAGCAGCAGAAAGGTGACTCAAGACACACACTCTCCTGTGTGTCCACTGGACTATCCTTGATCATTTCATACCAGCTATGTGTCGGGCACCGAGAGGATGATACCAAGAAAATGGGAAGCACCCCTTCCTTTGGGAGGGTTCACAGCAAGTGCAAGGAGCCAGCCTCGGCCCCAGTGCCTGTGGCCTTCCTGGTACAAATCTAATCGAGTCAGTCCTGTGCTCAGAAATTTTCAAGGGCTCCTGACTGCCAAAGCTTAGGAACAAATCCAAACTTTTGAAATTGGGCTTCCATGGCCCCAACCCTTCCTGACATTCAGGATTCAATTTCCATCACTTTCTCCTTAAACCTACCACCCCTTCACCCTCTACTTTGACAACAGGGCGCCACATACTGCACACACCACACACACACATCTCTGTCCTTTACACATGTCCTCTCATTGCACACCCGCCTGGCCAGTTCCCCTCAGGGCCAGTCCCAGACCAAAGGTCTCCTTTTTAAAATGAACTGCCCCTAAGGCCCCGGGGGGTGGGGGGGGCGTGTTACGCTCCGTTCCCTGACCCTCACACTGTACCTCCTACACATAAGAGCAGCAGTGACACTGTCACCTCCCCAAGGACTCTGGGCTCCGTGATGGCAGGATCTTCCCCTTTTCATCCTTTATCCTAGCCCCAAGAACAGTGCTTGGCAAAGAGCAAATGCTCAGTCTAAGTCTGGCTGAATGAATAAACAAGAGACACACAGAGGCAGGCAGAAAGCAGGGATGAACTCTATTAGGGAAGAAGAGCCAGGGAAAGCATTCTGAGCAGGTGGTGCCTATATGGAAGGGGTGCTTCTATGAAACGAGAAGGTAGATGGAAAAGGGAAAGCCTTGGGCGTGGGGCATGGACAACAGCGGGAGGCAAGAAAGAGGAGGGAAGGGTCAGGAACCACAGGTAGATGGTTTGTGATGAGGGGTCAGGACAAAGGGCAGAGCCTGAGTCAGGTGCGGATGACCCATGCCTGGTCAGGCTGAGGGGAGCCTTGAATGTCATGCTGGGCGGCCCAGACTGTAGGTGGGCACTTGGAAGGATCTGAAGTCAGGGAGACCCATGCTCAGTTCTGTGTCTGCAGGCAGTCAGTGGTAGCTATGGGGGAGAGGGACTAGAGAGAGGCAAGAGGCTGAGGACCAGGCTACGATCCACCATAACCGTTCAGGTGGGACACAGCAACCAGATGTGAGGGATGAGGCAAGGGATACCGTGGGTTTCTATTCTGATGGTGCACTTGTTTTACTCCTTCTTCTGGAGACGGTGTAAACTACAGTCACTCACAGGGGCAGAGGGTGTCTAATGAAATCGTGGCTGATCACCAGCAGGACTTGGTATGAAGATCCCCTCGCCTCAGCTGTTTTGCTCAGGGGATAGAGTGTAAGCCTGAAGACTGAAGGGTCCCGGATTTGATTCCAGTCAAGGGCACATGCCAGGTTGCGGGCTTGAATCCCAGCAGGCGTACAGGAGGCAGCCAATCAATGATTCTCTTTCATCATTGATGTTTCTATCTCTCTCTCCACCTCCCTCCCACTCTGAAATCAATAAAAATATATATTTTAAAAAAAGACCCCCTGGGCATCCAGCAAGGGTGCTAGAAATCAGCCACGGGAAACCTCACTGCATCTGTTTCCAGGGATTTGCCAGAAGTTTAGAGACGAAAGCACATGAGAAATCAGCTAGTCCACATTTTGTCAAGCACACCTCAAAGAATTTTTTACGGACACCCCTGTCGGGCACTCCCTGACGAAATACGGGTAGTCCCTAGCACACAGTGAGGGCATGCTAATTTTGTAATAATTGCTACACAGGCCATAGCAAGGAGGCAAGAAAGAGGAGGGAAGGTTCAGGAACCACCTACATGACTCTGTCCACCAGCCAATCCCTGGGGTCCCTCCTCATCCCCACCTACCCCTAGAAAGGCCTCCAGGAAAGAAGGCCCCCCTCCCCCACCTCCTCTGAACACTGAAACCAAACCAGCTTCCTCAGGCAAGACCAAGGTACTTGGATACAAGCCTCTACATTGGCATATATATATATACATATATATATATTGAGTGGCCAGATTATTATGGCCACCCCATCAGTACTTCGTTGGGCCACCTTTTGCCTTCAATACTGCGGCGATGCTTCTTGGCATTGACTCCACGAGATGCTGAAAGGTGATGCGAGGAATCTGACACCATGCCTGATGAATAGCCCTGTCCAGTTCTGTGAGATTTGATGGCTGTGGAACCAGCTGCCTGATGGCTCTTTTAACTTCGTCCCACAAATGCTCCATTGGATTGAGATCTGGTGATTGTGGGGGCCACCTAAGCAAGGTAAAGTCTCCCTCATGTTCCTGAAACTAGTCCTGCACAATACAAGCACCGTGGCATGGCGCATTGACTTGTTAGAAGAAGCCATCTCCATTGGGTTACGCCATCAACATGACAGGATGAACTTGATCAACAACAATACTTAGTGCTATTCAGACGTTTATAATGATCTGGCCCTCTAGCAACTTCAGAGCGAAATTACAGCTAATTTGCCTACAAATGTCAGGTGGTCATAATAATCTGGCCACTGTGTGTATGTGTATGTGTGTGTGTGTGTGTGTGTGTGTGTGTATGGTGAAGCCCTGGCTAGTGTGGCTCAGTTGGCTGGAGCAGCATCCCATACACCAAAATGGTTACAGGTTCAATTACAAGTAAGGGAACATACCTAGGTTTCAGGTTCCATTCCTGGTTGCGGTGCATACAGGAAGCAACCGATCGATGTTTCTTTGTCTCTCTCTTTCTCTCCCCCTACACCTGGTCTCTCTAAAATCAATGAAAAAGATATCCTTGGATGATGATTTTTTAAAAGGTGGAGAAAAATATATTCCATCTAGCTGAGGCCCTACTTTACTAAAAAATTTAAAATCACATTAGATGCAATAAATACATTTTAAATATGTTCAAAGGCTAGTCACACAAAGGCAACACAATATGGTAAAACAAAATGATATACATGTTCAAGAGCAACACTACACACCCTCAGAGTGACAATAAGGTCTAAGGAAAAGCTCTTTCTCTCTCCAGCGTTAACTTGCCTTGCTGCTCAGCTGTGTCACCTGCATTGTAGGCGTGGGGACAGAGCTAGGGAGGGGCCTAGCAGTGTCAGCAGTCTCTGAATCAACACCAGAGAATTCCTGGATGGGGTCTCTGGGCATACTTTCTGGTTGGGAGTAGAAACTAAAATGGGGGGGGGGATTATATAGATCCTCGCCACAGTTTCCCGACCACACTGCTGTCCCATCTCGCAGTCTCCAGAGCAAACTTGTCATGTCACCTTCTGCCCAAAATTCCCTCCCCATTACCTCCAGGATAAAGCCCCAACTCTTGACGCGACCTGCAAGGTCCTCCGTGACCTGGCCTGTGTCCTCTATCCCTCTCCTCCTGCTTCGCCCCACCTCCATCCAGATCATCCTATCACCCAGCCCGCTGAGTCCCCTAGTGCTGCACACCAGCCCCAGTCCCCTTCACCTCTATGTTTTCACAAGGACCAGCTGACACTCTGTCTAGGGCCATCCTGTATCCTCTTCTCACCCTGGCCTTAGCCAGCATCCATCACACCCCTACTCTGAGCTAGGAGCCCCTCCTCCACGTTCCCAAAGCTCCCACTCCAACGGACCGCTATTCAGTGAGCACCACTGTGTGCTGGACCCAGAAAACCAGCATGGCAGCCCAACTGGAGTTCTCATCGTCAAGTGACCCTGCCTGTGTCCTGTTATATGTCTCCCTTGCTAGTTGGTAAGGTTGCTCCCTGTAATCGGGGACCATTTCCTTTTCCTCTGTTCCCAGAAGCTAGAACAATGCCTCGCACAAAAGCACTGTTTAATCAATATTTATAGAATGAGGAGGCAAAAGATTAGAATCAACTCAGACTCCTATCCCTTGAGCCATAGCTGTAGGCTAAAGGTGTGGTCTGCGGCCAGTGACGATCTGAAGTAAATGGACCCAAAGACACTCAAGAAACACTGGCTGAGAAATGCCTGTTATCTTTGCTTTGAAACTCCAATACAATACAACTCCTGTTGACAAACATGTTAGCTGACTTCCATTCAGACTGTAGAGTCGGGAATACACCTACATTTACTGAATGATTTTAAAAGAAGAAAATTGAATGGCCGAGTGGCTGAATAGTGTTGAATAAGTATCTTTCCCAGACTGGATAAGAAAGTAAAAAAACTGTTTCTTTCACATTTCTTGGGTAATAAAGTACACTGCAGAGCAGACCAACGTTGCCTTCTCTTGGGGAGGCTCTGTAATGATGGCTTGCCAGAAACTTCTGGGGTTGGATATTTAAAAGTATTAAAACTTTAACATTAATCACTATGGATGGAAATCTTTCTAAAAATCTTTCTGAGCACACTGCATACCTTTACTTTTTCATGAAACATATAAATCAAATACTATACTGTACTAGTCTATCATAATAACCTCAAAATCTACTAACGCTGTTTGCTCATATTCTGACACCTGGTATTCCAACTTTTTCATTTCTAACGACTTTTAAGTATTTAATAATGACTAGCCCTCCCAGCTGTCAGCTACCACCTGTCTACCTACCCCAGCACTACTTCTGTATTAACTTATACTTTCTTCTGTAACCTTGGGAACCAGATAACCAAGCCTCATATCACGCCACATAAGGAAATGTAGGTGGGCTTTGAGCAAAGGTGTGGGAGACTAACCTAGGTGTGGCCTCACAGCATCAGGGCACAGGTTTAGTGAGGGCCATTGTCTGGCTGCTCTGGAACCTTTGCATCCTACTTGTCAGTTATGTTCCAAATAGATGGGCAGCCACAAAGGGTGGCTCCATGTAGTCGAGGAGTCACTCCAACCCTTTCAAATGTAGTAGGAATAGGTCCTGGGCTCTTACCCTGTACCAGGCCTTCTTGGAAATGCTGTATTTGTACGAACACTTCTAACACGTTTTGTATGAACCTTCCTAATCCCCTCAACTACTCTATGAAATATTATGATCCCCATTTTAGTGATGAGGAAACTGTGGCACAGAGAGGTTACATAATTGACCAAGATGGCACCCCTAGGACGTGGATATAAACTCGGGCAGTCTGGTTCCAGGGCCTCTGTGACCCATGGCCTCTAATGGTTCCCCGACAGAACCATTCTGCAACGATCCCTAACTCGCAAAGCAGTGTGGAGCCCAGCATGGTCCAGTGGAACTTTCTGTGATGATGGAAGTATTCTATTATCTACGCTACTGAGCACTTGAAATGTGGCTAGTGTGACTGAGGAACTGAATTTCTAATTCCATTTCATGTGAATGCATTTACATTTAAATAGTCAAATGTGGCTCGTAGCTACCTATCCGATGGCACAGGTGGAGACTGCTTTGGGTGAGTCGAAAACTGTGGCGTGTTGAACATAATGGATAACTCCTACTTGAGACTAGGCTTTGGAAAACTGTAATTAAGTACTGATGCATCTCCTCTCAGCATGTACTGTTTTAAATTCATTCTCACAATGTTGAGGAAGAAAGCACACCATTTGGTTGGTGTAGTTTCAGAGGTCTTCCAGATGAAGTGGGAGCTTGTAGAAGCAACAGTATTAGTCGGCCAGGCAAAGCCTTAAGAGCACTGTGGGAGTGTGGGGCTTGGGGATGGCAGGTCACAGGTCAGGTTTCAGACACTAGGTTCACCCTATTGATCTGAAAAAAGAAAATCATAAGCCACAGATAAATGTATGTGTGTGATGAGAATATATATCATTGAATATGGAAATATGTTCAAACCCAGGGCCCCAAACCACATTCGGAGAACTGGTACGATAAAACCTGACTGGGCAGAGCAGGAAGCATGGGCCATGGTGCCTAGGGCAGTGACCTCTTCTTGCTCATCCTGGGTCCCCTGGTCAGCACTGCAGAGGCCATAGGGCCTCTGACATGGAAGCCACAAACCGTGCCGACCCCCTCCCCAACCCTCGACGGTTCCTTTCTAATTATATGATTTTTTTCCCCTTCCCCACCACTGGTTCCGCTAAGCTGCGTTGCATGCCAAACCCAAATTTAGGCCAGAAACTGACTTCAACTCAAATAAGAAATGAAACCAAGAGTTGAAGTTGAGACACTAATCCAATAGAGGCACAGCTTTATTCTGACTCAGCCTAAATCTCTGCGGCTGGGGGGAAGGTGCCTCCTTCCCTTTGCTCCCAACTTCAGAGTAGCAGCTTAAGTGTTATATCCACTGTCCAGCCCTGGTCTGCACACCCATGCTAAGAAGGCACAACTGAGCCACAGGACAGTTGACACCCTTAGGAAGCAAATGGGGCACAAGAGGTACACAGTTATCTAGTGGCAGAGCCTGGGGAAGAACAAAGTCTCCCAAATCCCAGCGCTTGCCCCTGCCACCACACACTTCCCTGCCTAGGCCGCAGCTCATGCCTTGGAGACCCTAGTGAGGAGCACATGTTCACACTTCATGCCAAACCAGAGTTCAAATTGCAATTAAAAAAAAAATAGCTATCAATCATTCCTTTCCACCTCAACATCCCCCTTCTAAACAAGAGTCAGAAAATCCGTACAAACAAGTTAGTCCTTGCCCATGGAGGTCAAAAGTTGATCCACTACAGCCCAGCCAACATGGCTCGGTGGCAGAGTGTCAACCTATGAACCAGGAGGTCACAGTTCGATTCCCGGTCAGGGCCTAGGCCTGGGTTGCAAGACCCATGCCCAGTTTGGGGCATGCAAGAGGCGGCCGATCAATGATTCTCTCTCATCTATGTTTCTATCTTTCTCTCCCTCTCCCTCTCTGAAAAAAAAAAAAAAACGTTATTCCATGACAAAGTCAGAATACAAACTAAACACACTCAAAACTCTAG
>NW_006292334.1:78785-86898 GCF_000327345.1 Myotis davidii | reverse complement strand
ACCAGGCATTGTGAGGCAGGCCTGTGTGATTTCCTGCAGGACTCCAGGAATTGCTGGAGGGAAGGCCTGTTTATCCAAGGAATGCTCCTCCAGGTCAGGAGCTCCCAGACTGTGCTTAACCTTCCGGAAAAGAAGCTGATAAGACACCCCTGGCATCTCTAAACCCGGAGCCACATTCTACATTCTCACTGACTCTCAAGGCTGTCTTTATGGGCACACAAATCAGACTACAAACACTCGTTAACTAACTAACATGGTCCTAGGCCAGTGATGGCGAACCTTTTGAGCTCGGCGTGTCAGCATTTTGAAAAACCCTAACTTAACTCTGGTGCCGTGTCACATATAGAAAATTTTTGATATTTGCAACCACATAGTAAAACAAAGACTTCTATTTTTGATATTTATTTTATATATTTCAATGCCATTTAACAAAGAAAAATCAACCAAAAAAATGAGTTCGCGTGTCACCTCTGACACACGTGTCATAGGTTCGCCATCACTGTCCTAGGCCTTCCTCAAAGCAAGCAGGGAGGTCAACAGAGGAAGGAAGGGAAGTTTGTAAAACTTGAGATCTCTACCCTTTATCCTGAGGTAGGCACACCCTTCTCCCTCCCCAAAAGCCACATAAGTCTTCCAAAGGGTGGTGAGTCACTAAAAAGTCTCTTTTTAAAAGTCTCTATAAAAAGAGAGGATCTACACATTTATAATAAACATGAAGGAACAAACTGATTAAACTAATAATAATCTGCCCTTGCAAAATTCAGGAGCTTTATTAAGAAACTCTCTCCCTACTTCAAAGGCAGGGCAATTAGGCTCAGAGGAGTCTGTCCTTCTCACCCCACGTGTGATCATCACCTCCACCAACCCAAAAGGAACATTACAGATCATGTTGGAGTTTGATGGCAAAAATCTTAACACATGAAAAAGTTCTCTGAACTTCAACCAAGTTTGAAGCAATGAAGGCCTCCTCAATACTAGAAATTGCACCTGTGTGCAGGAACACACACACACACACACACACACACTGACTTTGCTCAGTCCACTTACTCACAAAGCTATAAAGTACAAGAATAGCAGCTGTGCTTCACAAAACTTCTAGGAGTGACCACCACTCTTGTCCTCTGACTACTGACAACCCCACACTCAGGTGTTAGGTCTCAAGTCTATAAACCACCCCCTTTCCACCAATAGCAATAGCTTGAGGTGAAGGCCCGACGGTCTGTAAGTCTGTAAGCTGCACCTGCCACTTACATCAAGACCTGACTCCCATCCACAAATAGTTTATTAGCTTTAAGCTACCACACTGTGACCTCTTCGAGTACTAGGACCCCATCTTATTCATCTGCATTCCCAGAGATCAACACAGGCACACAGCAGGCAATCAGTAAACAGCAGGCAAATAAATGAACGCAGCACACTGAAGGAAGATAATTCATTTTCGAGGCTTCTACACTTACACTGGCATTTAAAGATAGAGGCTAGAATTCCAGTGGGAAGGTGTGTAGAAAATGCACTGAAGATGTGGGTTCAAGTCCCAAGTTTGCAAAAAATTCACTCTACTGTCCTGGGCAAATCTCTCAACCTGGGGAGGGAGGAGGAGGTCTTATTTTTCTCTTCTAGGTTTCCCTTAAACATGTAAAACTGGGAGGACAATATTGTGCTTTTGCGCTATCCACAATAGTACCTTGATGATAAGGGCAGTGAAAATAAAACAGCCAGAGGCAGCCATTCCCACACAGATGTTGACTAATAACAGGGTAACTTTAACAGTTGGTAAAGCCTCTGCCCATTTGCCTATGTTCACATGTGATACACACATTTGGGTCATTCTCTGTAGTCTCTTCCAGGGAGATGCAGATTTCAATGACTGTTCCAGGCAGAAAAGCCTCCAAGTGGAACAATGACCCGCAGACATTACTTCCAGGTAATAAACAGTATCCACTCAGACAAAGAAAAATAAAGCAGCCTGTGGCTACATTCCGTAGACGCCCCATTCGGGGAAGCACCAGGGCTGAGCTGTAAATGTGAGCCAGACGTAGCTGAATTCTTATTTTGGCTCCGACTCTAACTCAGAGCGGATGGTCCTTAGCCAAGTCTCTCCTCTAGAAGCCAGGCTCTGGATGGGTATGACAACCCCCATAAACCATCCAGATTACAGGGTGAAGGTAGTAAAGCATTTCGCAGATGTGAAGCGTTGCCAACCCCGTAAGACGAACGAGCGAAGCTGTCAAGAGGCAACGTGGCTTGGGTGGGGAGCCACGGAACGGCGCCTCACCTCACCCTGGGCTCCCACAGACGCTCCGGGGCGCTGGAGGGGGCTTTAGAGGAGGCTCTAGAGGACTCAGAGCCCCCCACTCACAATCTGCTACATTTCTTCTGCTCAAAAGCAAAGGAAGCTGTGAACCTCCATTCCCCAGAAAAGCCTCTTGCAAAGCTCTTTAAGCCACACAGTTAACTCACAACATTAACCAGCTGTGACTAAGGGAGGTTTGGTTCTCTTCTGTAGGGGAACATCTGAGACAGCAGAGGTAAATCAAGGCAAAGCACTAGGCTGCATAAAAGATAAGGGTCTGCTGGTGAAATAAGAGGCTGTGTCCGGAGCCACGCTAGTAGTTTTAGCGTTTTCTTTTCCTTTCTTTAACCATTAGGTACCAATGGATACCAGATACACAGCGCTGGATAAAAAGGCTGAGAGATAACATCAGGAAAGTTTCCCACCAAAGCCTGCTAATAGTGCGCGCACTGATTAGAAAGCACTTCTGTAGTTTGGAAACTCTAATCCGGTCTTATCAACCCTCTGGCTTCGTCATTTATCAGGGTGGGAACGGGAGGTACATCGGCTATGCCACAGAGTGATTTCTGGGGCCCCTGCCCACGACGAAGCAGATCAGAAAGGAGCGCATGCCTGCCAGAGCGAAGTTTTCACCATAGCAACACACGCTCCTCTGCAAACAGTCAGGACTGAGGCGCTCTGTTGCGACCCGTCTGGACAGTGCCCCCGAGGAACGAGCATGGAGGGTTCAGACAACAGAGGGAGCGAGAGAAAAGTGGCCCTTGTTCAGCTTGTGAGGCAGCCTCCTCATGGTTTTCCTTCCTCCACACAGCTGACAGTGGCCACGCCAAGGCCCTCCAGCATCCACAGCCGGGGTTCAAATAAGATGGCAGAGGAAACAGATGTGGAGCAACCACGCCACAGGCTCCCTGGGAAAGAGGGACCCAGCGAATAACTGCACCCTTCGGAGGCAGAAGGCTAGCACTGGGCAACTGAGGGGAAAGGCCTCATGGCAAAGCAGGTCACATATAAAGTGAAATACGGCCGGGATTCCCCACCAGCGGGTCTGGTGGTAGGCGGTGTACACACAGACCCAACAACGAAGCCAGCAACCATCACCATGGTTGTCGAGACCTCCGATTGAGTGTCTGTGTGCCGGCAGCCCCCGGCCACAGCCCCCTCCCCACTGACAGGTGTCAGTCTTCATCCTGCAGTCCGGGTCAAAAAACCACTAACTGATTAACACCACCTTCCTGCAGAGCACACTGTACCAAGGGGAGAACTAGGGGTAACCCGATGTGCCCTACATCCCACAGGACGGGGCGACTGACGCTTGAGGGCTGACCGGGAGAGAATCTAGTCCCAGAGTTCTGCTCTGCTGCTCAGATCACTGAGTGACGCATGCAGAAGTCTAACACAGAACAAGGGCACCCAAGAGAATCCGCGACCCTTCCCGTTTCCCCTGACTAATTTCTCCAGAACATGACTAATGGCCTAAGTCAGAGGTTGGCGGGGAAGATGCATAAAGCCAGGAATTGCCAACGCTGGCAAAGGACCATCTTCAAAAGTGCATTAGAAGTTAGTCAAAGAAAGACAGCATATGTCCACAGATGCCCGTATTAACACAACATACGCGGGACTATTTTAACACACACATTAAGAGAACGGACCAGCAGCCTCACTCCGGGTTATGAAGCCCAGAGGCATGTCTGGGAGGATGTGTACAGAACCCACGTGCTAACAAAGACACTCAATCGGCGTGACGCAATGGGCTCCCACTGTACACGCTGCAAACACACCATCCTACAAGGCGGTCTGGTGCAGGGAAGAAGGTAGTTCCTGGAGGAAGGTAGCTCCACCACACCTGGCTCCGAAACAAAAACCGAACGCCAGCCACTACCCAAAAATTCCTCTCAGTCCCAAACCCTGAAGTCATCACAGACCAAACAAATGAGGGGCCCAGAATTTTAGAAACATTTCCTTGCTGCAGGGCCAGCAGAGCCTGCAAATGAGCTTTAAAATAAACAAACAATGTGTGGGTCTCGCAAGGATGTTTTAGAGATAATGTGTTAGTGGCTTTCTCTCTGCTCCATGCACCGCCTCATTCTCCATTCTCTGATGAGAGTTTTTGTGGGCTCAAACCCCAGTGTGGGGCATGCAGGAGACAGGAGGCAGCCGATCAATGATTCTCTCTCATCCTTGATGTTTCTATCTCTCCCTCTCCCTTCCACTCTGAAATTAATAAAAATATATTAAAAATTCTTTCCCTGCCTGCTTCAGTTTGAAACGTGGCACTCAAAGGGACACTGGAAAGCGAAGGGAGAGGGGGTGGCGGGAGGAGACTGCTTTTAAATCTGATACACACCCCACTGGCCGCCCACACCACGAAGGACTGTCAGGCCTGACTGCCCCTAGGACAGGACTGCAGGGCTGAACTGTGGAGTGGAAAACTCTCCTTGCACCACCTCTCGGGAAAGCAGAGTTAAGAAAGAGAAAGCTGGAAGAGAAGGAAAGGAAAAATAAAGCTCCACATTCCTGACATTTTTTAGCCAAGTGCTGTGGCTGCACAGAACAGCTCTATTCCAAACAGCCTGCAGGACAGAAAGAAAACCTGAATTCTGGGGAAAGAGCCTACGCTTGGCCTTGGAAATGGGAGGAATCTTAGGACGGCTCAAAACTACACCAACGGAGGAGGGAAAGTCACCCTTTCATATGTGTTCCCAAAAGGAAGTGATGCCACGGGAAGGAATTTGGAGTCATCATCTCCCAAGGGACAAAACTGAAGTCCTGGGGTCCCTCGGGAGAAACGAAAGCTCCTCTGAATGATGGCGCGCTAACTAGTGAGCTGGGGACGGAAGGGGCAAGGCAGGAATGACATGGAGACCAGTTAGGACACATGGGCTGGGCTGCCCGGGGTGGGAGAAGGGCCCAGCTCACTGGCAGAGACTGGACAGGGGACTGACTCTTTGTGGGAAGAATTATAAATGAGTTTTCTTGACTCGGCTTCTGAATGAAGGAATCCTAGCCGTGCTCAAGTTAGAAACCCAAGAGCCCACTATCTTCTCCTCTCTCCTCATCTCCCCTTCTCTTTCCACCTCCTGCTGTCCTCACTTCTAGGAAGAAGTGTGATGTGCTGGAGTTACCTCCCCCATATGAATCCCTACATACACACACACACACACACACACACACACACACACACCTCCAGGGAGAACCCAGAAGACCCCAACTGTCCTCTAGTAAGTCCTGTGCTGGGTTATGAGGTGCCACCCTGGTTGCCGTCCACATGTGAAGATGCCCACAGGTGTTTCTCTGAGGTCCCTAAAAGTAACTGAGCTGTTTCTGCTCTCACCTGGGCAGGAGAGCAGAGTTGCGAAAATCTGAGGTCCCTCAAAATACCTGTCCCAGTGGAGTCAGTGAGGGGGAGGAGGGAAGTGTTCTTGTAGGTTGGTTTTTTTTCTCTCTCTCTCTTCTGTCAAGTACTGGGAGTGAGGGCTCTTAGCACTTTTCAACTCCCACAGAGTGCCAGGTTAATCTGTAGGACTTTCCGAGACTAGAGGCAGGGACGGCAGGAGGTACCAAGCTCAAACACTGAGCAGCTCTTTCTGAGCAGCGATAAAGCAGGTAGAGCCATGGACCTTAACCAGGGCCAGAAGCACAGCCAAGAGGCTATGCAGGAGCCTTCGCTGGCTGCAGAGCGTGCTGCTATGAGGTCTACAGCTGTCACGTGTGTCTTTCCAGCCACACCCTCCCAGACTGGTGACATGGCACTGGGAGGCCTCTTAGAACGGAGGACAGCAAATGGATACAAACAGGACAGAGGGTATTGGCCCGACAGAACAAATTCTCTTATTTCGTTAAGCTATTATTATGAAAAATAACAGGGCTTCAGGGAGCAAGCAACTTGGTTTTCATATTTGAAGAATCTGTTATGGCTTTTGTTGCTTACATGATCTCAGTTAGACTTTACAATAACCCCATGAAGAAGAGGCTTGACTAATCCTTTAATGATGGGGAAACTGAGGCTGCACTTAGTTTAGTCAGACTAGTGACAAAGCAGGGACTGGGACCTAGGGACGACCCTAGTACAGTGGTCGGCAAACTCATTAGTCAACAGAGCCAAATATCAATAGTACAACCGATTGAAACTTCTTTTGAGAGCCAAATTTTTTAAACTTAAACTATATAGGTAGGTACATTGTTATTAACTTAATTAGGGTACTCCTAAGCTGGCCTTGGCTAAAAACGTCCTCAATCTGATTGAGGTACGTTCACTGAGGTCGACCCCTTCCAACTCTCCCATCCACACTCGTCTTGTATACTTGTTTCGTATACAGCCCTTTCCAATACACCATGAGACCTGGGGAGGGGGGGTGGGTTGAAGTCAAGGAGTACTACCAAAAGCTGGTGTGCCCATCCTAGCCTCAGGTTTATTTCCTACAGACCCTCCAAGGGCACACTCACACATCTAACCTGACTCAGCCACCACAAAAATGTCCCCAGCATGAGGGCAGCCTCACCAGCCAATTAGGACCCTTGTCATCTCAGAGTGGAGAGGATGGGCAGGAGACAGAGAGGCAGAGGGGGGTTGGGGATGAGCCCGTTAGGAATCCTCCGTCTCCAAGGCAGTTTACAAATGGTCACAGCTTCCTAACCCATTCCTGAGAATGCAGATAAGCAACCCTACCCAGAAAGGAGGACAAGGCCCTGCCTCCTTGGAGACCACAGTGAGAGTGAGGGGAGTGTCGCTAGATAGTGACAAGATATATCACGCCCTATTATGCTCACTTTCCTCCAGTTATTCTCACTTTTGAATACCACATTTTTCTCATTCTCTCTTAGGTCTTTCCCATCAGACCCCCTGGATCTGACCCCTCCCAGCTTAGTACAAGCCCCTGCTCTGCGAGGCTTACACCAGCACATTGCTGGGGGTGGGGGTGGGAGTAGGGGGTGGGGGTGAGAGTTGTAGGGCCCCATCCCCCCCCCCCACCCCCCCATAGCATTGAGAGAATCATCTTGCCCCTAAAAGCACAGGGTGTCCCATCCCTCTCCCTGGCCCTGTAATAGGGAGAAGCTCTCGGTCCACCACAGATGGAGCTGCAGGAATAATCCAGAGTGATTGTGGGTCTATGAAAACTGGCCTTTTAGGAAAGGGCAGAAAAGGGGGGGGGGTAGGGGGCGGGCAGGAGGACAGCAGATGGGCACTGCTGGGATGGGCCACGGCCACACGTGAAGAGGCAAAAAACCCAGAAAACCAGGTGGGAGGTGGAAAGGGTCGGGGTCCCTCCCACTGGAAAAGCCCAGAAGAGCTGGCAGCCACGGCTTGGGAGAAGGAGTTAGTTGTGCAATGACTCCGGGTCTGGGAGTCTCCGGGCTTGGCTCCCGGACACCAGAAAGGAAACCCCACTGTTTGGGCCAGGGTGGCAGCACTGCGGTTGGTTCGAGGCCAGGCTTGGGATTCAGGGCTGCAGAGCGAGCTGCAGGATAAGGTGGGTGCCCGAGGGGGTCGGCAAAGTAAGGCACGGCTGGCAAGGCTCAGAGCTAGGGGGTGCAGGGGGGAGGTCTGGGCTGACTCAGAGACCAAGGGGGGTACAGTGTACAAAGCCGGGGTGCAGATACCGTCCTGGCAGCCCCGCGCCTCGGCTCTGACGAGGACCCCGGGGACCTGCGGGGCTCCGCGGGCGGCGCACGAGAAAGGGCACCCCCTCCCCAGTCTCGCTCACCTCGAACATAAGCCCTATGAGGACGCAGAGGACCAGGCAGAAGCCAATGTCTGCATGGTTGTGGGTGACGAACTCCTAGCTGAAGAGAGGGTAACTTTTTGTCCTCCTGCCTGGCTCC
>NW_006292334.1:75312-78481 GCF_000327345.1 Myotis davidii | reverse complement strand
CCGGGAGGCCGCGGGCCGCCGGAGAGTCCGGGGTGTGGGCCGCAGCCCGGGGCGCTGAGAGCGGCGCCCATTCGGTGGAGGGAGGGGAGCTGCAATGTCGGCCTTCTCGCTGGCCATGGCGCTCTGCATGGAAAATAAATGAATGGACAGTTGACTGTTTATGGAGAGCTGGCAGGGGCCGGGCACCGTTCATCGTGCTGGGGTTAGGCAGCAAACAAAAAAAGACCCTGCCCTGCGGGAGCCTTGGTTCCAAATTGGGCAAGTGAATGGGTGGGTGCAGGTTTTTTTTTTTTTTTGGTTTGTTTTTTGGTGGGTGCAGTTTTGCTCTCACTTTTGAGACCCTTGCACTCGTGTACGTTAGTTTTACACGTCTTACCCAAAGTCTTCCTTCAATATTAACTGATCTGCAGAAGTGGAAGAATAAACAGTGAAGGACTTTTCTCATTGCAAGTCTCTATTTAATAGTGTGTTTTTAAAGCCCTCTGGGAAAGCACACAAAGTATTTTAATAAATGAATTTATATTGGCAAATATTGGATTTATTCCCACCAGTAATGGAGTAAACTAATCACTTTTTAGATGTACAAAAACACAATATGAAAATAAGAACTATCAAATCCTTATTCATTCTTTTATTAAAGTCTATAGTTATTTCACTTCTAAGTAAATATGGTTTCTTAAAAACGGTACAGTATGAAATGTGATTGAGATGGGTTCCTAGATAAATCTTACATCTTAAGTTTCTTGACTCCTCAGTAATTACCATACTGCCTTTGGTCTCTAACTTAAGGGAATGGG
This sequence comes from Myotis davidii, assembly GCF_000327345.1. Taxonomy (NCBI): domain Eukaryota; kingdom Metazoa; phylum Chordata; class Mammalia; order Chiroptera; family Vespertilionidae; genus Myotis; species Myotis davidii. The sequence goes on along the minus strand of NW_006292334.1, from coordinate 77,684 downwards.
AGAGGGAAGCTTGTGCTGGACTAAACTTCATTTAACTTCAAGATCGACTTTTCTTACAGTGGGACCTTCGTGTTATCAAGAATAGAAAGATCAAGAACTCCGGAGCATCTCTCAATTTTCCATCTGAGCTTAAATCAATCAGGAGACTTTGGCTCAAAATAAATGATAAAGATTTATTCAAGGGCCTTGGCGTTTGCAAACTAGACACACAATTGAGCAATACCCAGAGTGTTCCTGAAGAGGAAAGAAAAGCTGAGGGTTTTTAAAGTAAAAAAAATACATTTTTAAAAACATATTTTTGTTGATTTCAGAGAAGAAGGAAGAGGGAGAGAGAGACAGAAACATCAGTGATGAGCGAGAACCATCAATCATGTGCCCTGACCGGGAATTAAACCATGACCTCTTGATTCATAGGTCAACACTTAACCACTGAGCCACACTGGGTGGGCTAAAAAATGCATTTTTGAGAAGAATCAACTCTGCATTCTTAGCCTCTGGAATAGTCATCCCCGAGATCAGCGATTTCCAACCTTTTTCATCTCTAGCACACGTAAACTAATTACTAAAATTCTGCGGCACACCAAAAATTATCTTTTTGGCTAATCTGACAAAAAGAAAAGTATAATTTTGGTTCATTTACACTGGATGGCTATTGTTGTGTTGTCTGTTGTCATTTTTTTAAAGTTAATTTTTAGAGAGAGAAGAAGGGAGACAGAGTGAGAAACATCAATGTGAGAGCAAAACATCAACTGGTTGCCTCCTATGTGCTCCCCACTGGGAATCAAGTCCGAAACCTAGGTATGTGCCCTGGCAAGGGAATGGAACCAGTAACCCTCATTGTCGTTTTTAATTTGATAATCTAAGGGGAAAAAAGGTCAACACCCCTGACTAAATAGTCAGGGATTGCATGTTTAAAAATTCTTGTGGCACACCATTTGAAAATCACTACTCTAGATGAGTGGTGGCTGGATGATGGATGTAGAGAGGCCTGGACGTGTGAATATTCTTTCCTTAGTCCTCCAGGGGGTGATCAGAGGGTTATCAGCAGGTTTCATGTATATCCAGGCATTGATGCAGGACTGGAACGATCAACAGGTGGCTCGTTAAAACAAAAATAGAATCCTTTTCTCATACCTCAAACTACATTTTAGTAATTCAGCAGATGGACTACAGTGACTCCATTTTATTTCTCCACTCTATTCCTGAGTATTCAAATTTTCAAACGGCAGCCACATCTATTAGGCTGAACCCTATGAAATTGGTTTCATTACAGATCAATACTGGCATACCGGCATTTTAGATGATTCAACCTAATAGTTACCTAGCGTTACCAATAACTATTTGTAAAGGATGCTGTAATGGCAATTTCTTGTAAAAGATAGGGATGTTGTCAACCTCCTAAGATTAAGAGTTTAGGCTGAAAGTCCTGGGAGACAGGTATTACACCTCCACGTTCATAAATGAGAAACGTGAAGTAAAGGGAATGGCTTATTCTGTGCTCATACTGCTGTCAGCCCTCGGCCCTTTCAAACATTATTGAACAGTTAGACATAGGTTTCTCAGATGCATGGTTTGACACTTCACTACCTGAAACCCCATGGAGGAAGTATTAAATGCCTACGTCAGCCATCACAGCCATCTCAACATTCTAGTTTCAAAACCATCTCCAATCCCAAATGGAAATTAACAGCCCAGAAAAAAAAATGAACACTTCACAGAGAACAGTTTGATAAGGATCAAAGGGAGATGAATTATTTCAGAGGCATTTCAAGAGTTAATTTATTGGATTTGGTGAATGCTTTACCCTTGGCCAGCCTGGTGCTGCCTGCTCACTGGCCAGCCCCGCCTCCTGACACTGCTGCCGGTCACCTCCCTCTGCGGGGCAACCAGTGGGGCAATGGGGGGGGGGGCACTGGTACCCACCTTGACTGGCCTATGACCTGTAGGCAGCTCCTGTGTTGAGTGTCTGCCCCCGGTGGTCAGTGCATGTCATAGTAACTGGTCATTTCCACCATTCAGTCAATTTGCATATTAGGCTTTTATTATATAGAACATGGGAGTTAGAGGAGACAAATTTTTAGGCCAGCATGACATAAAAGATGGTGTGACCATGAAAAAAATATTGGAATGACCGAGAAAGAGTAGGCATAAGAGAAAAGAAGATGACCTGCTTGAATAAGCTGGGCTTGAGGAGTCACAGGACATCCAAATCAACTCTTCCACAGGTCAGCTGGAAGCTGTGGGATTAGATTTAGGGAGGAAAAACCAGAATGAAAGGTATTTGTGGTCCATCTACAATGGGACTGTTAAAGCCATGAGCTTAAGTTCCCCAGTGAATGAGCAAAAAAACCCTTGGTCAACAAATCCTAGGG
>NW_006292334.1:65054-75247 GCF_000327345.1 Myotis davidii | reverse complement strand
TATATATATGTAATAGAAAGTTTCTTTAGAAAGTTACGGAGATAGAAGAAGTGAGTAGCAGAAGAAATGGGCTCAGTAAAGAAGTTACAGAGGCAAGGAAGGGCGCTTGGAGTTTAGAAGAGAGGAAGGTAAAGGTAAAGGTAAAGTGCCTGGGGGAAGACAAAGGGGAGGGGAAGACTGCAAGCTTGTTCCTGGAGGGAGAATGCTGAGTGTCCACTCTTAATTGGACATCAGAATGGGCTTAACACTGGGTAGGTGAGGAAAGGAGGAAAGTAGTCTATTCTTTTAAAAGTTTGGTGAGAATAAGGGAAGTGGATGATGTTTGGAGGTTATAGAAGATCTAAGGAAGGATCTTTATATTTATTTTTTGAGATTGGATCATGTTTGGAGACAGAGATGAAATGAGAGAGAGGCAGAGAGAGAGAAAGAGAGAGAGAGAGAGAGAGAGAGAGAGGCAGAGAGAGAGGGAGAGAGAGAGAGAGAGAGAGAGAGAGAGAGAGAGAGAGAGAGACCAGCTGGCATCTCAGTGGTTGAGCCAGGAGGTCATGGTTAGATTCCCGGTCAGGGCACAGCATGGGTTGTAGGCTCCATCCCCAGTGTGTTACTCTCTTATCATTGATGTTTCTCTCTCTCTCTCTCCCTCTCCCTCCCTCTCTGAAATCAATAAAAATATATTTTTAAAAAATAACAAATAAAAAAACTTTTAAAAAAGAAAGAGAGGATTTGAAATACTGAAAGCACGAGAAATACAGGAGGTCATTGGTGAGACTAAGGAGGAGACTAGAGGGTGACTCCAACAACAGGCAGAAGGAAAACTCTCAGAGACTGGCCAGGGACCTAGGAATGGGTGAGCACACTGTCATGTCTAGAGAAGGAGGAGATAATAACCTCTCATGTTTATTTTGCACTTTCTGGTAGCCGTGTGAGGGAGGCAAGACCATCATTACCAACCCCTTCTTGTAGCTGTTCTGAGACACAGGAATAACCAAGGGCCACATAATGAGTGGGTAACTGAACCAGGACTCAGACCAGCAGGTCAGCACAGGGTTCCCTTTGCCAGAACATACCGCAGCCTTTCAGGCTTCTTAAAGCATGGCCCCGATCAGGTGGGCGCCATCTGGCCCTCTCTGTGTCTGCATTCCCTTGTTCCATATCCCTTTGTTTGAAAGGTAACCATCCTTCAAGAGAAAGAGCAGGTACCTCTTGTTTCCCAAAGCTGTCTTCAAAGCACTAGGCTGGAGGCGTGCACACAGCACCTTGTGCCACTTCTCAGGTAGCAGCAGGTTCTCCTGCAATCAGTGTTTGTCTGTGAATTTTACCCCCTTCGGATGGCATGGCCGTTCAGGGCAGGAATCCACCCACTTGCCCTCATAGTCCAACAGCACTGAGTGTCCCACATGGTGTGTTCTCATCAAGTGTTGGTTGAATGAATGATTAAGTAAGATCTAAGAACAACTTGAAATATATAACCCATAAATGCAAAGGTGCCTTGGTTGGCATAAATGTGACCTCGATCCCCAAAAGTGGAGAATGCATTTTCTCACATAACAAGATGTCCTGCATTACTTCATTTCCAGAGATAAGTGACTCGTCAAGGACTAGCGTCTTCCTATCCTCCCACTTTGCCCACTGTGTTTGCTTTTGTCTCAGGCTCTTCCCTCATGGTTACAAAGTGTCCGCAGCAGCTCCAGGCATTCTCTCCTTCACTCAATAACCAAAATTCAGACAAGAAGAAGAGAGGCATTTTGAAGTGTGAAGAAATCTCTCCCAGAAACCCTGGTATCTCCTCATGCCTCATTGGTTAGGATTGCATCACATGACCATTCCTAAACCAGCCATTGGCAAGGTGAGTGAAACTGGTGTGATGGGATTAATTTCACCAGGAAGGCATCCTCCGGGGCACTGAAGAGAGTTCCAACCTTTTTTGAAGATTCTGGATACTCCTTGCCAGAACAAAATTAAAATCCCAATGGTGCAATTGCTATAAGAATTCTCATGGCTGAATATATGTAATTAATATCTGCAACAAGTGCCAAAGGTGGCTTCTGGAAGCACACTGGAGGCTTAAATGTGAATTTGTCCCAGTGCATCAATAGCTCCCATACTCATGCTCAACATACCCTATGGTGAAACCTTGTTCATCTCTATCCTGCTAGAACTCAAGCTCCAAACACAGAGATCTTTGTTTTGTTTCAATCAACAGTCCCTAGAACAGCACCTGGAATACAGTAAAGTTCAATAAGTATTTATCAACTTAAAGAAATTCTACTGGCATGAAAAAAGAGGAGCATTGGTGTGGAGAAGCATCCAGAAGCATCTGCACTGTGCTTTCGTCAAGGCTTTTTACTCTATATTTTTGCTTCTTTGTCTCACAGGAGCCAAAAAGAAAAAACACACAAAAAACAAACAAACAAAAAACAAAACTAGAAAGAAACACAACATTTTTGCCCCAAACAAGCCTTGCTTTCTGCTTTCTATACACTAGGCACATGAGCCTTGCAAAGGTCACAAACCTAACAGTCACTGTTGGAGTGTCTGGCTGAAGGATGGCCAATGTGACAAAGTGGAGTGTTTGTGCGCTGGCAGGCCAGCATATATGTCAGGCTCAATAGCATCTTTTGCCAAAGGATGAAACTTCACAGCCATCAGATCTTCTTGCCCCCCGTACCACAGCCTTGCGTGGCATCAGTGGTGCACCAAGGGCAGGGTGGTGGGTGTGGCAGCCGTGGGAGCAGGCACCAAGGACTTGCATGATCTGTAAGAAAATGTAAAGCAATAATAAACCACTAAAGGCAGTTCAGTATCCTAGATTAAACCCTGGAACAGAAAAAAGGACAATAGTGGAAATACTGCTAAAACCCAAATAAAGTCTGTAGTTTGGCTCATATCATTGAATCTATGTTAATTCCTGTGTTTTAATAAATGTACTATAATTATATAAGCTGTGTGAAAGGTACTGGGGGACAGTCTCTGCTATTTTTGCGACTCTTCTGTATATCTAAAATTATTGCGCAATTGAAAAGGTTTTTAAATGATAAAACTGACTAAATAATGGTCTGCTTTTTTTTTTTATCATCACCATGACAATTCTAAACAATGTTAATGATAAAAACAAAACAAAACACTTTCCCCTCCCCCAAATCATTTGGTCTAAGTTCTAAGCAATTGTAGTTACTGTTGAATCCTAATACCTCTGTAAGGTTTAACTTAGCACATTTTTTATCATTTATTTTTTAAATAGATATTGCAGCATTTTACATGCAAGTTAATCTTAAAACTCTTCTTTATACAGTTGACCCTGATATGTGTGGTTTCAGATGCACACATTTGTTTTGAGTAACTTCATGTCTAATTGGAATTGTCCACGCTTATTCCCAGCACAGTCATGTCTCCAACCCTAAGAATCTGCCTCTAGCTAAAAGACAGCTGGAAAGAGGAAGAGGGGCAGTGGTTAGAGCCCTCCACTGTCTGGTTCCCATGTCTTACTCTGCCACTGAGTCACCAGCTGACATGGGACAGGGGACTTGGTTTACTGAATTACTGCCTGTCTGCTAAAGGACAGCAGGCATGGGATCTAGAGCTGGTGCTGGGAGCACTGGGCATGGAGGAAGAGGCCTTTGCTCTCACCCCCACTCACCAAACCCTTATTAACTGAATCTTGCATTTGAACCAAAAATTTGAAATAATGATAGCACAGTGATTTTTAAAAGATGAAGAACCAAAACTTGTTACTTTAATCCTGTCATTCTAGTGACCACTTGTAGCTTGTATTGTATTTACATTTTAAAACAGTGAAACTGAGTGCAAAATGCCATAATATCATGTGTCATGATGATTTTTTTCATCTAGAGGAGCAGGATGTTAAAAATGATCAGCTCCACGCCCTGGCTGGCTAGTTCAGTTGGTTAGAGTGTTGTCCTAATACAGCACAGTTGTGAGTTTGATCCCTGGTCAGAGCACATACAAGAATCAACCAATGAATGCATAAATGAGTGAAACAACAAACTGATATATCTCTCTCTCTCCTCTCTCTCTCTCTCTCTCCAATTAAAAAAAATGTTTTAAATGATCAGCTCCATGTATTAAATTAAGTACTAGAGTGAGTGGAATTAAGATTCCAGGTATTATAATCTACCTTAAAGATCATATATCTTCTCCCCTCATTTGAGCAAGAGAAAGGGAAGTTCAAAACCTTGCTGCAGTTAATAAAACCTTGCTACCTTCCAGAAGACTAATGCCTGTGCCACCTGACATTCAGATGGGAAGAGGGGAGCATTTTAAAAAAGAGACACAGTTCAAAATAACATTAGAATTGAGTAAACTTCAGTCAGAGTTCCCACAACCAGAAAAAATCCTGAAATACAACATTTGGGGAACAAGGGAACAATTTCAGGCACCCATTTCCACTGAGTCCTCCAATTTGGGGGTTATCTGTTAATGGATGGTGTATTGGGAACGTCAGCTGCCCACAGAAATGTTTATCCTTGGTTTTTCTATGTTCAAGAAGAAAGCAATGGTTTTCAGAATGGCATCTGTGCAATTCAATGGGCCATCACATCGAGGAAAATCTCTGTAGCAAGATCTCTGTGGTGGAAAGAAGGATTTGGGGTAGTGGAGTAGAGGGTGTAGGGGGGATAAATGGAAATGGAAAAAAAATAAATTAAATAAAATAAAGAGAAAAAAAAAGAGAGAAAGGTTTTCACTAAGCACTGTTTCTTGACTGCAGTCCCTGGGCAGCTCTCCTAGACAGGGGAGAAAGGTAGACACCATCTTGATTAAATTTAAGCACCTCCCTGTGAGCCTTTGCTACCAGCCCTTGAAAATCATCCTGTCTGTTTCTCAGATAAACAGCCCCATGTTCAGGAGTCATTCACATGTGAATTGTCAGGCGTGGACACTATAGGCAACTACTGGGTTCTGTCTTTGCACGGCTTCTTATAATAATGTTCCCCCACTAAGCTATAATTGACCTCCTACCACATGCTTGGAAGGATGATGGATAGGTTGATAAATAAATGAATGGATGGTAGGTAGGTGAATGGATGGGAGGGTAGATGGGTAAATAGTGGAATGAGTAGGCAGATAGATATGGGATGGATGGGTGGTTCAATAGATAGGCAGATGAATAGGTGGGTGAATGGAGGTTGGAAAGGGGATGGTTGGATGTGTGGAAGAATGGATGGGTGGATGGACTAATGCAGTGGTCGGCAAACTGTGGCTCGGCAAACCGTGGCTCGCGAGCCACATGCAGCTCTTTGGCCTCTTGAGTGTGGCTCTTCCACAAAATACCGACTTCGGCACATGGGTCATGAAATTTCAATAGCAGTGTACGTGCGCGCCCGCACGTGGTATTTTGTGAAGAGCCACACTCAAGGGGCCAAAGAGCCACATGTGGCTCTTGAGCCGCGGTTTGCCGACCATGGGACTAATGGATCAATATGTGGGAATCTCACCCTGGTCGGGTGGCTCAGTTAGTTGGAGCATTGCCCTGTACACCAAAAAGTTGCAGATTTTATTTCCAGTCTGGGCAAATACCTAGGTTGCAGGTTGGATCCCTGGTCAACCAATCAATGTTTCTTTCTCACATCAATGTTTCTCTCTCTCTCTCTTTCTCTCTTCCTCAAATCAAATATATAAAAATATATTATAGGGTGAGAATTAAAAATATGCAGGAATCTTTACCATCTCATCTTTATATTGGTGCCCAGGGTAATTCCACAGTGAAGGATTCTGCTTCACACAGGAGGTAAGTTCATGAACAAAGCTATATTTAAGTTGGATAGAACTCTGTCTTGGGGTAGATTTTAAGGCCCCAAAGACTAGAATCATAGCTTCCCATCTATATGCCTTAGTAATAATTTCATTGTGTGCTATACAGTAGGTGCTGAGTGAATATTTATTGATGAATGAATGAATGAATGAATGAATTTTAAAACACAAGGAAGGCTCTCCCTGACCCTGGAATTGATCCCCTCATTCTGATATCTGGTGCTTATATTCCAACATTAAAATTTCATTCCTTCATAAATCAGTTATGTACCCAGAGAGTGTCCAGTTATGATGCAAATTATTCCTGGATGTTAAATGCATTAAACCTTTTCCATCTGTTGTTTCTTTAGTGGGAATTAGCTGGCTGCATTGCTCTCTCTTGATTCTTTGCTGATGAGGTTGGCCATGGGGCAGGTCCAGATGTTTCTGCGACTGGGCTGGAGTTCGAAAGGGCCTTTACAGTAGGACACACCAGGGTTGTGAGGAGGGACCCAGACTCTTCTCTCTCCTGACCTTGGCAGCTGGCCCCTGGCCACACCACCTTCCCTACAGCCTCTCCTGACATGATGGGACTTCCTCGCTTTGTCCCACAGGTTTCTGTCAGCTGGGCAGGGCACTGAGGAGGGGAAAGAAATGAAGTGAGAAGAGGAAAAGTGACAGCAAGAAAGTCAGCACGAGAAGAAGGGAGACACAGGACAGTGAAGAGCGAAGAGAGAAAAAAGAGGAAATGAGGCTGAATAAGGGCAGGAGGTCAATTGTGTTTGCAGCCAAATGCCTCTAGTAATAGTATCATCATCATCTCGCCTGAACAGGTGTGCAAGGACTCCATCTACTCATTAAACAACATGAAAATGGCAGGCGTTTCTACCGGCCTCCCCGGAAATCTTGGCAGAAGCCGTCAGAAAGCCCACGCTGCTTCTGAGATGTGATTTTTAATAGTGTAGACTGTACTTTTTGATTGGGGTTGGGAGAAAGAGGAAAAGGGCATTGATTGTGCTTTAAGAAAACACACAACATTTTGAAATTCTTCTCTCCAAGTGGGTTTTGCCTTAGACCACACTGAGCTCCTTTGAGTAGCGAAGTCAGCATGAGCCATGGTCTGGGGCTGCCAGTAGTCCTCGGGCCACACTGAGGCCCTGTGCCAAGGGTCCATGTCTTTGAAATAGGCCCCTCTGTTCCATAGCATTATTCATAGCTTCTATTCCCCTCCTGCCGTGACCTCAGTGTCCCTGTGTTGCACTAATACGTCTGAAGTGTGTGATTCAAGCAAAGGGCATTTTGTTCCCGGCTGAACAAGGCTCAGGGAGACCGGCAGTGCCAGAGACAGGAGTGGGCACCGTCAGTCCGGAGCTAAAGCCGGGCAGTGTGCAAGATCCTCACGACGAACAGCACCTTTCCCCGGGAAGGCAGCCAAGGCCTGGAGCCCTGCGTAGGAAATCCCCCGCGAGAGGCCCTTCCTGAGCACCGCAGAAAATGGTTCTTTTCATAGCCTCTGAGGCCCCTTCCTTTCCAGCCGTAAAGGCCCCATCACAGACCCTGTCCGGGCCCTCCGCATGCTGTTCACATGCCAAGCGCCCCCACCCAGGCTCCTCACGGCTCCTGCACCTTCTCCTTGCCCTCCACACTCGGCTGGCTTCCCCAGCCCTCAGAAGGCCTCCTCCTGTCCCCAGTGGGGCTGCGGACGCTCCCTCCATCAGCGCCCGGTGCCTCTCACATGAAGCTGGTCTATGTCGTGACCTAACATCTCCACAGGCACCTCTGGGTTGGACAGAAATGATTTGTTGACTTTGCCAGATTAGCAAGGGGAGCAAATTCCACAGATGCCTCTGTCCCTAAGTCTCAAAGTTCAGGCCTCCAGTTTGATAGCAGGAGCGAGGTGAGGGAGGCAGCCTAAGATTGTGTGGAGTAACTACAGAAACAAAGACAACTAACAGAAAGGATCACTCTTTATGGAGCAATTACTGGCTGGCAGGCAATTGTCTAAGCCAGCGATTTTCAACCTTTTTCATCTCGTGGCACACATAAAACTAATTACTAAAATTCTGCGGCACACCAAAAAAATGTATTATATTTTTTGCTGATTTGACAAAAAAAGTGTAATTTTAATTCATTCACATTGGATGGCTATTGGTTTTTTTTGTTTGTTTGTTTTTAATTTGACAAAAGAGGTCAGTGCCCCTAACTAAATAGTCAGGTATTTCATGTTTTAAAAATTCTGCCCTGACAGTGTGGCTCAGTTGGTTGAGTGTTGTTCCATGCACCTGGAGGTCACCAGTTGATTCCTGGTCAGGGCGCATGCAACAGGCCTGGGTTGTGGGCCCAATCCCCAGTGTGGGGCATGCAGAAGGCAGCCAATAGATGTTTCTCTCTCATCGATGTTTTTCTCTCTCTCTCCCTCTTCCTTCTTCTATCTGAAATAAATAAAAACATATTTTTAAAAAATTTCTTGCAGTACACTCCTAGGTACTTTCAAATATACAGCCTATTGATTGGAAAGGCTGGTTTAAGCCTTTCTTCTGGATTTATGCATTGAATCCTGTCAGCAGCCCTCTGCAGTGGACACTATTACTAGCCCCATTTTGCAGAGAAGGAAATGGAAGCCCAGAGATGGTAAGTAACTTGCCAAGGCCGCAGGCTCAGAAGAGGCAGGCCGAAGGCGTGGCTGGGGGATACCTCGCGTGGCATGCCCCTGGGATCCCTCTGGGGTCCCAGGCAGAGTTCTGGGTGGGTGCAAAGACTTAGAGGACACAAGGCAGGCCCTGCACATCAGGGTGGGTAAATCTAAGCCCATATATATATATATATATTACTTTTAAAAAATTGAGGTATAATTGACATAACATTATATTAGTTTCAGGTGTACAACATAATGATATGTGTACATGTTGCAAAATGACCACCACAGTAAGTCCATGTATGTAACATACATTACCATTCATAGTTACAGAATTATTTTCTCAGGATGAGAACTTTCAAGATCCACTCCCTAGGTACTTTCAAATATACAATCATTATTAACAATAGTTGTTACATCCCCATGACTTATTCGATGTATAACTGGAAATTTGTAGTTTTTGACGCCTTCCACTAATTTCCTCTATCTCCCACCACCTGCCTCAGGCAACCATGTTCTCTATATCCATCAGCTTGGTTTTTTTTGTTTGTGTTTGTTTTTTGTTTTATATTTCACTTATAAGTTAGAGCTTGTGGTATTTACCCTTTTCTGTCTAACTTATTTAATCTAGCATAATGCCTTCAAGGTCCATCCATACAATTGCAAATAGCAAGATTTCATTCCTTTTTTATGGCTGAATACCATATAGCATATTTTCTTTACCCATTCACCCACTGATGCACATTTAGGTTGTCTCCACGTCCTGGCTACTGTAAATAATGCTGCAATGAAAAGGTGGTGCAGACATCTCTTTGCGTTAAGTGTTTTGATTTTCTTGGGCGAAACACCCAGAAGTGCCGTTCCTGGATTGTAGCCGAGCTCCTTCTTAAAAGAGAGCCGTCCTTCAAGTGCACCCTCATTGGTAAGAGGGGTGAAGGCACTGACCAGTGCTAGGCAGTGTTGAGCTCGGCAGTTGCTCCAGTCCACCTCTCTTGAGCAAGAGGGGAGTTCATGCTCTGATATGAGGTGGGTGATTGCAAAAGGGGCTCTGTAATACATCCGACAAGTTCAGTGGCAGAGAGTAACTTCACAGTATGATCAGATCATCAGTTCCTAACTGGGCAGGTTATGGTAGATAGTCACACCCCAAACCTACAACTACTTTAATAAAGGGTTTATCTTTGCTGAAAGCAAGCCCTGTCCATTGTTCTTGTGCATCTCTAGGCTAACACACCTTTGAATATCACTTGTCATCCTCCTTTTCAGACCCTCCCCAGGCATAATCACCTTCAAGAGAGCACATAATCTTTTTTTTTTAATTAAATCTTTATTGTTCAGATTATTACATTTGTTCCTCTTTTTTCCCCCCATAATTCCCCTCCTCCCAGTTCCCGCCCCACCCCTGCCCTCACTCCCCACCCACTGTCCTCATCCATAGGTGCACGATTTTTGTCCAGTATCTTCCCGCATCTCCCACACCCCTTTCCCCCACAAGAATAGTCAGTCCATTCCCTTTCTATGTCCCTGATTCTATTATAATCACCAGTACATTCTGTTCATCAGATTATTTATTCACTTGATTCTTAGATTCACTTGTTGATAGATGCGTATTTGTTGTTCATAATTTGTATCTTTACCTTTTTCTTCCTCTTCCTCTTCTTATAGGATACCTTTCAGCATTTCATATAATCCTGGTTTGGTGGTGATGAACTCCTTTAGCTTTTCCTTATCTGTGAAGCTCTTTATCTGACCTTCACTTCTGAATGATAGCTTTGCTGGATAAAGTAATCTTGGTTGTAGGTTCTTGGCA
>NW_006292334.1:55449-64092 GCF_000327345.1 Myotis davidii | reverse complement strand
TGCCTCCTCTGAGTGTCCGAATGCGTTACTCTTTCCTCCTAGTTGTAGGAATTCCACTCAGCCAGCGTTCCTGTGGTTCTGGATGATGTCTCTTCCGTCTTTTAGTTTCACTTTTGAAATGGTTGTTCAAGGCAGCAAACTCCGGCATTAACCTATGCCGCCATCTTGGTTCTCCCGAGAGCACATAATCTGATTAGCTATCCGGTACCTTGCTTTCTCCCACCTTCAAGCCATCTTTCATACTTCCCTCCTTCATTTCAAATGTAAAAAAGAAACTGCAGGACTATCGTTTTCTGGGGCATTTGAGATCTTGTTTTCCAGTGGGTCATCAGTTTGGCTCAAATAAACTCTTGCAAAAATTCTCTACAGGTTTGGACTTTCTTACATCCACAGATGGATTCATTAAATGCTGTTTCAGATTCCAGGGGCCATATGATCGGAGAGGTCATGCTCCTCTGCCAGGAGCCGTAGAGACTGCCCATTGCCTGCAGGAGGGAGGCCACACCCTGTAGCTGGGCTTCGAGGAGCTCCACAAGCTCGCTCTCTCCTTCCCACCTTGGCTCTGTCTTCCTTGGAAACTCATGAGAAACTCCTCTGTCATCTGGACTGATCTCGCAGCATCTTAAGAGGTAACCTTAACCTCGGGTGAAGATTTATAGTGTATCATATTTGGTTGACTCTAAGGTCCACACTTTTTCTCATTTTAACATCTTACTCATTTAACATCGATCCCACAATCGATGGCATGCCATGGTTTACTTGGCAGCACCTTTCTTTCGTGAAATGATGGTGCATCTTACAAGGAAAGGCACCGCAGGTTTGAGGAAGTATGGCAAGTAGCATTTTCCAGATTTGAGCTCTAGAAGCTCAGCCAGAGGCTGGGAACCTGTGTGCCGTTCTGAGTCTCTCCCTCCCTCCCAGACCTGGGTCCTGGTGTAATAGGGGTGATCTATGGGGATCTGTGTAGCGCCCTAGTTGTAACCATGGCTGATATTTAAAATGTTTAATGACCAGACCAATCAAAACAGAAGGCAGCTGAAAACAACAGGCATGTCAGTCCCGGAGCTGACCGATCCACACCCTGGCTGGAGTGACGTGGCCAGTAAGTGGCAAAACTGGGAGCTAATGTAGGTCTCTCTGACCTCAAAGCCCATGCCCTGTAACTTCCCCATTTGACATCTTAGAGGAGGCCCTGCCCAGCTCAGGTCTTGAAGGACCTGTCTCCTACACTGCATTATACTCACCCGAGGCAGGGAGCTGTGAGTCATTCTCTATTGACCTCCCCCATCTCTGAGTCTATATGTGCTGGTTAATGTTCACCACTGGCTCGGGGAGCATGGAGGGGGAAAGCCCTGATTTGTAGTGTTTTCCATGTAAATACTGCCATTGTTATTGGACAGAGGACCTGGCCCTGAAGTGTCTGCCTCGGGCCAGCTGGTAGTATGTGGGGTTTTTTTAAACCCTCACTCAAGGATATTTTTCCATCGACTTTAGAGAGAGTGGAAGAGAGAGGGAAAGACAGAGAGAAACGTTGATGTAAGAGAAACACATTGGTTGGTTGTCTCCTGCACGCACCCTGTCCAGGTCCCTGGCTGGGAAGGAGCCTGCAACCGAGGTATGAGCCCTTGACCAGAATCGAACCCGGGACCTGTCGGTCTGCAGGCCGATGCTCCATCCACTAGGCCAGCGGTTCTCAACCTGTGGGTCACAACCCCTTTGGTGGTCGAACAACCCTTTCACAGGGGTCGCCTAAGACCATCCTGCATATCAGATATTTACATTACAATTCATAACAATAGCAACATTACAGTTATGAAGTAGCAATGAAAATAATTTTATGGTTGGGTTACAGCATGAGGAACTGTATTTAAAGGGCCAGAAGGTTGAGAACCACTGCACTAAGCCAAACCAGCTAGGACAGTATGTGGGTTCTTGACTTCATGCAGGAAAAACTTCACAAAACGAGTGAGGGGATGTTTATTAAAGCGGGACACAGTAAAACAGGAAAGGGCTTAGCATAGAAGCAACAGGAGAGCCTAGGCTGGGCTGCCTTGGCTCACTGGCAAGTCAGAGAAAAGAGGGCCTTGAGACAGGTTCAGGGGATTAGCCAGGATGAGCCGCCACTGCCCATTGCTCCCCTGGTTGCGATCCTTGCGGGGTCCTTTAGAGTTCAGGAGATGCATGGCTGTGGGGGAAGAAGAGAGTGAAGATGAAGGGAAAGGGAATGGAGGGAGCTGTTCTGTTCTGTTTTTGAGCACTGGGTCCTTTGTCTCCACTGACTGGCCAGAGTTGGGGCAGGGGGTCATTAGTCACTGCAGCTGGTCCTGGCCTTGCCCACCTGGTTTTGCTGCTTTTCTGGGCCTGGAGCTGAAATACAACTGAGGCCTAGATGTTATCTGTAGGGAGGTGACCTTCTGGGTCTGCTGTAAATTGCTCTGCTAGTTTGTGCAGTGATCTATTTCAGTTTCCCTATACCACTTGTCCTGGCTTACTGCCTGGCTCACCATCAGGCCTGATTTTGAGCTCCCAGTGTGAGATGACTGAAGAAGGAGTTGGGAAGAGATGTGCAGAAGCACACTGTTGTATGATATTTCCACCTTACGGATACAGTAGAAGTGAATAACCCGGAGAGCACAGATTAATAGTAAAATGTAGTGAACTAATTAGGAAGTGAATGAGCTTCGATTAGGACCTTTGTTTTAAATCAAATTTATTCCGTTTAAATCTTATGTAACTTAATCTTTAATAATTATTGTGTTTAACAATGGGCTTGCAAATTTCCTGTAAACTGAACAATTAGTACATGACTGGTTTGAGCTGGTGCTCCAGTATTGGAGTCTGGTCTAAGGCTTTGCTTGCCATAGGCACTGGAGTGGTGGTGAGGATGCTAATAAAAGGAATATGATGATTCACTATTGAACTGTGACTAGAGCTGGTACCCCAGGTTTCAATATTCTTTTGTATGTCTGAGAATGTCTTCGTTTCATTCCTCATACTTAGAAGAAGGCCACACACACAAACACTGTTTAAGGGTGGAGGCCAAAGCATAGCCCGGGCTCTAGCCCAGGGCGTGTGTGGGGGGTGGAGCTCTGTGACTGCTTCCTGTTCAAAGCAGCCCTCTGCGATAGGGCTTGAGCAAGCCTGCGCTATAACTGACTTCTCTCCCTGCCTCCCCCAAACAGGAGAAACACTGAAGAAAAAGCGCCGGTTGTATTATGATCCTGTTACATTCCAGAAAGGACAGCCTCCCAGGAATTGGGGAGCTGAGAACTAAGGAAAAATTGCAGTAAATTGCAGCCTCCCAAAGGCTCAAAGAAGTCCTGCACTTTGGCTATCTTAACCTTTTGTTATGGGTGCAGGGCTGACGTCACTGGAAACTGGAGTGGGCAGGCACTTGGGAAGCTTAGGAAGGGAAGCGAACAGCTGGTGAATCAGCTGTGTTGCACTCAGCACTCTCCCTGTCCTGGTTCAGGGACTGCACCATATATGGACTCAGGCTCAGACCCACAGCCCTGCTGATTTGCATGGGGATCCCATCAATTGCACTTTGGGATTAGGTCGTTGTTACCAGCAAAAGGGAGACCCCAGAAAGGTTGGTCAGCATGAAGAGATCACGGCCAATTGTGGTCTGGCAAGGGAAAGATGAGAGGCGACGGTGCAGCCCCTTTCGAGCCAAGCCGCTCTTGGAAATGCAGGCCAGGGCCTGAGAAGGCTGTGGGAGGGAGTGACTCCCAGCAGTGGTTGCTAGGGGAGGGACTCTGCAGGAGGGCCAGCCTCCTTCTGCAGAGGCTGTTCTGCCTCTGGCTGGCCTAAGGCTTCAAGGGCTTTATCCCGAGGGTGATTGAGACAAGGGGAATAGCTCCAACTTTTCAGATACGAGATGCTGCTGAAGGCACAGAAACCCTCCCAGCCAAGTGAGGGGCAGTCCAGGCTCCAAGTGATTCTGAGGTCAAGATGGGTTCACCCAGGTAGAACACACCTAGTTAACCTCCAACCCCGTCCTATCAGTCCAGACTTGGTCAGCCAGTGTGACCCAGCTGGGGCTGTGGGAATCCAGGCCACAGAGAAGGAAGGCGGTTGGGGAGTGATCTGAAAAAGTGGCTTTTAATAGATGGCTAATAAAGTAGATCCAATTTGTAAAGATTAACCGGCTTCTTTTTGTTTGTGTCTCAGCTATCTGGTTGCTTTCACTTTTTTTTTTTTTTCTTAAAGGACAGCTTGAATGATTTCAGGACAACTTCTCTCTCTGCAGACCTCTTGATCTGGTTCAAAAGACCAGAACCATGGAATACTCTACCGCAGTGAGAACCAACTACTCCATATGCAAAACACACACACAAACCTCACCAACATACTGTGGAGCGAGAGAAGGCAGACACAAAAGAGTACTGTGAAATCCCATTTATATCAAAACCAAGAAAAATCAACCTGTGATGTTAGAAGTCAGGATAGTGGCTCCTTTGTTGGCCCTGGTGACGGGGAGGGGCAGGAGGGCTTCGGGGTGTGGGTGATGTACTCATGCTTCATCCGGGTGCTGCTTCCACAGATGTAGACACATTGAGCCTGTGCACTTATGATCTTTGCACATTTCTGTATATCATATTTCAATCAAAAGTTTCCTTAAGAAAAAGCAGAACCAGGATGTCATCTTGTGAAATGAGCTGTGACAGGAAGAGTGAATTCCTGTGTGCCAACCCAAAGCAAGCCTCTGCGGGTGGGTGCCGCAGGATGGCCGCACAGCAGGCTGCGAGTCACAGAGCCCGATTTCCAATCCCACTTCTCCTCCTCACCGGCCCGCGGGTCTGGGAACTTAGCTCCCCTGCTCCTCACTTTCCTGCCACAGAACAAAGGGGTTGGGTTCAATGACATGATCCCAGAGAAGGTTCCTCTTTCCCACCTGTTTCAGGGGGGGATGGAAGATGACTTAGTGTTTATTTTGCCTCTCACGGGACCTTCTTAGAGAGGAGAGATCTCTCTGTCAAAATGTGCCCCCTCCATTTGCACACACATACACACATATGCACACCGAGGAGTATTTGGCCTTCTCAGCATCTCTTATTACCCACCATCAGCCTTGACTCTCCATGCACCTCCTTCTTCACCTTCTTCTCCCCCTTTCTTGACCTCAGTGTATACATTTCCCAGGGCTGTACAAACTGATGGCTTAGTACAGCACAAACTTTTGTGTCACAATTCTGGAGGAGTGCACTCCAAGGTCAAGGTGCTGATGGGGCCACGCTCCCTCTGAAGGCACTGAGGATCCTGCCCCGATCCCTCTCCTGGCTTCTGGCAGCCTTGGTGCTCCTTGGCTTGGAGAGGATCACTTCAATCCTCCATCCTTTCGTGTTGTCCTCCTGTGACTTCACATGGTCTTCCTCTGTGTGTGTCTGTGTCCAAGTTCTCCCTTTTTATAAGGACACCCGTCATTGGATTAGGGCTCATCCCAATGACCCCATTTTAACTTGATGACCTGTTGTTTCCAGGTCACATTCTGAGGCACTAGGGTCAAGGACTTCAACATATATTTTTGGGGAGACACAGTTCAACTCGTAACAGCCAGTGATGAAAAGGTTTCAGGAAAGCCTAAAGTAGCCCCCAAATCTATGCCTTGACAGGAAAGGTGAAGGATTCCAGTTGAAGACCAAACACCAAAGACTTGCATACATAGCAATAATCTCTTAAATTTGTAGAGTACTTCCCGCTCCCAAAGCACTTTCATAACCATTATCCATTTGATTCTTCACAGTAAGAAAGGCAGACATGCAGGCTCGGGAGCCAGACTGCCTGGGTAGGAATCTCAGCTTCATCTGTCCCAGCTGCTCAACCCTGGGCACATTGCCGCTGCGTCGCATCTGTCAAACAGGATGTGGTGAGGAGCAGATGAATGAACACAGGAAGCCCTTACAACAGCGCCCAGCACACAGTTAGGATCTGATAAACGTTAGCTGCAAGGACAAAATACCACAGTGTCACCTACATTTTACGGATGAAGAAACTGAGGCACACATATTAGCACCGGCGAATTCAGGGCACATGGAGAACTAAAACCTAGGCCTTCTGGGTTAGGACACTGACTTGTCAGGTTATGTGGCGTGACTTGCTGTCCAGTTTTAGCTAATCATAATAATGATGACAGCTACCTTTCACCGAGCTCTCACCGAATGCCAGGCCCTGTGCTAAGTGCTTTACAAACACCATCTCATCTACGAGGAGGCAGGTATTGTTATCTCTATTTTAGTGAAGTGCAAATTAAGGCCTAAAAACTCAGAAGGCAAAGCTGGATCACCCAGCTAGTGACAGGGAGCCAGGCTTCCAATGCAGGTCTTGCCAATCCCAGGGCCTGCGTTTTTAACCACTTATACTCCACGATCTCTAGGGGGGGAGGGGGGCAGGGAGGGGGGTGGAGAAGACCACTGTAGTTGCTTGCCTTGTAATCAATTAAGGGTTGCCAGGATGAATTGATTGACATTTGTAAGTTCCCCAAGGGCTAGGAAGGAGCCACTCGGAACCATCCTTCAGCTTTTATCCTGTTGCTTTAGGCACTGGAGCCCCATAGGTGCCCCGTATGCTCCATGGAAGGCTGTGCAGATCTGAAGAAGCCAGACCAGGAGTGGAGAGGCAAGAGGCGCCAGATGAGTGCTCGATAGCCAAGGCCAAGCCTGCGTCAGGGGGAATGTCTGATGCTATCTGAAAGAGAGAGAGAGAGAGAAAGAGAGAGAGACCAGAGGGAGACACAGTGCTCCAGGCACAAAGGCTCTGTGATACTGATCAAGTTTGTGAAGAGGAGAGAGACAGGAATGATACTTCACATGGGGCCACTGGAAAGGGGAATGCTGCTTTTCACAGGTGGCTTCAGATGGCTGCCTGGGAACCCTTTCCTGGTTGCGATTTCAAGCAAAGGCCTAATGTTAGCAGCCCTTTGGGGGGCTTTGCCCAGGCTGGAGTGACATACATCCTGACGCATACACACGACTGTGGCTGGCAGCTAGGATTTGGGCCGAAGTGCACCCAAAGTCTTTGATCCCAGCCCCTCTGTTAGGGTCCTCACCATCCCGGTGCCTGCCGGTGCCTACTGGGGCCCCCTGGTGGACAGGGAAGGTTAAAGGAATCATTTGAGGCAGGGAATAAAAGCAGGTGTGGTGGAGAAGGGGGGTAAGATGATTGTTGATTTTTCCCAACAGAATTGAAGGATCTCAGTTGTGGATCTCTCTGGTCCCCCACCGGGTGAAGGATTTACTATGACTTAAGGGGCTGCAAACACAGCAGCTCTGACCCCGCAATGGACTTGGAGCGGGGCAATGCTAAGGGTTGACCTCCTGCCTTTACTTCCATTTGGAGCTCCCTGCAACTCTCAGGGCATTTAGAAGGTGACACATTAAGAGTTTTCCCAAAAAGAAGGGGAGCTGTGGCTTGAGCAAAAGGTGTTTACTCCCTTGGAGGTGGGATTTTTACTGCTGGTTTCAACATCAAGGAGGTGTGAACGTTATGCACAAATCCTGACAATCAATACCACCTGAGGAAGGCCAGGAAGGGGCTCCACAGGCCGTGCTTCTCGTGCTTCTCGCACTTACAGTTTGGAAGCACCTGGGGTCTTGTGAAAATGCTGATCCTCAACTAGGTCTGGGGTGGGGCCCAGAGTCTGTGTTTCCGACCTGCCCTGCTGACTGTGGTGAGATCGCTCTGGACTGAGTGATACTCCTGGGCCTTTCTTGTCAGCCTCCTCCACACATCTCCCTTCCCACCAAAAACATCAAATACAACAAACAGGGGACTGCATTCCTGGAAGTGGCTTGCATAATCCCAAATAATTGGGAAGGGACTGTGATACTCTATTTAGAATCTGTCCCCCACCCCCCACCAAGAATGGTCTCATGCTTGACTGGGTGAGCGCAGGGCAAAGGATGAAGAAGAGTCCATGCAGTCTTGGACAATCTTACAGAACAACAGCATTAAAACTGCATGTTTATTTTGCTCTAAAATAGATTCTTAAAGGTGGCTTTTACTGGTATATATATATATATATATATATTACAATTACTAGATGGTTAAAGCCAATTTTTATTTGTTCTTCGGCTTTTCTGTATTTCTCAAATTTTCTACAAAAGAACCCATGTTGCTTTTATTTTTTAAAGGTTAAATTTGAAACGTACTGTACTGTGAACATCCACAGGCCCTTTGCCTGGTGCTCAAACCCGAATGAATCTTTCACATCGAAGGGCTGCCACTGTATATACAGGTACAAATCTGCAGGTAACTGAGCCCCTGGGGATGGACAATCTGGGGTTAAGCAGACCAAGCCCACAGGGCAGGTCAGTGCTGAGTCACTTTTTGGCCTTGAAGGAAGGCTAGAGCAGGTTGGTGAGCATCACCCAGCCTCTGCCTCTGGAGGTCACGCTGACCGCTGGCTGCTCCAAACAACGGCCTGGTTTATTTTAGCTTCTATGTCTGTGAGCAAGGCCACTTTGCAGCAATGATGTCCTGACTTCTCCATCTATGTTTACCAATCACTGAGCAGGTGACCTAAATCAATGAAGTGTGATCTTGTGTATCATACAGATGAGAAAAGGCAAGTCCCTATAATTCTGATGTTGGTACGCTTGAAGTTGTCCCAGAGGCTCCTTACACTATCTTCATATTTTTGGA
>NW_006292334.1:38352-55361 GCF_000327345.1 Myotis davidii | reverse complement strand
GGTTGGAGAGGGGGGAGTAATGATGTAAATGGCACTTGCATAAGTCTGTTTTGCATCTATGGCAGTTCCTTTGCATCAGGGAGTCCCGATCTTCAGAAGTGCTGGTGCAGCTCAGCTTCCGGTCAGCACAGCCCTCTCTCCTCAGCACTGGTCTGCACACAGCAATCTGCTCTGCCCCCACCCCGTACGCTGCTGTTTCTTTCATCACGGCCTCAGCATAGAGCGTAGAGAAATTTTAGGAAATTGCCATCTCTCCCGCTGGTAGCAGTAAGTTCTGCATATGGGGTCACCCAACAACGATTTGTTAAATAGAATAAAAGGATATCGAAACAATGAGATTTAGAAGGATTGAAACAACAAAACAGATGACTAAGAAACAGAGAAGGGACAACTCTAAAGACAGCAATTTTTTTGTTGTTGCTGTTAATCCTCACCCCAGGATATCTTTTCCATTGCTTTTTTAGTTTGTTTTTATGTTTTTTTCTTTTTCTGTTTATTTCTTTTCTTCTTCTTCTTTTATTTTTTTCCACTGATTTTTTTTTTTAGAGAGAATGGAAGTGAGGGGGAGAGACAGAGATAGAGAGAGAAACATTGATGTGAGAGAGACACATTGAGTGGTGGCCTCCCACACGTGGCCTCTGGAGCTGGGGATTGAGCCTGCAACTGAGGTACATGCCCTTGACCGGTATTGAACCCTCAGCCCTTCAGTTTGCATGCCAACACTTTAACCATTGAGCAAAACCAGCCAGGTCTTCCTTTTTCTTTTTTTTATTTAAGAAAAGCAAGCAAGAATTTATTGACTGTAGCAAAAATATGCTTAGGAGAGTGAAACAAGAAAGGGCATAGGTAGAAGGAGCAACAGGAGAGCCTAGGCTAGGCTGCCTGCAACTTTTTATATGTAAAGATATAAGTTGGCTTTATAGGTTTCAAACGTGTGATTTCTAATGTTTGAGGAAATAAAATCACAGGAGGGCTCCCTTCTTAGGTCCCTCCCCCCTGTTTGGGAATCAATTCTGCCTTCTGTTCCTATCTTGGCTGGTCTCTGCTGCTTTTCAGCCAGTCCCACTCAGTTTGAATAATCTTTATCTTTATGCTCTGACTGCAAAGGTAAAAATAAATAACATCTGAACTTTTGTCTCTTCCTTCCTCTATGTTCTTTATTCATTTGACCGTTTCCCTTCCCATCAGGTGTCCAGTATTTTCATGGCTTGAAAAGGAACAACTTCTTTATACGGAGCTACGAACAACCGGTAACAGTTTGGAGTAGCACAGATAGGTCTACTCCGGGCCAAACAGTGAGCAGACAGAATGTGTCTCCTAAGGATCCACTCGACTATTTTTGATCCTCTGTCTTCAGTGTCAAGATGCCCCCACTTCAAGAGCTCGTCTCTGAGGCTCTCTATCAGCTCACGAAGACTCCCTATCTGCAGCCTTGTCCTAACTCCCTTTCCTCTCCCCTTCTCACCATCCCATCAAAGCTAACCCAAACTTGTCCCACTCATGAGCGTCTTTATCATAAATGGACCAGCTGTACCAATAGGTCCCCTTGATAGTCAGAATTAGGAGCAAATGCATATTTGAGATGAAAGACCTTCAAATCACCCAGTCAAAGCAACCCTGCCCTCTGGTCCAGGGGCCCAATAAAGGATGATGACTGATGAGTTCAGCCGTGGCCTAGGAAGTCTTCCCTCAATTCCAAAGCACCTTCTCCAAGGCCAATGGACATCAGTGACTCAACTGGAGGACCTCATTGCTCCCTAAGTAAAGCACAGTAGACAAAAACACCGGTGGGATTTGCTGGGGTGGATCACGGCTCTTCCAATGTGTTTGCATTGTCTACTTCCGAACCAAGGTCCGGCTGAGCAAATTGAGACATGACCAGTTACATTGCCCCAGCAGTGGATTCAGCACCTGCCCAAAGCCTCTGTGGTAGTGATGTGCATGCTCTGACCTCCTTGCCAATGAAGTGGGCTCTGTGGCTACATACCATGTCGAGAGAGCCAGAAGACCAGGTGTAGGGCCCAGCACTCCTTTCCCCAGCGACAACCAGAGTCCCGGAAAGTTTGATATATTACCACTGTCGTACACCGAGCTCCATAACTGACCACAGAGAAAGCAGCTGGGCAGGCTCTCAGCATCCTGACTTCTGAGGTGTGCTAGCATCAGCAGCGAATGGACACAATGCTTCACGCATTTGCTGTTGGAGGCAGCATGCGAAGGAGTTCTCAGATCCGAGGCAAGTGAATACAGACTTGAGAAGGGAATTCTCTGTAAACAGGAGAGAAGTCTGCCATCTCAGTATGCCAGGCTATGGGGGTATCTGGGTCGGATATGTAAGACCCCCAGTTTAGATTATATGGTAAGGGCCAGGAGTTTGAGCCACACAACTCCCTAGAACTTTCCACGGGACCCATCCAGACACCAATCACCCAGATCTGACTCATTCTTACCTCACTGAAGATTATTGACAGAAATGGGTCTCTCAGTCTAACTGAGGATGTTCAATTGGGGCAACTGGAGAACTATGTTCCTGGGATGTGAAAATGGGGGCATGGTGTACCACTTACTTTCTGATCTGGGGGTAAATGTGATTAAAGCCAAAAGAGACTCTAGGAAGGGCAAGTTACAGGCAAACATAAATGTTACCAATTTACCTCTTCAATTTTTATCATGAAAGGATATATATACATATACACACACACATATATATTAATATATATATTATATAACCTCTTAACATATATATATGTTAAGGTATATATATATATACCTATGTTAAGGTATATATATATATACCTTAACATAGTGATAAATCCCATAGACTTTGGCATCAAACAGATCTGGGTTCAAATTCCAGCAGTATTCATTGTGTGGTCTTGGGCAAGTTACTTGACTTTTCTAGGTCTCAGTTCTCTTATTTTTTTAATTTATATTTTGTTAATCCTCGCTTGAGGATATTTTTTCTTTTTTTTTTGAGAGAGGAGAGATAGAGAGACAGAGAGAGAGTGGAAGGAAGGGGAAGAGACACACACACACACAGAGAAAACATTGATGTGAGAGAGACACATTGATTGACTCCCGCACACACCTGGGGCCGGGGAGTGAGCCTGCAACCAAGGTGCGTGCCCTTGACCAGAATTGAACCTGGCACCCTTAAGGCTGAGAGTCCACATTCTATCTCCTAAGCAAAACTGGCTAGGGTTCAGTTCCCTTATTAACAAGATGGAGATAATGATAATAAGAGTACCTTCCAAATAGAGTTATTGTGAGAACAGATGAGCTAATGCAATTAAAGTGATAGAACCCTGAATTATTTAGTGAGTGCTCAACAAGTGTCAGTTATAATTTTGGGAATGTAAAAGCTTATCACTTAAAAAAAAACTCATGTTTATTTAGGTCTAATTTATATATAATAAATCCTTCCCTTTTGGTGTATATTTCTGCAAGTCTTAACAAACACATATAATCATAAATCCACCACCACAATTAAATGCAGAACAGTTCCATCACCCACAAAGAGTTCCTCAGGCCCCTTTACTGTCAACCCCCTCTCCCCACCTTAGCCCCAGGCAACCACTAGTCTGCTTTCTCTCCCTATAGTTTTGCCTTTTCCTGAATGTCATATGAATGGAACCATATAGTACGGAACAGAAAGTTAATTGTTTTCAAAGGCTGACATATTTGGCATCCAATAAATTTCTAACTGTATTTAAAGAATCAAGTTACAATTTTCATTCCAAATCAGATAATATAGTTCCTGTTGACTCAAAGATAATGTATACTAATTTTGAAATGCCTCCTGAATTAGTTCCTTTTGGGGTAAGTGGCTATTCCTCATATGCTAGGTGTCATTTCATGAAGCCTCAACCTTGAGGCTGGGGTTGGCAGGGTGGAGGATATAGCATAGAGGAACTTGAATATTCAGAAAGGGGAAGGAATGGAAAGTTCCCCTTCTTTCCTGAATGGATAGTGGGAAGAGGAGACAGAGTCCTGTGAGGCTGGAAGTGATTAAATGCTTCTCCATCTCGCATTCTTAGGGAAGTCAGGGGAGCTGTGGAGAGAAATGCCAAGGGTGTGGACACTTTGTTTTTTTCCAATTCGTGGCCTGGACTCTGGGATCAGACTGTCCTGCAGCCTGCCCGGCACCAAACCTAGGAGATGACCACTCCTAAGTAAGCTTGGTGGCACAGTGACTGTCTCATTCCCCATATTGTATGGAGGGCCCCTGAAGTTGCCTCATAGAGTGAGAAGAGACAGCTAATGGAGAGTGGCCTGCTGTGACAAGGGGAGAGGACCCTACAGCAGAAAGCATGGGCTAATTATCTAGACCAGGGGCTAGATAGAAGGCATGGCTTAGAGGGGTTAAACATGAGCAAGAAGCTGGAGAGGATGCAGGCAGCTAGGAGTCATCCCCAAACCCTGGCCAAGAGGCCAGATGTTGAAGCACACCTACAATCAACTTTTCTGTATGCAAAGGTCAGCAGGCAGGGCGGTGGCCAAGGGTGGATATTGGAGTTTGAGGGACACTTTTTGGATTGTAGAACCCTCTAGTCCAGTTTCATGATGACTTAATTGACACTTTCTTCCCCCGAATCCCATCTTGTGGAAACAGAGAGAGGGCAATGAAATTGAAAATCATGAAGACTAAGCATTTCCCTCACTCCCGTTTGCATTATTGCAGCAGACTCAGGTGACTCAGTGGGTGAGGGTTTGTGAGAGAGTCAAAGCTGTTTTCTCAGCCCACCTGAGCATGATGGGTGCAAATCTCCAACCCCAGTACACTCCCTTTACAACTTCACAACTGTTTCACCTTAATTTCTGATTAATAAATTATTACCTCTTGACAGTGGCCCCTAATGCTGCAGCTTTAAGAATCTTGGTCTTGCAACTTCGGCAGAAGCTAGACATTTTAAGGAATACTGTAATTCATCACTCTGCAAATGATTTTTTAAAAGTTTGTAACTTTTGTAAAAGTTTAAAAGTTTGTAACAGGGTGTAAAGTTCAGCATAGGGAATACAGTCAGTAATACTGTAATAACTATGTATGGTGCCAGGTAAGTACCAGACTTATTTGGGGTGAACACTTTCTAAGTTTTATAAATATCTAACCTCTTTTGAAAAAGTTTGTAACTCAGATAGGTTCTCCATAACTCATCTTTAAGTTTAGGATGTCACCATTCAGAGTTCTTCAAGTAAGCCTCTCTCTTTCTTTTTTGGGTATACAGAAAGGTACATCATGCCATTAATGCATTTCCACAGAGCAAACATGAGCTTTGTATAATGAGCAATTGGAAGGGGATTTGGCTGCTAGGAGAAGATTAAGAAAATGATTATAAATGACAGGAAGAACAAATGCCCTTTATTTGAGAGCAAATAAAGTTTAAATGTTAGAACAGGTTACAATGCTCCACTGCTAAAGCAACTAGTAGTTTTTATTGAAGCTTAACCCAGAGGAAACTCCATAACCAATTATATTTTGTATGTGTAACTGGGCAGAAAAATACATGAGATTTAAGAAGGTAGGAGAGGGACTTCTTTTTAGACCTTCATTACAATTGGATGCTGGGACACAAATGCTCTCTGATGCACATTATTATGTTTTGCACCCTTTTATCACTCTAGAGCAAGGAAATCAATCTAGGGAAAAGGTGAGACTTGGCATTTTAAAATGAATTAGGAAATTATAAGTTATGAGAGCTATTCATAAAGCTGATATTTACAGATCTATTAAGATTTTGTTATTTACATCTGGACTATAGACACAGCCAAAGCCCACGAACCCATTCCAATTTATTAAGATTTGTTTCCATTTTCAAAGTCACAAGAGACTCTGTTGCAGCCAAATAGACATGAGACAGAGACGCTCTGAAAGAGTCACTGGACCAAGACTTAAAATGCCGAAACCGGTTTGGCTCAGTGGATAGAGCGTCGGCCTGCGGACTGAAAGGTCCCGGGTTCGATTCCGGTCAAGGGCATGTGCCTGGGTTGCGGGCACTTCCCCAGTGGGGAGTGTGCAGGAGGCAGCTGATCGATGTTTCTCTCTCATCGATGTTTCTAGCTCTCTATCTCTCTCCCTTCCTCTCTGTAAAAAATCAATAAAATATATTTAAAAAATAAAATAAAATAAAATGCAGCCATTTAAAATAAAGGCCTCCCAAGCAACACTATACATTTCGACAAAAATGAACCCAAATTGGCGTCACTGAGGATGTATTTTTGTATTTATTTACAAACACACAAATTCTCATGGGTGATGTCAGATAGTGCCTGGGCATATAAAATGTCTGCTGATCTGAGGAATTTGATTCCGAAAACTCTGGAAGGGTTTTTCCCCAATTCCCACCTCAGATTCTGCAGCTGGGAGAAACATAACCAAACAGGAAGCCTTAACAATTGTCTTTGTCTTAGCACCTCAGTCCACTTCTCCCAAGTCTTAAGTTCTCCTTCTTTCTTTCTTTCTTTCCTTCCTTCCTTCCTTCCTTCCTTCCTTCCTTCCTTCCTTCCATTCATTCATTCATTCATTCACCTTACTCGTTATCCACAGCTGGGTAACAAATTACCCCAAGACTTAGTGGCTTAAAACGGCACACATTTGCCCTGGCTGGTGTGCTAAGTGGTTAGAGTGTTGGCCTGTGCACCAAAGGGTCACAGGTTCAATTCCCAATCAAGGGAATGGACTGGGTTGCAGGTTTGATCCCCAGCCCTGATTGGGGCACGCAGGAAGCAAACAATCTATGTGTCTCTCTCATATTGATGTTTCTCTCTCTCTCCCTTTCTCCCCCTTACCCCCTCCCTCCCTTCCTTCC
This sequence comes from Myotis davidii, assembly GCF_000327345.1. Classification (NCBI taxonomy): domain Eukaryota; kingdom Metazoa; phylum Chordata; class Mammalia; order Chiroptera; family Vespertilionidae; genus Myotis; species Myotis davidii. The sequence goes on along the minus strand of NW_006292334.1, from coordinate 48,555 downwards.
ACTCTCTCTAAAAATCAATAGAAAAAATATCAAGGGGTGAGGCTTAAAAAAAGAAAACAAACTGTACACATTTATCATCTCTTTGTTTCTGAGGGTCAAGAGTCTGGCCTTGACTTAGCTGAGTCCCAAGGCTGTAACCAAAGTGTTGGCCAAGGCTGAGGTTTCATCTCAAGATGACTGAAAAGTATCTACTCCCAAGCTCATGTGGTTGTTGGTAGGATTCATTTCCTTGCAGGTTGTTGAACTAAGGGCCTCAGCTCTTTTTGAGGCCTCTCTCAGTTGCTTGCTACATGTGCTTTTCTGGCATGGCAGCTTGCTTTGTCAAAGCATGTAAGTTGAAAAGGTAACTAGTAAGATGAAAGTTATACCTCTTTGTAACTTAACATACCCTCAACATTGTCATATTCTAAGGTATGAAAGAAAATGACCAATGGCTATGGAAGTGGGGATAATTGGGGGCCACCTTAGAGGTTGCCAATCACATTTGTCAAGAATTTACAGAGCACCTCCTAGCTGCTAGACACTGTACTAGGTGCTGGGAATATAGCAATACATAAAAGGGTACTCTTTTTTTTTTTTTAGTTTTATTTTTTTCAAATGGGCCGGATTCGGCCTGCAGGCCATAGTTTGCCCACAGCTGAGCTAGAGGGATAAAGTGGGAAGAGGAAGAGGAGGAAGTGGGGCCTTGTCTGCTACATTAAGGAGTTTAATCCAGTATCAATGACCAAAGGGATGCCCTTGAGAAGTGACTTGGAAGATCCCTTTGGCCACCTTTCTTCTTCTCCTTCAGGTCTCAGCTCAGCTGGCCTGCAATCAGTCTTGAGGCTACGGCCATCCTTGGATATGCCTGAGTGGCCTGGGCCCTCTTTATCCTGTAACACTATCCTGCTAATATCGTACCATATATTTATTCCTAAAGGCTCTTTCTCCTTCCACCTACAGATTTTTCTAGCAGTTTTCAGACAGTACAAGATGTAGATCCTTACTATATAAAATAGACAAAAGCAGAACTATTTGGATCAAAGACAGTTATAGAAGAAGGTACAATTGGGAGCACCCTTCTCCACATTCCCAAGGGGGTCCCAAGACGCCTCTCTGGAGCCAAGGACTCTGAAAATCCCAGTTTGAGAAACATGTCCCCAGGCCACAACTTTGCCAACTGTTATTCCCAAGGGCTCCTTCTTTCAATAAACTTTTATTGAATCCTTCTAATGAGTCAGGCATAAAGTGGGCATTGAGAATACGAAAGTGATTTAGACATGAACTCCCCATGTAAGGAGAAACTCATATGGGTGAATGACTCACTGCACTGCCATCTCATGGGCAATTACAGAGGGTTGAGCAGGGAAGCGTGGTGGCTCAAAGGGAACACAGGCAAGGAGGACTTCAAGAGAAGCAGAAGCTGGAATGAAAAGGAGTTTGCTGATGAACAAGACGCCCAGTGGTACCTGTCTCAGAGGACTTGCCCTTCAATCACTCCCTTCACTCTGCCCATCTCAGCCACACTGTCTAGATGAGATGCCCTTGCTCAGTATGCTGACACAACATCCTAGGCCTAAATAGGAACGCCCTGATGATTCTCCCAGGTTCTCTAACAACCACGGCTCTAGAAAGCTTGTATTGGCTTTTAATTTCTCACAATTTCTGGATTGGAATAGAAGATGAGCAACTTTACCCAGTTCTCTACCCCAATTGGCCTTTCCCTGGCTTAGAGGACTGAACAGAGAATGCCCTTTGTATCCCACCTCACAGTGTTTCCTCCTTACCAAGGCTCTGCACAGAAGAGGCAGCAGCAGCCTTTGACCTGTCTAGTTTCAGAGTCTTACACTGGGTCACCCATCAAGTCAGGCATGTTCTGTTGGTCTCTGGCATTTCCCCCAACGTCCCTTGACAATCCAGAATTCTAGAGTGAGATGGCTTCCATTTGCTGGTTAAGATTCCAGGCATTTGACTAATCATTCATAGTGACAACTAAAAGCCCATACCAGTCCTGCAACAGTAAATTCAGTGATTTTAAAGTCCCAGCACAGTAAAGGGTGCAGCAGTAGGCTGACACTATGCAATATCAGAACAACTGGTCATTCAGAGGAAAAGGTTTTCAGACCGGATGTTGAGTTGTGCAAGCCAGGCAGTCTGTTGTTTCACTGTTTTATCTCTCAGTGACTCATTCAACATCTTTTAGCCTCAGCCTCAGGCCAGGTTTCATAATAACAGCAAACAGTCCAGCTCAGCTTTCCTTCTCCTCCCCAAATCCTCCCTCCAACCAAAAGTGATCCCTGTCTTTGTCCTACAAACTCCCATCACCTCTCGATTTTCTACACATGGCAAAGTACTAGCACAGTATCTTGGGATACCTCCACCTCTTATAATGTTTTCTTAAAACTGTATCCTGTCTTTCTTCCTTTAAGTCAGAGAAAGGTGTCTACCAGAGTAGATTGTAAGCTCCTTTCAGGCTCCGGGAATGCTTTGCCCCAACTGGTATTCATGGTCACTCTCCCACCTCCAGTCGACTTAGCACAGTGTCGTACAAGTAGGCGTTCTATAAATATTTGTGTGTGAATGAATACCCATGGCCTGCCCAATGTAATGTGCAGCCAGCTTCACTGACATGAGGGTGACCCAGCCAGAGGCAGTCTGGGTGGGCTGCATATGGTTCACAGCTGGCTGGCAACATCCACAGAGCCCAGGCCAAGTACATGTGAAAGTAAACATCTTTATGCCTTAAAAAAAAAGGGTCCCCCATGACGCCTGCATGAAGGGTGATTACCATGTACTTAACCCCAGCTTGGGCTACATATCACCATTTTTCATTTGCACCTTTCCCTTTAGTTGTAAGGTAACCATATTTACCATGTTTTACCTCTTTACCCAAGAAAACATTCCCAGAAAAGAACCCACCAGAGGATTCTACTAACTGCAGCACGGTTTTTTATTTCCTTTCAGCTACTGCCATTTACCCAGACTGCAGGCAATTAGGGTTTCATCTCCTTCCACCTAGATGACAAGCTGAAGAGTGGATATACAGAGTACCATCATGCTCTATTCAAAGACAGGATTTGCTTTTTAGTACATGTAGAAAGCGAGTGTTTTCAGCCCTGGATAACCATGTCAGGAGGGGGTTAGGCTTCTGTTCTTAGGACATTCCCGCCTGGCTTTATGACTACGGTGACTCATTCAGCCATCTGGCAATTTTCTTCCTGCCATTAAAGGTAAGAAGGAGAGTGGGGATATTAAGAACTGCTTCCCAGGATTAAGAATATTATGAGAATGAATTGCCTTTTGTCTGTACCTTCTAAGAAAATGTAACACAGAGACTGTGGATTCCCGGACTCACCATTTCCATTGGTTGCAATGGATAGAAATAAGATAAGGCTAAGAAATGTACAGAAATGAGAAACAAGATGGTTCTCACCATTAAGAGATGTATAGAAATAAGAAACAAGACAGTCCTCACCATTAAGAAGGCTCCTTGAGGGTCACAATTATCATCTATTTGTCAGCTCTTTTCCTCATATGTGAGGAATTGAAGTTCCAAGTCTAATTTCACATTTGCAATCTCTTATTCATTTTCTCCATCAAGCTCTCCAATGCCACACTAATATTCCTAAATAAGCATTTCAACATGTCATCCTCTGGCGTGAAAACTTTCAATAGCCTCACTGCTCATAGTATAAAGATCAATGACTCTTAAGTTGGAGAGCTTCTAAAATCTTGAATGGACTTATTTCTTGATCTTACTTTCCACAACTCCTCATTATAAATGTTCTCTTTGGAAAGATGGACAGGTTACTATACTGAGAGTTTACATCCTTTCCCCACTCCAATCTACATGTTCATCTGTTCAAGAACGGTTGGGTGTCTCCCATATGGCAATGCTGTGAGAAGAGATGGTGAGCAAAGTTTCTGCACTCACGGAGCTTGTTGTACAGTCATGGATACAGACATGTGAAATGACCATGGCAATGACAATGACAGAGGAGCACTGGTTGTGATGGGAGCACACAGAACCACACCTAATCCAGCCACGCAGAGGCAAAGAATGTTGCTCAGAGGAAAAGACATCTAAAGTGAATAGAAGTTAGGCAATCTGTTGAAGAAAGTGTGTACCAGACAGAAAAAGCAGTGTATTCAATGGCCTGGTGATGCAGACAATGTTGAGTTTGAGTAACTGAGAGAATCTGAATGGACACAAATAAGTGTGTGTGTGTGTGTGTGTGTGTGAAATAAGCCCAGATCTTCTGAGATCTCACAACCAGGATAACAGTTTTAGACTGGACAGGTTTAAGCACAGAGTGTCATGACTAGATTTGGCTATCATAGAGAATGCCATACCCCAGTCCCATAAATCAGGAAGGGAGTGTTTGAGAGTATTAGTAAGTAATGTCTCTTCTTTCCAGAAGTACTATTAATGATCTTGTTAAGATGTTTGATCCATTTTTCTACATTTGTCCTGAAAGTATGAGAAATCCAACTGAACCATTCTTTGAGAATTTAGGCTCCTGCAGGGCCTTAGAAGAATGATACGGGAGATTTGTCTAAATCAACATAGAGACAAGTATATCACCTGGTGGTATTTCATATCAAAAATTTGTCTTAAAGACAATAGCTACCACTGGTTGAGTGCTCAGTGCATGTTCATATACTCATTTGACTTTGTGTGAGATACCTATTATTATACCCATGTTGGCAACGAGAAAACGGAGACTCGCATGGTTTACATAACTGGCTCGAGGTCTCAGGGTTAATTGCAAATATTTGCTTATTATAAACAACTAAAGCTGGAATTTGAACCTAGAACTACCTGACTCCCAAGCATAGGTAGTTTTAAAGTTTCATTAAGTTGAAATTTACTCTGCATTACTTAGAGATATTTTAGAATATTTCCATCTTCCTTTCTGATAAGTCCAGATGTATAGGCTACTGCATGTTTTGCCTAGAGTGGTAGGCGCCTAACAAATACAGAAAGCATTGGATAGAAATGAGGAGTAAAGGAGGGATACACCAGGGCAGAGGGAGAAGGATGTTTTAGAGTGATTTGTACCGATGAAATATGGGAGAGCAAAATGAGTAGGATTAATGTTTCTCTCACTGACTTCAACTCAGGTCCTTGCCTGAGTAATAACTCGAGGGCTGGAGTAAAACGGCTTCTCCCCTATGGGCCATGTGAGAGATGTAATGAATCGTTCCTTACACAAGGCTCCCTTGTACAGAGGAACACAAGGATACAGAACTGAGTCCTCCAAAAACAGGCCCATGCCCAGGATTTAAAAACCACCAACCAACCTGTACCCAGAAACAGCCATTCATTTAGACGGCAGGGACTGAACAGCTTCAGGAATGTTCCAAACCAAACGGCACAGGGTAACAAACAAACAGCAGCAGCTCCCTCGCATGAGGTTTCCAGGAATCATCCTGCCCAGTAAAGAAAACAACGACCCAAATCTGCTTGTTAACCAATGCAAGTCTGAGAGGATAACTGAGTCTTAATGCTCTTTTATGATTTAATAGTGGAAAAAAAGAATGAAAATGATCCAAGATATTGCCAACAGGTTAAGAACTCAATGGGAAAGCAGAATATTTGGCTGATATTCTACTACTTACCACCTACCCTAGGAAATAAACACATATGCTTACCGCAACATTGTTTGTGACTGTAAAAGCCCAGAATCAACCTAAATATCCATTAATGGAGATGGTCAGTAAAATAGTGTGGTCCTACTGTGGAACAAGAAAGAGGGAAGTTTTAATAAGTACTAATAAGTCCTCAGAGGGCTAGTTCTTGTTATCCAGTTGAGCGAAAAAAGTAAATTGCAGAATCATGTGTACAGTTTGACAATACTTAAGTATGAAGAAGTAGAAAATAAAACTAACTTTGAGCAACTCCATATCTTTTCTGAGGGTAAATGTATTGGGAAAAGCCCTGAAAAGATACATAGCAAATTGACAAAAGTGGTCACTTCTGGAGATGAGGGCTGGATAGGGGATGAGGGCAAAGTGAGGCCTTCAGTTTTATTTATAATATTTAACTTTTAAAAGCAGATATACTCATGCTCAGTTGTGTAATTATAAATTAGTAACAATGATCAAATAAGTCATAATAAGTTAACTTGAAAAAGAACAGGATGGAGGTGGGGGTCAGAAGTTCACTTGGAAACCATGGCTGCCCTGCTGCGATCATAGGAGGGAGGAAAGGCCCATTTCTCACCAGGGGTGCTAGGCGGATAAGCCCATACTAAAATATAAAGTTAACTCTTGCAGATCAACTAGTAAAAAATGTAAGCCCTAGCTGGTTTAGCTCAGTGGCTAGAGCATCGACCTGCAGACTGAGGAGTCCCAGGTTCGATTCTGGTCGAGAGCACATGCCTGGGTTGTGGGCTCAATCCCCAGTCGGGGGCATGCAAGAGGCAGCCAATCAAAGATTCTCTCTCATCATTGATGTTTCTCTCTCTCTCTCTCCCGCTTCTGTCCTCTCTGAATAAATAAAAAAATATTTTTTTAAAATGTAAAAGATATGGACAGATCATTTTCAAAAAAGGGAATGTAATTGTCTAATCTACTTTAAAAAGGATTTGACTTTATTTACAGTCGAAAACATCTATAAAATGATGGCAGGTTTCTGGGGAAAATATTTGCCACAATGTGATAGTAACTTTAATGCCCTTAATATATAAAAAATTCATAAACACTGAAAATGAAAGATATTAACACTGCCTATAGAAGACAAAGGATATGAAAAAACTTATAAAAGAGAAAAAGCTTGGGAAGACATCCATGTTCATGGATTGGAAGAAATAATGTTGTTACTATATCAGTAATATACATAAGTAATATACAGATTTAATACAATTCTTATTAAAATCTCAATGGTGAATTTTGCAGAAATTGAAAAGTCCACCCTAAGATTCATATGGAATTTCAAGGAAGCACATGTACCCAAAACAATCTTGAAAAAAAGAACAAAGTTGAAGGTCTCATGTTTCATGATTTGAAAACTTATTACAAAACTACAATAATCGAAACAGTGTGTTACTGGCCTAAAAAAGTAGACCAGTAGAATTTCAGAATAGAGAGCCCAGAAATAAACCCTCACATATAAGATCAAAGAATTTTCAACAAGGGTGCCAAAACCATTCAAAGAGAAAAGGACTGCTCTTTCAACAAATAATGCTGGTAAAGTTCAATATCACATGCAAAATAATGAAGTTGGACCCTTACTTTACACCATATACAAATGTTAACTGAAAGTGGATTAAAAACCTAAATGTAAGACCTAAAACTATGAAACTCCCAGAAGAAAATCCTTTATAACATTGTATTTTGCAATAATTTCTTGGATATGGCACCAAAAGCACAGGCAATAAAAGCACAAAATGGACAAATGAAACTACATTAAACTTTAAAACTTTGGTTCATCAAAGTAAGCAATTCGCATAATGAATAAGCAATGTACAGAATGGGAGAAATATTTGCAAACCATATATCTGATAAGGAATCAACATCCAGAATACATAAAAAATTTCTACAACTAATAATAAAAAACAAATAATAATTAAAAATAGGCAAAGGACTTAAATAGACATTTTTTTCAAAGAAGCTATACAAATGGCCAACAAGCATATGAAAAGATGCTCAACATCACTAATCATTAGAAAAATGCAAATCAAAACCATACCTTATACCCATTAGAATGGCCACAATAAAAAAAAATCCAGAAAAATAAGATGTGTTAGTGTGGGTATGGAGAAATTGGAACCTTTGTATACTATAGGTGGGAATGTGAAATGGTATAGCTGCTATGAAAAATAATATGGAGGTTTCTCAAAAAATTAAAAATAGAATTACCACATGATCCAGTAACCCCATTTCTGAGTATACATCCAAAAGAATTAAAAGTGGTGGCCCTGGTTGGGTAGCTCAGTTGGTTTGAGCATGCACATAGGAGAAGCAACCAATGAATGCATAAATAAGTGAAACAACAAAATCCCTCTATCAAAATTAATTTAAAAACAAAGGAGAAAAAAAAGACAGATTGTCTTAGAAAAAAAAAAAATTAAGCAGAATCTCCAAGAGATCTTTACACACCTATATCCATTACAGCATTATTCACAATAACCAAGGGGTGGAAGCAATCCAAGTGTTCATCAACAGATAAATGGATAAACAAAATGTGGTGTATATATATATATATATACACAATTTCATATTATTCTGCTTTTAAAAAGGAAATCCTGGCACATGAAACAATATGATGATTCCTGAGGACATTGAGCTAAGTGAAATAAGCCACTCACAAAAAGACAAATGCTATATTATATTATTCCACTTAGATGAGGCATCTAAAATAGTCAAGCTCACAGAATTGGAAAGCAGAATGGTGGTTGCCAGGAGCTGGGAGGAGGGGGAAATGGGAAGTTGTCCAATGAGCATAGAATTTCAGTTTTGCAAGATTAAGAACACTCTGGAGAGTGCAACAGTGAGACTATACTTAACACTATGAACTGCACACTTAAAATGGTTAAAATGGTAAATTTTATGATGTGTCTTTTACAAAAAAAGAGAGGAATCCCAGGTGATTTGTACATGCATTCAAGTTTGAGATGCACTATTCTACCAAAACTTGATATTGGAGCTAGAGTTTTAAAGCTTTGATACTCTTAAAATATTTTATAGATGTTATCTGGAGAATATAACGAAACATTTGAATAAAGTGATGAATAAGATGAAAAGAGAAAATGATAACAACTTTCAAAAGTAGCATTCCCCAGAGGAGATTAATGTTGATTTACAGGCACAATGCCAATAAGGCTTTCACTCATCAACCAGAGTGGAAAATTCCAATTGTTAAAAACCCCTCAAAACGTATTGATGGTTAATCAAAGAAATTTGGTGATCCCTCTTTCAGGCATAATGACCAGCCTGGTAAGATGAAAAACAAACAAACAAACAGATACAATAGCCCCATCTATCAAGTTGTTAAATATAAAACATAAATACAACATAAAAATAATATACATGCAGTAAAGGACTGAAATGTTACATGTAACATTCAATGAATTTTGACGACATGCGCGGGTAGGCATGTGTACACACACACACACACACACAATGAAACCACACAAATCAAGTTACAGAACACTTCCAAAACTACAGAAGACTCTCTCATGATCCTCCCCAGTCAATTCCTAGAGAGAATGTTAAGAGCTAATACTTGTAATCATGTTGTGTGAAATGAACTTCTATATATCATTAATCAGTGAATGCTTTCTAAAAAGCAATTTTATGATATTATCAAAACTAGTGATAATGCTCAATTTCTTTATTGAGGAAGGAATTTGGATTCTTGGGATTTATCCTAAGCAAAAAAATGAGATGTAATAAAACATACATAAAAGGATGCTGATTACTGCTACACTATCCTCAAAAAAATTAGAAATTGCCCTAACCAATTTGGCTAAGTGGTTGGCATGTCGGCCTTCGGACTGAAGGGTCCTGAATTCTATTCTGGTCAAGGGCACATACCTCGGTTGCAGGCTCGATCCCCAGCCTCAGTTAGGGCATATGCAGGAGGCAACCAATCGATGTGTCTCTCTCACATAGATGTTTCTTTCTCTCTGTCTCTCTCCCCCTCTCTTCCACTTTCTCTAAAAATCAATGGAAAAAATATCCTTGGATGAGGATTAACAAACAAACAAACAAATAAATAAATAAGTTAGAAATTGGAGGAGATGTGGGACAAAGGATACAATTTTCAGTTAAAGAAGAATAGGTTCTGAGGATCTAATGTACAGCATGGTGACTGCAGTTAACACAATATTGTATGCTTGAAGGTTGCTGGGAGTACATCATAAGTATTCTCACCACACACTCCAAAAGTTAACTATGTGAGGTGATGGATGTTTAATTATTTTGATCTTGGTAATCATTCCAAAATGTATATGTATATAATATCATATTGTGCACTTTAAATATCTATAATTATATTTGTTAATTAATTCTCAATAAAGTTGGAGAAAAAAATAAAGTACACACAAAAAATTAGAAATAGCCTAAGTATATATCATAAGAGAATTGTTGGATTATAATCTAACTTGAAATAGTTGCAGTCACTAAAACTGTGGTTTTTTTAAAAAAAATCTAACTGAAAAAATACTCATAATGCTTAGGTATTAGGAAGGATAAAATAAAATGAGAAATTCAATATGA
>NW_006292334.1:25100-38027 GCF_000327345.1 Myotis davidii | reverse complement strand
AAGAAAAGACTAGCTTGGTATTATCTTTCTCTAGTTAATGGAACATAGGAAATTGTAATTTTGTTCTTTTGCTTTTTGTATTTTCCAAAATTTTTTATAATCACCCATATGTCTTTTGTAATGAGAAGAAAACCTTATTTTTAAAAAGCAAGCAAGGAAAGTAAACAAATTGTCATTGGTTCTGTTCCTCTGAGAATGAAATAAAAGCCTTCCTGTGGTTGACTGCAATTTCCCTTCACTTTAAACTGGAAACTTAAATAATAAAAACAACAAAGCACCGAACAGATCAAAAGTCAAATGGATACTTCTATGAAGACTCTCATGACACACCTTGTGTTACAGACAATTGATAAAGGCCCATCATTTCAGTGTTTTGTCAAAAGGAAAACATCTTGAGAGCTGCATAAAATTCTGTACTGTCCCTTCAATGCCAAGAAAGGAGGAAATAAAAGAACAAGCCCAAGCCTCTATATGACTCATTTTCATCTTCTTCCCAGAGTTCACTGGAGAGGTCAACATCAATCCAATCTGAACCTTCTGCAGGGAACCAACAGTCTTAACACCCACATAGCATAGATTACACACATAAGCAAACATCTGCCCCACTCCTTAGTAGTTTTAAGATTCTTTACCACAGAGCAAAATTTGAGGCCAGAGACTGTATTCCCTGATGGACCCTTAAATAACTCCCTGTTTTATTTTTGTTGAGAGTTGGAGGGGAAAATAAACTTGCCAATAAATATAATCCATATGGACAGAGCAAGAAAATATCAGAGCTTAAGTTTATATTTATTTTCATGTCACCTTTAAAAAATTTCTCATCTGTGTACAGAATATATCAGCACAGTAGTAGGTGTGTATACTATAAATATAACTATGTAAACATATATTGGGATGTTCATGCTCACATTTTTTAATGGTAAGGGACATTTTTTAATGGTAAGGGAGTATGCAAAAAATAATAATTGGAGACCATCAATCTAGACCAGAGGATCTCAGCTTCAATTGACTGTGAAGCATGTTTTATTGATAATAGTGAAATACTATTATCAGTTTGGGATTTTTAAAAATCAGAGGAAATTCAATATTATCACTCTCAGTTCCTACACAGGTATTGTGATTAAAATTTATTTTTTAATTTTAAAGGCTATTTTTTAAAGCAGGGTTAGGGCAAAGTCAAAAGCCAAAAGGGGAAAAAAATGAACTAAACCAAATTAAACAAACAACATAAAAGCAAACAACAAAGGCTTCCTAGTCTCTGTACTAGAAATGATGAACAGATGTTACTGAGATCCACTGAGAAATAACCTTAAGTTGTAATAATCAGAATTTAGACATAACATAATTTTGGTACATATGGGATAGAAAGCCCAAGGCATTAAATATCTGGTTATAAATAGGAAGGCAGAGGTGGGGATGAGAATATTTTCAGAGAAGAAAGTGAGCTAACATGGGAATGGGTTACTGATGGAGGTTGTTCAAAGAACATTGAGTTTCAGCAGATATTAAAATAGGCTAGAATATCACTCCTCTGGGCCAGCACAAATTAATTCTCAGGCCTCTCAAGATTTTGCAATGCTAGGACTCTCTATAAGGTATAATTAAATTTCATGACCAGATTTGTCCTATGAAATGGACATCTCTCAGAAGTGGTTCATGCTGGTCAAGGTAAACCCCACTTCCCTGTCCCTATGAGGGCCACACATGGACAGATAAGTTAAGATTTGTGAGTTGGGGGACAACTGTCAGGACATGAAGCAATGATCCTCAACACTGGCTGCATATTATCGTTATCTGAAGAACTTTAAAAAATATTGATGCCCTAAGACTTGTACAAGAAAATCATAAAACATCATTGGAAGAAATAAAAGACCTAAATAAACGGAAACACCTAATATTAATGAGTTGGAAGACTTATTGTTAAAGTATTGTTAACAACATTTTAAACTTATATACTGAGTCAACCACAGTCCTGGCTGATTATTTTGTAGAAACTGACAAGCGAACCTAAAATTATATAAAAATGCAGGTGATAACATTGTGTATCTCTTCCACCTGGCTGTTTATGAGTTATATAAGCAAATGTTTTCCTAAGTTATATGATTCATTCCAGCAAATTAACAGAACCCCAGGATAGAGGCCATGGGAACTTCTGACATATAGCTGGAGTCCAGGTGATAACCTTGATTTGCTATTGCGGTCTGAAGTGAGTGGAGGGGTGAGTATGGGACTGTAGGACTGTGGAATTTGATGCTATATTTATCAGGTGGACAGTGTAACAGTGAACTGAATTGAGGGACTCCAGGTTGGTGTCAGAGAATTGGTTGTTGGTGTGAAGAAAGAACTATACATTGAAATTATAGTTAGTGATCAAAAGTGAAATCAGAAACAGAATTATAGGATGACTGGATATCCACACACGAAAGAATAAAGTTGGGCTCTTATATAATACCATATATAAAAATTAATCCAAAATATATCAAAGATATAAATGTAGAGGTAAAACTATAAAACTAGAATAAAATGTAGGTTTAAATCTTTGTGACTTCTGACCGGGCAATAGTTTCTTAGATTTTATAACAAAAACACGAGCAATAAGGGGAAAAAAAGAAAAATTACACTTTATGAAAGTTTTAAACTTCTGTGCACCAGAGAGCACTATAAGAAAGTGAAAAGATGCTCTAGCCAGGTACTCAGGTGGTTAGAGTGTCATCTTGATACACCAGGTTGTGGGTTCAATTCTCGGACAGGGCACATACAACAATCAACCAATGAATGCATAAATAAGTGAAACAACAAATTGATGTTTCTCTCTTTCTCAAATCACTGAATTAAAAAAAAAGAAAGTAAAAAGACAACCCATAGAAGAAAATATTTGTAAATCATATCCACAGGTCATATATCAGATATCATATATTAATAAATTAGTATTACAGTATTCAGAATATATAAAGACTTACAACTCAACAATAAAAAGACATATAACTGCCCTAGCTGGTTTGGCTCACTGGATAGAGCATCGGCCTGTGGACTCAAGGGTCCCAGGTTCGATTCCGGTCAAGGGCATGTACCTTGGTTGCAGGCACATCCCCAGTAGGAGGTGTGCAGGAGGCAGCTGATCAATGCTTCTCTCTCATCGATGTTTCTAACCCTCTATCCCTCTCCCTTCTTCTCTGTAAAAAATCAATAAAATATGTTGTGTTTTTTTTAAAAAAGACATATAACCCAATTTAAAAATGGGCAAAGAATTTGAACAGACATTTCCCCAAAGAAGATATACAAAAGCACAATAAACACAAGAAAAGATGCTCAACATTATTAGTCATTAGGAAAATATAATGAGATACCACTTCATACCCACTAGGATAATCAAAAAGACTGATAATAACAAGTGTTAGTGGGGAGAAAGTGAGGAAACTGAAATCTTCATACATTGCTGGTGGGAATGTAAAAAGGTGCAGACACTTGGGAAAAAACAGTTTAACAGTTCTTCAAAAAGTTAACATATGACTCAGTAATTTGACTCATAGATATATACCCAAGAGAACTGAAGACATACATCCATAGCAGCAGTATTTATAATAGTCAGAATGAAAACAATCCAAATGTCCACCAACTGATGAACAGATAAACAAAATGCGCTATAGCTACACAATGGAATATTATTCAGTCATAAAAAGGAAGGATGTACTGATTCATGCTACAGTAAGAATGGCCTTGAAAACATTATGCTAAGTGAAAGAATTTAGTCACCAAAGGCCACTAATGAATGATCCCATTATTGTAAAATGCCCAGAATAGGCAAATCCATAGAGACAGAAAGTAGATCAGTGGTTGCCAGGGGCTAGAAGGAGGAAGGAATGGGGAATGACTGTTAAAAGGTACAGGTTTCTTTCTGGGGAGATGAAAATGTTCTGGAATTAGGGAGTGGTGATGGCTGTACAACTTTGTGAATACAATAAAAACTCCTGAATTTTATATTTTAAGAGAGTGAATTTTATGATATGCAAATTGTATCTCAATTTTTAAATGTTATAGAAAAATGTTGATACTAGTGTCTATTGAGATCAATCAAATCTAAATATCTGGGGATGAAGCCTGGGCATTTGAATTTCTGAAGGCTCCCTGGTGATTTTGAAGCATCATGGGTTAGTTATCCACCGCATTAAATAAACCATCAATTTCTTCTATTGTAAATTTGTAGGCAGAGATTAACAAGATTCTTTGACCCTCTACTGTTCTAATGTTAGGAAAAGGTCTAAAGCAGCCGTGGGCAAACTACAGCTGTTCTATCCGGCCCGTTTGGCTGTTCTATCCGGCCCACGGAGCCGAAAGAGCGGAGGGCTCTCTTGCCCTCCCCTCCGCTCCTTCACCAGCAGCAGTGTTAACATGTATTAGTTCACACAAACACTCCATCCATGCTTTTGTTCCGGCCCTCCGGTCCAGTTTAAGAACCCATTGTGGCCCTCGAGTCAAAAAGTTTGCCCAACCCCTGGTCTAGAGTAATCATAGCTAAAATTCACCAGTGTTGTCATAATGGAACATATTAACTTATTTATCTATACTAACAAAAGAGTAAACTGCTAATTAGACTGGATAGACCAGACATCTTCCAGACGTCCTTCCTGACAAAGCCAGGGGTGTGGTTAGCCTGCAAACCACCCGAGGCCCCTCGCCCAGGCTGGCCCCACCCCCCAGCGAGCACCCCTACCCCAATCTGGGGCCCCTTTCAGGGCAGGCCAGCCAGCCCCCACCTGTGCATCAGGACTCTATCCTATATAATAAAAGGGTAATATGCAAATTGACCCTAATGGCAGAACAACCTGAGGCGCACTGGACCACCTCTTGGTCTCTTTCCCCGGCCGGCCGGCGCCAATTGGCTGATGGCCACCTGCAAATTTTGTGCACCAGGCCTCTAGTTATATTATAATGTTATTGTGGGGGGTTTTTTGTTGTTGTTATTAATCCTCACCCAAGGATATTTTTCCATTGATCTTCAGGAAGAGTAGAAAAGAGAGGGAAGACAGAGAGAAACATCAGTGTGAGAGAAATACATTGATTGGTTGCCTCCTGCATGAACCCTGACCCAGGCCAGGGCCAGGCCCAGGAAGGAGCCTGCAACTGAGGTACATGCCCTTGACTGGAATCAAACCTGGGTCCGCAGGTCGACACTCTCTCCACTGAGCCAAACCTGCTAGGGCTATAATTTTAAAACAAACCACAGTTTTTCCCAGTGCTAATCAGCTGGCATGCTTTTACATGTCCTCTACATTGTAATATCATTTAAGATTTTTTGAAGGATGTAACTTACCCTTAATTACAGTGTCAATATAACAATCTGTAATGCCAGGAGGAGTTTTTTGTTTGTTTTTTAAAAATCTATTCCTGCTTCGAAGTTGACACTGGGATAGCCATGGTAATCCCTAGCTCTGAGGAGGTCCCCCTTTGAACCCAGGAGTGGGATGCAGCCTTCTGATCTTGGGTGGTCCAAAGGGTGGGGTGCTTCAAGGAAGCATAGGCCAAACTATTTCACCTACCCAAGAAGCACATGCCCCATGGTTTTCAATTCTACTTCATGATTTGTTTAATATTCCCACTTAATTCCAAAAAGGAAGTTGAAGTAATTTGGTTGTTTGTCGAAGAAAGTAGTTTAGGCCCAGAGCAGTCCTGATAAGCAAAGTGTTAGTTTCCAGGATGGGTTCTTATGCAGAGAGAGATGAGCCTAATAATTCCCCCACTTAACCTGGATATTCTGTGTCACTTTGGAGAATGACTGTTTTCTACATGGTTTAATCCCATGACAAGAAGCAACAGGATGAAGCTGTATGGAAGGTACAGATGCAATGGCAAAGCTCTTGTATCCCCTACTGGAAAATACCTCATTTCTGCCAAGATATCAGGATCATATGCACATTTTTTATTAGAAAAGTTTGGCTCATTTATGCAATAACCCTTCTTATAAATGTAAGGCTTTCAAACTTCTACTCTCTTAAAATACGCATAATGGATGAAATGGAACATACCCTCTTGGAGCATGTCAGAGTTATGCAGAATAACTCTACCTGTAACTTTACTACTTTGTATTTCATACAAGAGAGCATATCAGAATTGAAGTAAGTACAAGTAATGCTATTAATTATTTGATCTAGACTGCTGCTCATTGTACTAGTCTTTGCTAATATTGAATTATAGTGATTACATTAATATTTAATTTGGGTGTAGGTCCAATATAAATGCAATTAGTACAACCTACTGAAGTAGATTCAATATTGAGGGAATATAAATCTATTAAATTTAGAATCTAAATAATAAATTCTATTTAAACAAACTTCTTACTAGATATTTCTGTCCTGGCCATAATGGAATAACTGGTGCCACACAGCCTTACCACTAGATACAACTACAAAACTAGGTAAAACACATAAAGCAACTGTTTTTATGCCCTGGACAACCATCAGGGAGGACTGTAATTCCTGCAAGAAGGGAAAATTCCTGCATACACACAAAAAATACATCACTGATTAATTATCTCAATCATTTAAAGAAGAAATAATAATCCTACACACCACTTTTTAGAAAACAGAGGAGGGGGAACACTTACAAATGCGTTTTATGAGACCACAGTTACTCTGATCCAAACCTATAAAAATACAAAAAGGAGAACTACTGACCAATATTATCATGAGCATAGATGCAATTTTAGCAAATTGAACCCAGCATTTTGAATGATCCTCATGATCAAATGGGTTTTATTTGAATATTGTAATGTTAGTTTAACACTTGAAAACAAATTAATTCGAATAGTAGAATAAGAAGAAAAATCATGTGATCAGCTCCATACATGCATCTGACAAAATTTAGCACTCATTCTTGATAAAACCTCTCAGCATACACAATAAAAGGAAACTTCTTCAACTTTATAAAAGATGTCTATAGCCAACAGCATACTTAATGGTGAAAGATTAAAACATTTCCCCATAAGATCAAGATCAGAATAAATATGCATACTCACCTCTCCTAGTAAAGTATCTTTAGATACTTTTACCAGTCTTGTCTTCAATCATGTAATAAGACAAGAAGAAGAAATAGAAGGCATAAAATTGTAAAGGAAGGAATAAAACTGTCCTTACTGGCAGATGACACGATCATGTACATAGAAAATCTTAAACAACTTAACAAAAGCTACAGGAGCTAGTAAGTAAGCTTAGGAAGCTTTCAGGATATAAGGTGAATATACAAAATTCAATTGTATCTCTACATATTAGGAAATAAACATATGAAAAGTTAAACTCAGTATCATTTAGAATAATATGAAAAATTCAAAATACTTAAGTATGCACTTAATAAAATACATATGAAATATATACTCTGAAAACTACAAAATATTGCTGAGAATAAAAAATGAACAAATGAAAAGACTATTTCTCATGATGTCAATTCTCCAAGAACTGATCTAAAGATCTGACACAATCCAAATCAGAATACCAGAAGATTTTTTTGTAGAAATTAACAAATAGACTAATAAAATTTTAAAGGGCTTAAAATAGGTGAAGTAATTCTGAAAAAAAAATCGAATTTGGCGGATGTACACTCCTTTAAGATTGCTATAACGCTATGGTAATCAAGAGAGTATGGTATTGGCATAAAAGCAAACAGATTACTAGATTAGAATATAGTACAAAAGTAGACCCATACATATTGATTTTTGACTAAGGTACAAAGGAAACTCAGTGGAGAAAGAAAGCATTTCCATCAAACAGTGCTGAAACAACTGGTTAACTATGCAGAAAAATATCAATTGCAATTCATCTCACACCAAACACAAAAATTAATTTGAGCCCATGGACATGGGCAATAGGGTAGTGAAGATCTGGGGGTGTGTTGGTAAGGGCTGGGAGGAGGAGGATAAGGGGGGGGGGATATCTGTAATACTATCAACAATAAAAATATATTAAAACAAGAAAAAATAATTAATTTGAGATGGATCATAGTTTTAATGTAAAAGCAGAAACCATAAAGCCTCTAAAAAGGGGGAGGGTATTTTGCAACTTAGATGTAGGCAAATATTTCTTTGTCAGGACCCACAGAGGACTAATCATGAAAGCAACAAATTGATAAAATGGACTTACGAAAAATTAAAACTTCTGTTCATCGAAAGACTGTTAGGGCATTGTATAAGCAAGCTATCTATGGGAGAAAACAGTCACAACATACATGCCTGGCACAGGACTTGTATCCAGAATAAACAACTCCTATGACTTAATGATAAAAAGACAAACAAATCGATTATAAAAAATAGTCAAGAAGACTTCTGTTTCCACAAGGATGAAGTAGATACACTTTCCCCTTATTTCTGCTATGTACAGCTAAAACTCTGGACTTCATATATAGAGATCAGAAGACTCTGAAAGTTGGAGAGAAGACAGACCAGCTACTGAGGAACAGATGGTGAGTTCTTGGGTTCTCTTCTTGCCTCCATATCCCAGGCTGGATGCTGGTGAAGCCAGCAACCTGGAAATGCCAATGGGTGTGCCCACGCTCCCAGAAAGGCCTGCTGGCTCTAAGTAAAGGACCAAAGAGGGGCAGCCTAAAAAGACAGGAAACTGTTAGACAATAACTATTCTATTCCAGCCAAACATCACAAAAAAACCGTAACCCTATCTCTAAAAGGCCAAGTAGGAAGCCCAGACCTCCACCCCCGTGAGGTTATAAGGAGGCACCCTAACCCAGCAGGGGAGATCACAGAACTGGAGATGAAGTCCTGGCTCTACTTGAGACTCTCATTCCAGTGGTTCAACTTTTTTTGTATGCTATGAGGTAATGATTCACACTTTTGGTCTACACTACTTAGTGGGGTTTAACTAAGAGTCCTGATTTAACTTAAAAACATTTTTTTTTCCTGCCCTGCCAGTGTGGCCCAGTGATTGAGCATTGACCTGTGAACCAGGAGGTCATGGTTCGATTCCTGGTTCAGGCACACGCCCAGGTTTCAGGCTTGATCCCCATTTTGGGGCATATGGGGGTGACCGATCAATGATTTACTCTCATCATTGATTTTCTAGCTTTCTTTCCCTCTCCTTTTTTCTCTGAAATCAATAAAAATATATTTAAAAATTTTTCTTTTCTGAGCTCTAAACTATATTCTTATCTCAACTTCCTATCCTTCTAGGCTTCTTACCATAATTCTTTTCTTTCCTTCAATTGTGTCGGCCATGCTTCCCCACTTCCCTCAGGGCCCAGGCAGCTTCCTATATTGCATCTCTTCAACAATACTTTGTGTGGCAATCAATTTTATCGAGTTAAAAGTTGACTGCAGCAGGCATCCGTTTAAAATATACAATTTGAGGCCAGCTGGTGTTGTTCAGTGGTTGAGCGTTGACCTATGAGCCAGGAGGTCACAGTTCAATTCCCGGTCAGGGCACATGCCCAGGTTGTGGGCTCAATCTCCAGTAGGGGATGTGCAGGAGGCAGCTGATCAATGATGCTCTCTCTCATTGATGTTTCTCCTCTCTCTCTCTCTCTTCCTCTCTGAAGTCAATAAAAAAATAAAAATAAAACTTATAATTTGATGATTTCTGACACATGCATATACCAGGAAAACTAACTACAGTCAGTTTATATAACACTTTCATCATCCTAAAACGTTCCATGCTGCTGGGTAGGACATCTCTCAGCCCCACATGCTTTTTTGTCACTATATTTTCATTTCCACTATAATTTGTATTTACACTTTTGGGTCTGGCTTTCTTCACTCAGCATAATGGTTTTGTATGTATGTCGTGTTTATCTGTAGTTTGTTTCTTTTTTGCTCAGTAGTGTTCCATTGTACAGATACACACTACATCTTGTTTATTCACTCACCAGGTGAAATTCGACATTTGGCCAGTAACCTGTTTGGGCTATTATGAATAAAGCTGCAATGACCATTCACGTAAAAGAAAAAAAGATGGCATACAAGTATATTTATTGATAGGGAATCCACAGCTCTGTCTGCCCAAGCCCTAAGCCCAATATCCGGAAGACAGAGGTGAGGAATGACCTGGATTGGGTCAGGGCTCTGGCAGGTGGAACAGGAAGCCCAGTAGGAGTGGAGGCTCCCAGGTTCGATTCCGGTCAAGGGCATGTACCTTGGTTGCGGGCACATCCCCAGTGGGGAGTGTGCAGGAGGCAGCTGGTCGATGTTTCTTTCTCATCGATGTTTCTAACTCTCTATCTCTCTCCTTTCCTCTCTGTAAAAACTCAATAAAATATATTTTTAAAAAAAAATTAAAAAAAGATTACAGAACAGTTTATCCAATGTTAACCCATTTTTGTAAAGAATATATCTGGGTAAACAAGTATATTTGTAGAAAAAAGCCTAAAGTGTTAATGATGGTTATCTCTGGCTACTGAGGTTACATGACTATTAAGTTAAAGAAACAAATAAATTGAGTAAAAGATTGGAATAGGCACTTCACAAAGGAGACTATGCCAATAAGCACATGAAAAATGTGCTCAGCACCCTCGTCATCCAGGAGATGCAAACGAGAGCCACAGTGAGATGCCACCACTGATAGCACTGCACGTTGGCAAGGATGTAGAAATGAGAACGCTCATCTATGACTGGCAGGAATGGGAGACTGTGCAACCACTCTGAAAATTGGTCTGGCAGTTTCTCATAGTTAAATACGCACCTACCCTATGACCCAGCAAATGCCCTTTTAGGTATTTACCTGGAGAAATGAAAACATTGGACATAGGAAAGACTTGTGTATGGATGTTCATAGCAGCTTTATTCATAACACTGAATACTCCAGAAAGAAAATCAGATTTCAAAAAATTTTAAACTTGTTCTTTTCTCTTTTCCCAGTCTTGGCCTCAACAACTAGAACAGCAATAAACTAGAAACAACTCCATCAGCAGGAGAATGAATAAGCAATATTACTTAGCAAAAAACAGCTTCTGATATACACAACACATGCATGGGCCTCAGTATCATTATACTGAGTGAAATAAGCCAGATACAGAAGGGTACATCCTGTATGGTGTCATTCATGCGAAGTTCTGAAATCGCCAAAACCAATCAAGCGCAAAAGAAATCAGGACAGTGGTTGCCTATGGAGGTGGGGGCAGGTGGAGATTGATGGGGATGGGACGCAGGGGATATTTTGGGGGTTATGGCAGTATACTGTATCATGATGAGGTATGGGTTACACAAATGTATGCAACTGTTGAAACTCATTGAACTGTATACTTAATGTCTGTCATGGCACTGTATATAAGTTATGCTTTAATAAAAATGGGAAAAATGAAAAAGAAACAACAAATATTTTTTTATTCATGTAAATATTCAAACACAAAAAATGTAGAAAATATAGTAGAATGAGCATGCTATCATATTTGAGTAATCATTTGCTAACTCCAGTTACTGGCAGTAAATTGCTTAAGACACACGTCATAACTGACATGTTCATGAGCCAAGAATGATTGTGTGTTCATTTCCTAATGAAAGGCTGTATTTTTCACCCCCGACAAGTCTTATGGTTAGAGAAATGGAAATATTTTCTAGCCTTCCTGGGGATTTCAATGGAATGTCAGAGTTTGACCCATTGACACCCACTGAAAAATGTGGTCACTTTCAAATACCAGCAGGGCTTCATTTTTTAGGGATTTTTACTAGTCAACATTGCCTTTTAAGAGGAAACAACTAGGAATGATTGATTGGCTTTAAAATAGGCTCAATATTTTTTGCTGTTTCACCAATTGAAGAACTATAGTGATAATTCATGCTATACTTCTCTCCACTCATGTTTTAGAAAATGAATTAATGGGAAAAATGAGGTAGATTAGGATTAAAGTGCTGTGTGTGTGTTTTTAACAATTATTTGCTACATGATATTGAATACATTTTTTTTAAAGATTTTTTATTGAGTTTTAGAAAGAGAGGAAGGGAGAGGGAGAGAGAGAAAAACATTCATCCACTGCCTCCTTCACGACCCCTACCCAGAATCAAGCCCCAACCCAGGCATGTGCCTGACTGGAATCCAACCAGCAACCTTTTTTAAAAATTTTATTGTTTAAGGTATTAGTAGTAGTAGTACATATGTCTGTTTCCCCCCCCCCCCCACTTACCTCCCCGCAGCTGCCCCTACCCTCTGGCACTTGCCCTGTTCCCCTCTCCCCCAGCATCTTGCGTCTGTTGGTTGTGCTTATTTGGGTGCATACAAGTCCTTTGAACCAACCAGCATCCTTTTAGTGCATGGGACAACGCCCAACCAACTGAGTCACACTGGCCAGGGCTTGAATAAATTCCTTAATCATTCTGACCCTTGGTCTCTACATCAATAGCCATAGAATAGCATCCCCGGGAAAAACCAAGATGGTGGCATAGGTAAACACCTGAAATTGCTGCCTCGCACAACCACTTCAAAAATACAACTAAAAGACAAAACAGACATCATCCAGAACCACAGGAAGGCTGGCTGAGTGGAAATTCTACAACTAGAAGGAAAGAGAAAAGCACACTGAGGCTCAGAGGAGGTGCGGAAGTAAAGTGCAGAGGTACGGAGGCGCACGCAGAAAGGGCTGGTAACTGAGGACGCAGTTGTCTTTTTCAATTGGGAGGGAGACACACGCTCCCGCTTTGAACTCCAGTTCTGGGCTAGTCTCTGGGAACCCAGACTCATACGGGGAGAAACTGAACTGTCTGGCATCGGGCGGAACTCTAGGGTGGCTTTCTCTCAGAGGTGCTTGCAGCGATTACCGTGGGACACTGAGACCCGGGGCCTCTTAGGGCAGGACTAAGGAGCAGCCATAGCTGTTTGCTGAGACCTCACCCCACCCAAGATGTGCGGAGAGGCTTTTGCATATGAATGACCTGGCCCTTTGCACTCTAAAATTACCTAACAAACTGCAGCTGGGTCAGAGAGACCCAGAACATCCAAAAGA